>NC_057798.1:563533209-563877850 GCF_018294505.1 Triticum aestivum
GCTAGGGCGCGGCGGCGGACGTGTCCGGCTCCGCCCAGACGTGTCCGGCGGTAGAGAGGGAGTGGGCTAGGGTTTCGGGATCCGAAAATTTTGGAGGGCTGCACATATTTATAGGTAGAGGGAGCTAGGAGACTCCAAATGGGTGTAGTTTTCGCCCACACGATCGAGATCTGACGACGGAGAGCATGGAAGTGACTTAGATGGGTTATTGGGCTCTTTTGGAGGGGTGTTGGGCTGCAACCCAAAAGAGGCCTTTGCGGTTACCCGGTTAACCATTGGAGCATCAAACGAGCTCCAAATGCCACGAAACTTGACAGGTGGTCTTCCGGTGGTGTACCAAGGCCACCTGGCAAGCCTCGGTCCATTCCGAGAATGTTTGACACCCGCACATGAAAAGAGACAAGAGGGTTGCGCCGGTGCATGTGGGAGTGTCGGATTGCAAAACGGACAACGGGGAAAATGCTCGGATGCATGAGACGAACACGTATGCAAATGAGATGCACATGATGACATGATATGAGATGCATGACATGAATAAAATGCAAAACAAAATAAAAAAACCCAACCACAGAGGGAATATCATAACACATAGCCGAAAATGGCAAGAGTTGGACTTACAAAGATGGAAAGTTACATCTGGGGTGTTATAGTGAGGCTACACGTCGGTCGACTGACTTTTTCATCTCTGATCAGTCAATTTTGCAGCCGTTGGATAGGAAATCAAGGGCATGTGGTTCAGCTTCAACCTCCACCACCCTGAGCCGCAAGCCACCACCGGCCAAACAGGAGCCCCTCGCAGCCCGCGGCCGGCGGTGCGCCGCCCTGCCCGCCCCGAAAACACTCCCCACCGCCGGTCCACCTCCGCCCCGGCCATCCCTCTTGCAGCCCCCCTGTGCCGAGCTTTTTCTCCGGCGATCCCCACGCCACTGCCCCACATCACCGGCGACCACCGCCCCCATCCTAAACCCTAAGATAGATAGTGGGGTACCTCTTTGGTGAGCAGCAGCGCGAGCAAGAGCAATAGCAAGAGCAGACCAGGCAGGGGACCGAGAGCAAGAGCAGAGCAGCATCACGAGCGAGAGCTAAAGCAGCAGCGGCTCCTACTGATGTGGACGTCGCCACCGACGGAGTGACACCGTGGAGGAAGTGGCCGGCGATGCTGCCGTGGATGGAGCCGCGTCGTGTCGGCTCGGGACCGAGCGCCGGCAGCACCGTGAGATTGAATCAAGAAGAAAATACGGCGATTAGTGTACAACCTCTTTGGTGGCGCCAATTAGGCCGCAGCTTCATCCGAGGAAACGGTGATGATGATGCTCTTCTAGTGGTGTAGGTGAAGACGGCGGTGTGGGAATGGAGGTGGCATGAAAGACGAGGGGAACATCGGGGCAGCTCCTTGGAGGTGGAGGACGGGGTGGCTGAACTGGTGGGACCACGATATCGACGACGGATCCTCATCCGGTACGGTGGATGAGGGACGTCAGGTGTTGCTGTGGACGATGTCGTCGGGGAAGAGGTTCCGGCTGGTTGGCGGACGGAGCAGGGTGTGGGGTTTCGTCATGGGTTTTCACGGCCTCGGTGTATGAATGGGTGGACGGATGGGATGGTAGTGGGGAACCATGGCTTAGAGACGCGCTTGTCCAAAATGTGGGGTAAGTTACGAAAGTAACCCCACCGATTTGAGGCGGTTCTTTCGGTTCAGGGGTACCACGGGCATTTCACGTGTCGGGATTTCACAGGAGGTGGGAGTTTTCACGCGCGTTGTAGTTTCGGAATAGCAAGGCGCGAGTTGAGATGGAGGGAGTTGTCGAAGCACAACAAGACAAAGATATATCTTAAATATTTCAGGCTAACAAGGTGCCGGTTGAAGAGGTGGGAGTTTCACAGCATGATAGACAGAGACGGTAGCTTGAATTTTTGGCATAACAAGACGCGGCTTGAAATTTCGGAAGAACAAGCTTAACGTGTACCCAAAAAAGACAATTTGCACCTCAACACGCACAACACACACACAAACACCATTTTGACTAGAGTAAGGTACACGTGCATTACACGCATGAGATTTGGCAACCAAATTATGAATAAATACCACATTATAGCATGCAAGCTTTGAGTCATATATGCATGATGTAGATGTTCGTTTAATTCTTATAGTTCATTTCATTCAAAATCATCTAGTTTTTATAAGAAAGCTAATCTATTTAAGATTCATGGAATTGTGCATTGTAAGACATAAAGTAAAAACAAATAATGGCAAATCATGTAGAAAAACATTTGGGCAATTCTGATACAGAAGATTCTAGAACAAATAAGAAGTGCTTGTGTTTTGATGTTTGTGCATTATGCTTAAGTTCAACCATGGAGTCTTTTAGATTATACATGTGGCGAACTCTGGTGGAATCTAGATGATATCCAACGGCCAGTAGTGCTCAAATTTGCCATATTTGGACCACCGGATTCGCCTCATCCAACGACCATCTTTCAAAGTTAAAGTTACCTGCACACAATATAAAAAAATATAAAATATTATATATATATAGGGGTATAGATATAGATATGTGATGCAAAAGCCGCCCATCATCTCCAATTAGAATAGTGTGTCCATGCACGGATGCGACATGGCCAAATGATGTCTGCCATCGGTATCTCAAATTCAAATCAGTCTGACCTTGTTCAATGTGTATACATTACAACATGCTCGTTTCCAAACCACACCGCGCATATCTCCGTTATATTCATGCATGCATGGGTTTCAAACATCAGGTTCTCTTATTCAAATATTTGAATTCAACTTTACATTGATAATGACCTCACCTATTCTTTTACACCCACACAGTAGTCTTCTCTTTATAATTGTACCACTAACTTTCTCTCATGCATGCATGAACACACACTACCAGTCGGCATTATCCATCGCACGCATGCAATCTTTTTCTTCAGGTCGGTCTCCCATGAAGGCACACACCCACACACATCCCCCTCTCAATCATATTGGGAATTCTTTATCTCTCACGCGTGCATGCGCAACGATTGATGTTCCTCTATGTATGTGTGTAAGGCCGAGCGTGCGCCGAAGTAGGGTAGAGGAGAAGGAAGAAGAGCTAGCTGCTATAGGCCCAGGACATCCAGCCACAGCCCAGACATCCGGCCAGGCTCGGACATCTGGCCCATCGCCCGGAAATCCGGCCCCCTTCTATACAAGGAGCTCCAAAATCGGCCAAGCTAGCCCGGACATCCGACCCCCAGGCCCCGACATTCGGCCCCTCGCGAGGCACCGGACATCCGTCCCATTCTCCCGGAAATCCAGCCCCTGCATCACCGAATGCATCTGGAAGACCCAGGCCAGCCCGGACATCTGGCCCCCAGCCCGGACATCCGGCACCTCCCTGTGCACAGAGAACGGGCCAAGGGCCCATGCATCCCCCTCTCACTTACCCCTTCATGGGCTAGCACTATATATACTCCCCCACCTCCTCCTAGTTAGGGTTAGCAAAGTATTAGCTCATTTGAGATAGAGCTTTGCTCATCCATACGGATCTCCTCCTCGTGAGAGACCGCGGCCTCTTTGGAGAAGATCCACTTGGATTCAAGACCCCTTTATGGGAAGAGCCCCTCGTGGATTCAAGACCTCCTCTCGGAGATGAACTACCGCCACTTGTATCATCCTTTATCGGATTTGGATCGTGTATCTCTTTGTGTTTCTTGGATCTAGCACATATGTGATCATATTTGTGTTGGTTGCGTGTTTTCTCTTTCGTTTCCCTGTGATTTCCCCTGTTTCCTTCCTCGCGTTCTTCGTGTTCCTCGTAGGGATCCTCTCCAAACGTGAAAGATCGGCCCCTAGGGTTCCACCCTACATCATTTGCACTTTTCTATCAATTGCTCGACCGTAATTTGTTCACCCACCGTGCTATTTTCTTTCAAGAGAGAGGCCTCTAGTGAAACCTATGGCACCTGGGTCTATTTCCATCATATATTTTTAGATCTATAAACCAAAAAACCCAAAAATACCTTACTGAAATTTATTTGTTTTTACTTTATTTTACGTTTTAGTAATATTTTATATCTATCTCTATTAGATCTCATCCTTGCAATTGACCATGAAGTGATTGATAATGCCTTTATCGCGTTGGGTGAAAGTGTTTGATTGTTTGTGCAGGTGCATAGATTGGAGACTTGCTTGTACCTCCTACTGGATTGATACCTTGGTTCTCTAACTGAGGGAAATACTTATCTCTACTTTGCTGCACCACCCTTTCCTCTTCAAGGGAAAAACCAACGCAAGCTCAAGAAGTAGCACCCTCCGGCCACTAGACCCATGTCAGTTTACTAATCATGGCCCCGCCACAGTCTGCATGTTCACTTTAGGCTTGACGTTGAACACCTTCAGCCATAGACCAAAGTGCGGCTGGACTCGAAGGAGCGCTTCACAGAAAACGATGAAAGTCGAGATGTGGAGGAGGGAGTCGGGGGCTAGATCATGAAAATCTAGCCATAAAAGAACATCAACCCCCTGACGAAGGGGTGCAGAGGAAATCCAAGCCCTCTAATGAAATGGGGGAGGAATATGATCCTTTTGCCCAGCTTGGGCATGGGGATGATCTCGCCCTCTTCGGGGGCCCGATGGGCAATGTCAGCCGACAAATAGCCGGCCTCCTTCAGCTTCAAGATGTCACCATCGATAATGATGGAGACCTTCCACTTCCCATTAGCGTCGGATACATCCATGGTCGAAGGAGATAGGGTGGGATTTGCTGCGGAAGTAGAGAAAGGGGCGCTGGAGCTCTAAGGGTATGCGTGAGCAGAAGGTGGAAGAAAGCATGGGATGTTGACTATTGTAGCTCCCCCCTTTATAGGTTGTTGTCAGGCCAGGAGCTCCCCTTTGCGCATCATTGGCTTCTCCACTTCCTGATACTCTTGCAATGTTATGTGCGGGATGGGGAATCGAAATCATTGATCATATCCCCTAAAAGGCGGAGCACGATCCCCACCTTGATGAGACGTGTCAAACGTGGGTGGGCCTCGAGCCACGCTCCGAGAAATACTAACCGCTTGGTGTTATGGCCGGACGTGACTCTTCGTTGACAAAGAAAAAGTTGTCAGATGCGGGCATTGTTTAGTCCTGAACAGCTTTTTGTTATTGCCTTTGTTATTAAGTCAATACTGTTTTTGATTTCGGACATTACTTGGCTCCAAATATGAACAATGCACATTGAAGAACTCGCCCCGCCAGCCGGATACTGTTAGACGAGCAGATGTCGGACACAAGCCTTTGCGTTGGAGGCTAGTTTGGGGGCTACTAAGGGAGTTATGGACTAAGGGGCCCTCGGGGCACCGACCCATTGAATATGGGCTGGACTGATGAAGCCGCATAGCGATGGAAGATCTATGAAGTCGTGGTGTTTCCTCCAAGTTAAGGATAGACAGGATCTTTTTATCCCTTATTGTAATCTATCTCCGGTAACCCTAACCCTATTGGTGTCTATATAAACCGAGGGTTGTAGTCATTAGGGGAGATGGATTCATCACCTCATCGCCTTAGGGTTTAGCTCATGTTGATCTCGAGGTAGATCTACTCTCTAAACCATACAATACATCCAATATAATCAAGCAGGACGTAGGATATTACCTCTTTGAGAGGGCTTGAACCTGGGTAAACACTATGTTCGTCGTCTCTTGTTCCCCATAGATCCTAGATCCACAGTTCGGGACCCCTACCCCGAGGTCTGTCAGTTTTGACACCGACAACCTGCCTTTTGGATTGGATAGATTGAAGCTCTAATTGTAGTGGTATAGTTTTCTAAGTCATTGCATTCAACATAATGTTGCAAGACAAATAATGTAGGGGGTGCCGAAGTCGTTTCTCTTCTGCATCCACAGGCGGCGCTGTGAGCAAAGCTTGTTGCCGCTTTTGGGCCACTGTCTGTGCAGAGCATACTTGTTGAAACCTATGAGATTCTAGAAGCAGTGCCTGGGAAGTTGTCCATGTAGCCCAAAAGATGCCGACGACTGTGATCTACTAGCCGACCCGGAGAAGACAACGCCAAGGAGAGCCTACAGAACACCCCAGGTCCAACAAGACAGAGTCAGAGAACACAAATGCCACACGCTCCCAAATGAGTCCGAGACTGACCAACCTTCGTCGGTCGTAACTAGACTCAAAGGAGCAATGTGCACACCCACATGGTCTGCTTTACAGGACAGCGTGGCCATGACAAGTCCGCACAAGGAAAAACCCGAGATGGAGAACCATATATGGGGATACACCATCTTCCACAAACCTCCTAGCGATACGAAGAAACATAGCCGAAATGAGGACGAGGTGGGGAGACCTTATTACATGTAAACAACGACGCCATCGTCTTACCATCGCTCTCTTAGAGACAAGCTCTTAATGTATTCTGAACCCTACCTACATCGTACCGAAGTCCTGGGATGCCCCTCCCATCTCCAGAGCATCATGCGGAGGGACGGGGGTGAAAGGATCGATATAGTTGACTAGAGGGGGGTGAATAGGCAACTAACAATTTTTAGCTTTTCTTTACCAAATTAAACTTTGCATCAAAGTAGGTTGTCTAGGTATGCAACTAGGTGAGCAACCTATATGATGCAACAACAACAAGCACACAAGCAAGCAAGGGATATAACACAAATAAGCTTGCGCAAGTAAATGCACGAGATAACCAAGAGTGGAGCCGGTGAAGACGAGGATGTGTTACTGAAGTTCCTTCCTTTTGAAGGGAAGTACGTCTCCGTTGGAGCGGTGTGGAGGCACAATGCTCCCCAAGAAGCCGTTAGGGCCACCGTATTCTCCTCACACCCTCACACAATGCGAGATGTCATGATTCCACTATTGGTGCCCTTGAAGGCGGCAACTGGACCTTTACAAACAAGGTTGAGGCTCTCTCCACAACTTAATTGGTGGCTCCCAACGAAACCCCAGAGCTTCACCACAATGGAATGTGGCTCCGAAGTGATCTCTTCCGTCTAGGGCGCCCAAGCACCCAAGAGTAACAAAATCCACACAAGAAAGTATGGGGGAATCAAATATCCTTTGGTGGAAGTGTACATCTAGGTCTCCTCCTTCAATGCCTAGCAAATCAACGAGTTTGAGTGGCTAGAGAGAGAGAGATCGGGCAAGAGAGCTTTAATGGTAGTAATGGAGGAGAGAGAGAGAGGCAAGAGGTAGGTGGGATGTAGGAGAAGCACCTCCTTAAATAGGCCCCCCAAGATCCAACCATTATGTGCAGAAACACATGGGAGCAGAACTTCCGGTGGCGCACCCGGTAGTACCGGTTTATCGATACAACCGAAACTACCGCACAAACACCGCTCAACTACCGGGCCATATACAGAAAGTAAACTCCTCAGGCCGGTAGTTGGGTTGGACCGGAACTACCGCTGGGCCAGCAGTTCCTGGGCGGTGGGGTCCGAGGAGGTACAACCGCCATGAACACCCGTAGTACCGGTTTATCAAGGAAAATCGGAACTACCGTTCCACCACCGGTCTACAACCACACCCAGTACAGAAGGGAGTCCCCCCAGAGCGGTACAACGGGCGGTGGTAAGACAGGAACTACCGACCAGCAATACAACCACTCAAGGAACCGGTACAACCGTCAAGAGCAGAACTGCACAGAACAAAGTATGGGGAACCTCTCTCTCCTCGAACGGAGGGTATATGGTGGGTGCAGAGAATGTGTACGTGAAGGATTCACCCAATACCTTCCGATGAGGATTCCCTCTTAATAGTACAGATACCCTACGACCAAAGGAAATAAAACGTCGGAGACTCCGTCTTCGTTCTTTTCCGCACAGAGGGAAACCTAACCATCTTGCGCCACACAAAGTGTACCTGAGAAAACTATGGTGCACGATTAGTCCACGTGTGTTTTCATCATCACCAAAACCCTAAGGCAAAAGATGCTCTTACAATCTCCCCCTTTTTGGTGGAAGATGACAACCACACGATTAGTCTGGGAGTTCTAAAAAACGGCGGGGCTCCCCCTGAGTGTGAGCACTATTTAGAGTTTGCTTTTGGAATGAAAAGTGTGCACACTAGGGAATGCTCCCCCGAATTTTAGAGACCAACCGAAGACAGCAAAACAACCGCAATAACATAAAGCAGTAGAGACAAGGGAAGGTTACCAACAACATATAATAAACTCTACTAAAGGAAGGGTTCATAGATAAATAGAACGACGCATGTCTTACACCATGCACGAGATCACAACATAGAAAAGTCCATAGAGTAATAAAAACAAAGGGCACTAGAAAGAGCAAGCAAATAAACTAGAAGGACCAACTGCAAATAACCACCCATGCAACTCCCGTGACCTAATGGAGCTCTCTCCCCCTTTGGCATCGAAACACCAAAAAGGAAAAGAGCGAAGCTAGCGTCCCGGGGCTAATAGACCTCCTCGCCAGTAGCGGCAGAGCTGTCAGACGCATCATCATCAATATCATCTTCAGGATCCTGAGCCTCATCAGACTCCTCAAACCTTGCAGTAGCTGCCTCAGGAACACGGACAGAGGAAGAAGCAGGCGCTTCATCAGACCACTGACAATTCTCCATGCACCACGAGTCCTCAGGAGTGATAGACTTCTCAGAGCCACTCTGCACACCTGGCACATTGAGATGCTTCATCAACTGAATCTAATTGCGATGCGCCATCTTCTCAGCAACATGGGCCTTTTAGAGCTTCTTCTGAATGTGAGTCTATAAGCAGATGGTCTTCTTGATCTCGGATGTCAGCTTGTCAACCCAAGAGAGTTGGGTCCCAGCCTCTAACTCGAAGTCATCGTCGTCCGAGGTAGCATACACGTCCTCCTGATTGCCCATAGAAAAACATGGAGTCTTATGCCTATTCTGCCTCAGAACCTTAACCTCATGCTCCGTGAGGTTGTCAGGGGTGGTGAGAGGCTCGCCAGGCCTACGGATTGCCCAAACTGTGCTCAGAAACTGCATCACAAAGGGAGCATATATTGGTACCTTGCGGTACAACAACATATTGTACATCTCCTCCGTAGCCACTTGGAGACATCAAACGTGGCACCGGATCCCCTCTTGGTCTTCATGGCCACAAGCAAATCCACCAGATAACCATACATATCATCTTGATTCCCAACCTTGGGAAGCAGCACACAACGGAACACACGATGCATAATGTCATAGACTGGCAAGAGATCATTGGACTTGCCCAAAATACCATGTCCAGGGATGTATAGAGGGGCAAGCTTTATCTTGTGTATGGGGTGAGCACGGTCGTGAGGATGGATGCCACCTTGACCCTCAATCTCGGTATCCTCATAACCAAGAGCATTGCAGAAAGCGCACCATGGGACATGAAAGAACTCATCACGACACATGAAGGAGAGATGGCGTTCTGCATCAGAGTCGAAGTGGACTGTAGCATAGAACTGATAGACGAGCTGCACATCGAAATCACAGTTCACAATCATGAGCTTGATCAACTCAAACTCTTCACATATCGCCAGAGCTTCTCCAAAGTAATCAGGGTGGTACCTCCAATGATCGATGTTAATGGACCACATCCGAGTGAACTTGTTCTTGTAATGCTCGAACACTTCTGACACAATCCTCATATGTAACTCATTCCGGAACTGAGGGTTGTTCCAACGGGAATTCGGTGCAACAGTGTAGGGATCCTGGAAACGAAGTTTTTGCCAGTACGGCATCTTCCATTTGTGCACGGGCAACGCAGCTCGTTGCTTGGCAGCAGTAGACTTCTCCCGATGAGTGGCCTTGGTAGGAATCACCACCTCATGAGAGTCCTCATTTTCGTCAGACGGTTTGCGCCTATGGGCCCTCTTCTTGGTGTTTTGAGGCTTCCGGGCAGCACGGGAACTAGAACCACCTGCAGACACACACAGAGAGCACACAGAAACACCAGCAAAGATGAGAGGAATGTACACAAGAGCAGAGGAATATGTTTCATGTAAGTGGGTAGAAGAAAAACAGGGTACATAGGTTCAGAGAAACCGGTTGTTCCGGTTGGACCACTGGTAGTATCGTCCGGGCGGTAGCACCGTTCGCAAGGAGTGGTAGTACCACTGGGAGCAAATCCGCCGAGTGGAAGAACGGGAACTGCCCGTTCTCGAATCTATATGCCATATTCCTATTTCTACATACGCACAGGAAGCAGAAGGAGGCTATACGGATCTCTCCCACCAACCATTTAGCCAAAAATGGGGGAATACAAGCAATGCCCTAGAGTTGGATTCAAAACGAGGAACCCTAAGAAGGAGAAGAACAGGGCATTATCGGCTCCCATGGAAGAGATCGAAGAGGAGGCGACCTCCACGGAGCGGATCCAATGAAGGGACGGCCGATCCGGAGAGCCTGAGGGCGCTCCGGGGCGAGGGACGAAGCAACCGGCGGCGAGGGATAAGAGGAGGGATGAGCACGAAGGGGAAACGAAAGATCCCTTCTACCTGCTCCCCTTATATACGCCCCAGATGTCAATCGGTAGTACCGCTCCTAGGAGCGGTAGTACCGGTCCTGTAGCTACCTGGTGGTTGAGAGCGGTACTTCCGCTCCAGAAGTAGTGGTAGTACCGCGTCTAAGCACCGGTAGTACTGGTCAGAGGTACTGGTAGAGGCAAGAGCGATAGAACCGCTCATGCAGGACCGGAAGTACCGCTGAGACTGTATAGCCGAAGGGAAGACCAGTAGAACCGGTCTAACCATCGGTTGTACTGCCAGGTAGCAACAGCCCAAGCACAAAGGGAGATCAAACTTGTGTACATTTGGAAAAGATGGCTTGGGAGGAGGAAGCTTAGGATGGAAAGAAGAGATTGTAATATGATGAAGAAGACTCTCAAGAGTGCAAGAAGCAAACAAGAAAAATCACTCTTTAGAGAATTCAAACATCTAGGAAACCGAAAAGAGCTAGGCGAAAAGAAACACACAACAAGGGAAAACACCTATGCTCAAGGGCGGTGGCCAAAGCCACCTACGTTTGAGTTAAAAGGGTATGGCACCGCGAAGAATTATCATTGGGCCCATAACCAAAACTCGTCTTTGAAGCACAAGTACCATAAAAATGGCGAATGTGAAAGACTCGATCAATTTATGCATAATGGGGGAGGGAGAGTTCATTGAGAGAACAACACTCCCCCTATGTCCATGCCTACATCTAAACAAGACATCATGAAGAGTGTGGTGGGGTGTGCAAGGGTTCGAGCCACATTGGTCAAATCAATGATATTTAGCTCATGCCTTAACTCGCGAAATCTTGCTTCATCCAAGGGCTTTGTGAAAATATCTGCAAGGTTATCATGAGTGTTGACATACTTGAGCTTGATCTCCCCTCGCCTAATGTGATCCCGGATGAAGTGATACCGAATCTCAATATGCTTCGTCTTGAAGTGTTGCACCGGGTTGAGAGAGATCTTGATGGCACTTTCATTGTCACACCAAAGAGGCACTTCATCACAAATGACACTGTAATCCTTCAAAGTTTGCCTCATCCATAGAAGTTGAGCACAACAACTACCGGCAGTCACATACTCCGCTTTAGTGGACGAAAGAGATACACAAGTTTGCTTCTTGGAAGACCAACTCACTAAAGAGCAACCAAGTAATTGGCACCCGCCTGAGGTGGACTTCCTATTCACTTGGTCTCCCGCTCAATCTGAATATGTATAGCCCAAAAGATCAAAACTGGCTCCTCTTGGGTACCATAAGCCAAAGTTTGGGGTATGAGCCAAATATCGAAAGATTCGCTTGACTGCCACAAAGTGACTTTCCTTAGGTGCGGCTTGAAACCATGCACAAATTCCCACACTCAACATGATATCCGGTCTAGATGCACAAAGGTAAAGCAAGGAGCCAATCATGGAGTGATATACCTTTTGATCCACCGCTTTACCATTGGGATCAATGTCAAGTTGGCGCTTGGTGGGCATTGGAGTGGAAGCCGGCTTGACATCACTTAGCTTGAATCTTTTTAGCATGTCTTGAGTGTATTTGGCTTGGTTGATGAAGGTACCTTCTCTTCTTTGCTTGATATTGAAATAGAGGAAGAACTTCAACTCTCCCATCGAAGACATCTTGAACTTAGAGGTCATGAGAGCGGCAAATTCCTCATTGAAAGCTTTGTTAGGGGAACTGTCGTGGAACTATCACGTCAGATGTCCTAACGAAAGGACTTGGTCGTGGAGTCATCGCAACGAGATTAGCTTAAAGGGGTTAAACTGGACAAAGGACACACGGAGTTTATACTGGTTCGGCCCCTTGCGGTGAATGTAAAAGCCTACGATCCAGTTGTGGTGTTCTTGATGTGGTCTCGATTACCAGGGAGGAAATATGCTTTACCTAGTTCTCGAGTTGTTGTTTCTTGTCCCTGAACCGCCGCCTGGTCGTCCCTATATATACACAGGTTGACGCCCGGCCAGTTTACAGAATCCCGAGGCCGGCTCATACAAGTGTCCAGCTCGGTTTCTTCCTTTCCCTAACTTACAATACAAGTTATACATGTATGGTGGTTTACTACTATGGGCCCTAACCCGCCATTGGGCTCTGGGCCTCTAAGCCTCCATAGTTAAAGCGCCACAGCCTTCATCTTCATGGGCTCTTGTACAGGACTCCTTGTGAGTTAATCCGGCCCCTCCTGGGCGGTTTAACTCAGTAGTCATATCCCCAACATTAGGCCCCAGACTGGTTTGAACTTGTTCATGTCAATCTTCCACTTTGAGAAATTCTGATTTGAACATCTTCATGCTGACCTTGTAAACCGCCGTGACATCATCTTCTGGAGTCACCTTAAACCACCATGATGTCATCTGCGTAAAAAACCTATAAACATTTCCCTTTATTAATTAATCTCCGGATATCGAGGCGACAGCCATATAAGATATACGATTTTTGACTCCTCGATTCTCGTGCCTCTCACTTATCCCTTTGCCTTTATAAATAAGACCGGGGGTCCTTTTCATTCTCCCCCTTGCCTCTTCGCATCTTCTTCTTCCTCGCGACCCCGAAGATCTCGAGTATCGTCGCCGCCATCGACCTTTGCATCTGCACCAACAAGGCCGCTGCATCAACCTGTTGACCAGAAATACTGTGACGCTCCTCCGCAGCCCTGCAGCCCTTGTAAGTACTCCTCTTCCCAACTATCAGATCTGCATTAGGGTTCCATGGTTCTTCGCTGTTCATCAGCATTCATCGGTGCTCGTATGTTTTCCCTTACTATCTCATTGAATCTAGACAAACCCGACATCTTTTTGCGGCCGAAGCTGTAGCTTTAGTCTGCCTCACCATAGTATCCCTTCGTTCCTGGATAGATCCCATCTGGACCTTTGCTGTTCTGCTGTCACCATTTTAGGGTTCAGAAATTTTTCTTGACTGAACCGTGGTAGATCCAAAATCATAGCACCATCTTGTGAAACATGTTTCTGCAGCACTTAGTAAATTTCGGATCTGCTTCTTCCACTCTAGGCGGTTTAACCTTTAGAAAATGATAATTCGCCATGTACCATTAGCCCTCACGTAAACCGCCATCTTTACTTGAACATCAGTATCCGGTTTAACGTGCATACATGCTCTGATTAAATCCCCCGGTTTAACACCGGTTTATGCATATCAATCTTGAACCGTGAACCGGTACTTGAACTTCCTTT
Organism: Triticum aestivum; assembly: GCF_018294505.1. NCBI lineage: Eukaryota > Viridiplantae > Streptophyta > Magnoliopsida > Poales > Poaceae > Triticum > Triticum aestivum. The sequence goes on from NC_057798.1 coordinate 563,546,850, forward strand.
ACAGCTTGTCATAAAAAATGGCCAAACAGTTCTCTTCTTGCAATTGGGTTCCCTCCCGGATTAAGGAAGAGCAACTTATTGGGTATGTTCTGACTGGCGCTTTAGCCAAGAAGGAGATCATTCATTGGAGAGTCCCTGGTACTGAAAATCCTCCTAAACCTCAAGATGGAGAAGGGGTTGTGTTTATGCAGCATCTGGAATGAGGGTTTAGCCCTCCCGGATCAAAAAAATTCTGTTGCCAGTTTCCAACTCCACCCTCAAGACATTCGACCAAACTTTGTGTCCAACATTTGCAACATCCAAGTATTTTGTGAAGTTTATCTGCAAGAAGAACCAACTGTTGAACTTTTCAGAGACTTCTTCCACTTGAACCGCCGAACTGAATTCACCGACGGCCCCAACATTGAACTTGGCAGGGTGTCGATTCAGAAAAGGAAAGAAGTCAATTTTCCTCATGCCAAACATCACAGCCACCCCAAGGATTGGAATCAGACGTGGTTCTACTGCCGGAACATTGCTCCTGCTGATGAAAATCCTCTGCCGGGTTATCGTGCTTACCGGCTCAGCAATGAACATCCACTGCCTCAACGGCTTTCTGCTAGAGAACGACAAACGTTTGCACCACAACTTGCTAAGCTCCGGGCTCTTATGGCAAACGGTTTGACCGGTATTGACCTTGTCCATTGCTGGGTTTCATGGGGTATCTTGCCCTTAAGTGGTCGCACCAGATTAATGTACGAATATACTGGGGATGTCAAGGATCCTCAACGACACACTGAAATACAGATGACTGATGACAAGGTCACTGAGTCTGTCAAAAAGATGCTAGATGAGCTGATATCTGAATGTAGCAAGACCGGGCTGCGTCCCTTTTATGCCTCCAACAAACCGCCAGCAGTAAGAATTTATCATTTTGCTTTTAATCTGTCTCCCTTTTAACACTTTCTAACAGTCTTCTGTCTATCCTTGCGGGACAAATATCTGTTCTGGAAGAGAAAAACTCAAGACAAACCGGTGAGACCACAAGACAAACTTGCAAGAGCTCCATGTAACAAGACCAAAGTCACCAAGAGACCCGCAAAGAAGAGGACCGCCGAGTCCTCTGATTCGCCCGAAGATGTTGATGATTCGGAGCCAGAGGTAGAACTTGACTCCCTTGGTTCATTTTTCATGCATCTTATTGACAATGATCATTATCAGGATGATGCGGAAGCCAGCCGTGCTGACCATGTAGAGGTAATCTCCCTTTCCTCCGATTCAGATCATGTGCCAATACAAAAACTTCTCCGCGCAGTCTGGAAAGTAAAATGCTCACATCCTCTTGCTCATTCGGATCCATACTTTTCTTTGAAGACATAGCAACATGAAGCTCGTCGCACAACCCGGCACAGTTGCCAGCAAGTCACTTCCTCCGGTTTACTAGACACCCCAATCCGAAAGCACCGTGCAGAGGTCTCTTGTAATTCTAACAAATCTTATCCCTTGGCGGGTTACTTTTGATATCCTCTTATTCTGTCTGACTCGAATTATCAGGTAACTTCCAATTCATCTTCTGGCGATTCATCAACCACACAAATGCCTCCTCTCAAGACCGTCCCTAGGTGAGTATGATAATTTTAGCTTTACTTTCTTGCACTAGTTTACCATATTCACCTTTGTTTGCTATTTGCAGCGCCAAAGCCCGACTCAGCAAAAAAGCAAAACTTTGTATTCCCACTGAGGAGTTTGAACCGGAGAGGACCTCGGAAGGTGCTGGTGGAGACACTGATATTGCTATGGATGATCATGTCCCACAAGGTCAGGACACTTATGTTGATCCGCCAGAAGTTAATCCGGCCAGTCCTCATGTTGATCCGCCAAGCCCAGCTACCAATCCACCAAGTCCAGCTGCTAACCCTCCAAGCCCAGCAAGAGCCACTGCCAAACCGTCCTACACAGTTGAAATTTTTGATGGAAAGACTGATGATGTGGTAATCACTGGTTTTGGCCACACTTCTCCTGGCAACCCTGTTGCTTTGTCAAAGCACAGTGCCAAAGTGGAATCTTCTACTATGGAGAAAGGCAAATGGAAGACTGATTTGTCAAGCTGTGCTCATCTCAATGCTCAGGAGCTCCATTCTGGATATCTAAACCGCATGTATACAAGTCGCGATTATGAGGCCGGTTTGGTCAACTTGATGAAAGAGCGCTATGAGGTAACTTCTATAAACCATTCTTTGTGCTTTATATCAATCCCATTGTATCCCCCAAGGGCCAATTTATCTCTTCAAGATGGACCGGGACTTTGATAAGAAAAACTGCAACTGTGTAGCCCCTAAGGGCCGGTTTACCTCCGCAAGATGAACCGGGTCTTTCTGTTGAAAAGTTTAACCTTGTTGAATTCCTTCACATCCAGTTGATCTGATCAATTAGGCATTATCCCCCAAGTGCCAAGATTAATACTTGTATTGAGCCTTGGGACTTTAAAATATCAGTTAAGAAGCAATCCGCATTAGCCCCCAAGTACCAAGTGTATAACTTGTTATGTGCTTGGGACTTTTGAGAAGATATTAACAACTTATCATCTTTCTGTTGCAGGCTGACTTGAGCAATAAGGATTCCCAAATTGCCGATCTTCAAGAAAATATCAAGTCCCAGCAAGCAGAAACCTCCAAGGCCAAGGATGAACTGAAAGGCGCTTTGACAGCCATGGAGCAATTGAAAGATGGCTTCAAGAACGAGCGTGCAGGCTAGGAAACTGAAAAAGCTGCGTTGTTGAAGCGGGCGGAGGATGCTGAAGTGGCACTTAAAGTAGTATCAGAAGAGCTGAGTGGCTTAAAGCGACAAATCAACATGATGACTTCTGCCATATTTGGTAAGTACTCCTTGCAAGAGCTTTTCTTAAACATCTTTGAAACTGCCATTTTAACAGCAAATTCTTAAACCGGTGCAGGTAGCCGTGTTGCTCATCTGGGCTCAGATATGTGCATGAAATTGAAAGTTGCCTATACTTTGATAGAACAATTGTATACCGGTGCTCAACGAGTCATTTGCGCGGCCTCATACAATAAACCGCCACCAACCTTGATCAAGGATACATTGGCCAAATTATCTATGACCCCTGCCCAGATAGAAGAGGTAAAACGATCTGCGGCACGAGCTGGCGCTTTATCAGCACTGACTCGGGCCAAAGCTTGGATAACTGATCTTAACCTGGCAGATATCAGAAAGGGTTGTCCTGGCCAACAAGAAGATGGGTCAGAATTTGACAATGAAGCCCTCAAAACCTTGACCAAGGAGATGCGCTCGCTTGCAAGCCAATTGGTCGAAGAAGTTGACTTCTCTGTCCATCGATCCAGTTATGACACGGACAACAAACGGGTTGATGCCGCTGTTAAAGAAGCGCAGAATCTTATCCTGCCAATCCATAAGCACACCTATGCCCCTGACGTTGAACCGTCCAATCTTATAAGTGAAAAAGTTGTCTTCCAAGCTTTAACCCGGATTGATTGGGCCACCATTGACTTCCAGCCACTGGGTGAGGAGGAGGAGGTTCAACCGGCGCAAGATGGTCCATCAACTTCGCATCAGCCTGGTGATGAGTCATAATCTGGCAGCCGGTTTTAGCTTCGCAGATTTTAGTTTATGCAACAAATAGTTATTCTTTTGGGCATCAAAGCGCCTTGTAATAGGCTAGTTGAAATACTTTGATCTTATGCCATCTTGCACTGCTACATGACACTGTGCAATCCTTCATGATTGTTGCTATGCTTGCTCATATGCCTTAGTACTTTTCATAAAATCATGCCTTCTACATTTGAAAAACTTAAATGTGCCCTGGCGGTTTTACCGCCGGACGGGTTATGATATCCAATACAGAACTAGAGTTTTTATAACCAAGGCTGTAAAGCAACAACATATGAAATATATCATACCTGTGATATAAACCACATCGTTGGTTTACCAACTTGCGTAGTAAGGATGATAATCCAAATCTTGAGTCTTGATAACTCCCACCATGTTGTACTGGTACATAATAAGCCATGCCGGGTTATGATAAACACCGGATGATCATCCTGGCGACTTATAGTCAATGCCAGACCGGGATAAGGAACGCCGGCTCATAATTGATTATGTGTTAACAAATGATAGTTGAAAAGTGACACCGGGTTAAGAAACACCGGGTTGATGAAATGACTTATAGTCAGGCTGGGTCAAGAGACACCGGTTTAACATAAAATTTTACCAGAAGAATGAAAACTTGGCAAAGGCAAATAAAACCATGTAGTCGAGGCTTTTCAAGGGCTGCCAGGCCCAAATTCGAGGCTTTTCATGGGCTGCCAGGCCACTGAGTTAAACCATTTTTGCAAAGCCTTTCAAGATGGGCCTCCAACTAACCAATCGTTGTTTTAACTTTGAAAAGTTCAGGGTCTGTATAAGATTGACTTGTCAAACGTTCGACGGGTCATACCAGGATTACCTGGAAAGGAGTGGCTTACTTGATGAAGGCAGGTTAACCCGGGGTTTTAGGTGAATACACCAGGCTTCCAAGACGTGCTTGATAGTATATTACAAGGGTCCTTTCAAACTCTTTGTTGCATTGCACAAAGAGCCCCCAAGTAACTTTCTGAGCTTGTGCTCTATGGGTGCCTATGTTTGAGCTGTGCATAGCAACAAGACTCTCTTTGGCCCCTTGGGTGTGAAGCTCCCAAGCTGTATTGTGGCGTGATAACCAGATTAATAGGCAGAACTCCGCTTTGTTAGCTGAAGCCCCCATGTAGTCAAAAGATATTAGACAAAACGGCAGAGGCCCTGCTTATAGCAAGGATGCCGGTTTATTATACTGATCACAATATATACATTGTCAAAATATGTACATAATGGGAGCCGATGGCTCAGGTGTAATAAGGCTGAAGATGAGCGATATTCCACGGCCGACGGGTCTCCTCCTCCGATTTGCGTGAGTCCTTGTGCTCTCGAACATCGATGAGGTAGTATGATCCATTGTGCAGATTCTTGCTAACCACAAAGGGCCCTTCCCAAGGTGGGGATAACTTGTGCATATCGGTCTGATCCTGGATGAGCCGGAGCACTAAGTCGCCTTCTTGAAAGGTTCTTGTTTTAACCCGGCGGCTGTGATAACACCGCAGGTCTTGCTGATAAACCGCCGAATGAGCCAATGCCATGTCCTGTTTTTCATCTAACAGATCCAGTGCTTCTTGACGTGCTTGCTCATTGTCTGCTTCAACATAATTAGCAACCCGGGGTGAGTCATGATGAATATCACTTGGAAGTACCGCCTTTGCCCCGTAAACCATGAAGAAAGGTGTATAACCCGTTGATCGATTGGGGATGGTGTTTATGCTCCATAACACAGAAGGTAATTCTTCCACCCAACAACCCGACGTCCTTTTCAAAGGAACCGTAAGCCGGAGCTTGATACCCTTTAAGATTTCCTAATTAGCTCTCTCAGCTTATCCGTTAGACTGGGTGTGTGCCACTGACGACACATCAATCCGGATATGCTCTCTTTGACAAAAGTCCTCCATCTCACCTTTGGAGAGGTTCGTGCCATTATCTGTGATAATGTTGTGTGGAAAACCAAAGCGAAAGATCACCTTTTTGATAAATTGAACCGCCGTGGCTACGTCACACTTGCTTACGGGCTCCGCTTCAACCCATTTAGTAAACTTGTCAACCGTCACCAACAGGTGGGTCTTCTTATCCTTGGATTGCTTAAAAGGCCCTACCATATCAAGCCCCCAAGTAGCAAACGGCCAAGTGATTGGAATAATCCGTAGCTCCTGAGCTGGAACATGGGCTCGTCGTGAGAACTTTTGACAACCGTCGCACCGCTTTACCAAGTCCTCAGCATCAGCATGAGCCGTCAGCCAGTAGAAGCCATGACGAAAAGCTTTAGCAACCAAAGACTTTGAACCGGCATGGTGACCACAGTCTCCTTCGTGGATCTCACATAGAATCTCACGGCCTTCTTCAGGAGAAACATAGCGCTGGAACACGCCTGAGACACTGCAGTGATGTAACTCGCCATTGTGAATAACCATGGACTTTGATCGCCGGACTATCTGTCTGGCCAGAACTTCATCTTCTGGTAACTCGCCTCGGTTCATATACACCAAATATGGAACCGTCCAATCCGGAATTACATGTGAAGCGGCTACCAACTGTGCCTCCAGATCAGGAATAGCTAAGTCTTCCTCTGTAGGAAACTTAACAGACGGGTTATGCAGGATATCCAGAAAGGTATTGGGTGGTACCGGTTTACGCTGAGACCCCAGCCGGCTTAAAGCATCTGCTACTTCATTTTTGCACCAACCAATGTGCTCAACCTGATAACCCTTGAAGTGACCAGGCACAATATCCACCTCTTGTCTTTAAGCCGCCATGAGTGGATCCTTAGAGTCCCAAGTGCCAGAAACTTGCTGAGCCACCAGATCAGAGTCTCCAAAGCATCGTACCCGGCTTAAGTTCAGTTCCTTAGCCACCTGGAGACCATGGAGTAAGGCCTCGTACTCAGCTGCATTGTTAGTACAAGGAAACATTAAGCAGAGAAGATAACGAATTTTATCACCTCGAGGGGAAGTAAGGACAACTCCAGCCCCCGAGCCCTCCAATTGCCTGGACCCGTCGAAGTGGATAGTCTAGTATGTGTTATCCGGTTTGGCTTTCGATGCCTGCAACTCTGTCCAATCATTGATGAAGTCAACAAGCGCTTGCGACTTGATAGCTGTCTGAGGCATATACTTCAACCCGTGTTGTCCAAGCTCAATAGCCCACTTTGCAACCCAGCCAGTTGCCTCCCTGTTCTGAATTATATCGCCCAAAGGAGCAGAACTGACCACTATGATGGGATGGCCCTGAAAGTATTGCTTAAGCCAATGCGAATATCTTTTCTTTGACTCGATGAGCACTTCGATGATAGAGTAAACCGGTCTTTGAACCGGATATTCCTTCCTAGCCTCCTTACGCTCGACCACAATAGCCACACTGACAGCCCGAGCATTAGCATCCACGTACAATAACAGCGGCTCATTATCAACTCGAGCAGCAAGGACCAGCGGTTCAGCCAACTGCTTCTTTAAATCCTCAAACGCCGCAATAGCAGCATCACTCCAGACAAAATTGTCTGTCTTCTTCAACATCTGATAGAGAGGAATCGCCTTCTCTCCCAACCTGCTGATAAAGCGGCTTAGAGTCGCAATACGACCTGCCAGTCATTGAACATCATTGATGCATGCCGGTTTAGCCAGAGACGTAATAGCCTTGATCTTTTCTGGATTAGCTTCAATGCCCCTGTTAGACACCAGAAAACCTAAGAGCTTGCCTGCCGGAACACCGAAAACGCACTTGTCCGGATTGAGCATCATCTTATAAACCCGAAGATTTTCAAAGGTCTCCTTGAGGTCATCTATCAATGTCTCCTTCTTCCTGGATTTCACCACAATGTTATCCACATAAGCATGAACATTGCGCCCAATCTGAGTATGAAGACAATTCTGTACACATCGCTGATAAGTTGCTTGGGCACTCTTGAGCCCAAAGGGCATAGATACATAGTAGAAGGCTCCAAAGGGAGTGATGAAGGTTGTCTTCTCCTGGTCCTTAACTGCCATTTTGATTTGATGATAACCAGAATAAGCATCCAAGAAACTCAAACGCTCAGAACCCGCCATAGCATCAATGATCTGATCAATACGCGGGAGAGCAAAAGGATCCTCCGGACAAGCTTTGTTCAAGTCTGTGTAATCCACACACATGCGCCAAGTGCCATTCTTCTTAAGTACTAATACCGGATTAGCCAGCCACTCCGGATGAAAAACCTCAATTATAAACCCAGCTGCCAAGAGCCGGGCTACCTCCTCACCAATAGCCTTGCGCCGTTCTTCATTGAAGCGGCGGAGAAACTGCTTGACCGGCTTAAACTTCGGATCAATATTGAGATTGTGCTCAGCGAGTTCCCTCGGTACACCTGGCATGTCAGAAGGCTTCCATGCAAAAATGTCCCGATTCTCACGGATGAACTCGATGAGCGCGCATTCCTATTTCGGATCCAGATTAGTACTGATACTAAACTGTTTGGATGAATCGCCAGGAACAAAATAAACCAACTTAGTTTCATCAGTCGGTTTAAACATCAGGGTCGGGTCATGCTCTGTGGTGGGCTTTTTCAGAGGAGTCAGATCTGCCGGATCAACATTGTCCTTGTAGAACTTCAACTCTTCTATTGCACAAACCGACTCAGCATAGGCCGCATCACCCTCTTCATAGTCCAAAGCGATCTTACGACTCCCGTGCACCGTGATGGTCCCCTTATGACCCGACATTTTGAGCTGTAAATAAATATAACAGGGTCTCTCTATGAACTTTGCGTAAGCCGGCCGTCCAAACAAGGTGTGATATGGGCTCTAGATTTTTACCACTTCAAAGGTCAAGGTTTCTGACTTGGAATCATGCTCATCACCAAACACAACCTCCAAAGCTATCTTGCCAACTGGATATGCCGATTTACCTGGTACTACACCGTGAAAAATAGTGTTCGACGGTTTAAGATTCTTATTCGTTAATCCCATGCGATGGAAGGTTTCATAATACAGGATGTTGATGTTGCTCCCTCCATCCATGAGTACCTTGGTAAACTTATAACCCCCCACCTAAGGTGCCACCACTAAAGCCAGATAACTCGGATTATCAACCCGGGGCGGATGATCCTCTCTGCTCCACACAATGGGCTGCTCGGACCAACGCAAGTAACGGGGTACTACCGGTTCAACAACATTAACTGCCCTTCTGTGAAGTTTCTGATCACGCTTACACAAGCTAGTAGTGAAAACATGATACTGCCCGCCATTCAACTGCTTTGGGTGACTCTGAAAACCTGATTGCTGCTTGTTCCCCTGATTATTCTACTGGTTGTGACCACTTTGGTTGTTCTAGTTACCCTGATTATTCTGAAATCCAGAGTTTGAACCGCCGCCGCCGTAACCCGGCCCGTGAAATCCTGGACCTGAACCGCCAGGCGGACCCTGATCATACTGCAAGAGATCAAAAGTTTTGAACTCCTTCATAATGAAGCAATCCTTCCATAGGTGTGTTGCCGGAACCTCCTTCGTCCCGTGCTTTGGGCAGGGCTGGTTTAACAGGCGCTCCAGATTCATGCCTCCACCGTGCTGGGGCGGTTTACCCTTACGACGCTGCGCATTGCTTGGCACATTGGTGTTAGCCACAAAATCTGAATTATCCACTTTACGCTTACTATTATTCTCGTGGTTCGTCTGGTTATGTTGTCCTTTTGTACCGGCATTCTTCTTTCCCTTCTCCGATTTCTCTTTGTTAGAATCGGGATCTTTGGTATTATTAGAATCAGCATATTTAACCAGAGCTGCCATGAGTGTTCCCATAACATTGCAGTGGCGCTTGAGCCGTCCCAACTTCATCTTCAGCGATTGAAACCGGCAATTACCCTCCAATGTTACAATTGTTGTATCAACATTGATGCGGTCCGATGAATGCAAGATTTTCGAAACCCGGTGCACCCAATGAGTTGTTGATTCGTTCTCTCCTTGAACACAAGCAGCCAGATCCACAATGGACATGGGTTGTTTGCACGTATCCTTGAAGTTCACTATAAACCGAGCCTTCAATTGGTCCCATGACCCGATGAAGTTAGCGGGCAGGCTCTTTAACCAAGTGTGAGTTGTTCCTTCCAACATCATGGTGAAGTATTTTGCACATGCCGCTTCATCCACCTCCAGCATCTCCATAGCCATCTCGTAGCTCTCAACCCACGACTTAGGGGGTAAATCGGCGGTGTAGTTAGGCACCTTACGCGGGCCCTTGAAATCCTTGGGTAACCGCACATTGTGCAGAGCCGGGGTGAGACACGGCACTCCGCAGGAGCTGAAAGCGAGTCCTCGTTCTACTGACGTCACTGGCTGAACCGGGGTGGGTTGATGATGACCCGCGTACTATGCTGCTAACGCTGCCTCCCTTTGTGCTCTGCCATTATCCACTACGTCCTGAGAATTTGCACCACCACGCGCCAGATTAGGCCCTTGAGGGGCGTCACAGTTCCGTGCACTGCTTGACACAGCCAGTTCAAACATGTGCCTGCTGTAGCTCTTGCTCGGGCGAGGGGTTGAGTGAATCATGTCTCGGCTGTATGAATAAGCCTGCTGCTGCACCATGGCAGTCTGAAGAAGGTCCCTGGCCCGCCGCGTCTTAACCGCTGCTGGCGACTCACACTCCACTGGAATAGCTACCAATTGGGATGCTGCAGCGATCATGTTGTCCAAAGGGGTGGAGAAGTGACCCGGCGGGCGTGTCGTGTACTGCGGCGGGTTATCTGTTGGTCGAAGCGGGCCCATCACCCGTGGCTGATCCGGTGTCCCGGTCCTAGGCACTGCAGTCCGGTCTACTACTGCCGGATCACCGATCCCTGTTCCCGGCGTATTGAAGAGATTCATTGGATTGTAATCCATCGGCAGGCGAGACCGATGCCTCCTTCGCAATACGTCACTCGACGCATTCTGATCCAATAAGAGTCGGTAATTCTCGGCATGAATCCTCTGTGACTGGGCATCTAAAGCGGCCCGTTCCTCAGCCATCCTGGTTTCCTCAGCTGCCAAATCCTCATTGGCCTGAGTTATCTGATCCCGCAGTTTTGCAACCTCTGCATTATGGTGGTCTTGAGTTGCCGGGGTAACTGCCGTAGTCAGCAACGTTGTCCAGGCATCCAACAAACCAGATAGAACTTGAGCCGGCCGGCACGCGGGGCCTTCTGCCTTGGCTGCCGATTCAGAAATCATCACCGCCGCAATTGTAGATTGAGGCGCGAGCTGCTTGCCAGCCATGAAGATTGCAACCTAGTTCGGCGATTCAAAGGAGTCCGGAATACTGCTGTCATCAGAATAACCCGCAAACAGGCCACCCTTATGATGCCCTCGATTCAATCGTACACTAATCATGCACGCAAATTTGTACAATCAAGATCAAGGACTCACAGGAAGATATCACAACACAACTCTAGACACAAATTAAAATAATACGAGCTTTATATTACAAGCCAGGGGCCTCGAGGGCTCGAATACATAAGCTCGAATACACAAGAGTCAGCGGAAGCAACAATATCTGAGTACAGACATGAGTTAGACAAGTTTGCCTTAAGAAGGCTAGCACAAAAGCATCTACGATCGAAAAGGCAAGGCCTCCTGCCTGGGAGCCTCCTAACTACTCCTGGTCGTCGGCGGTCTTCACGTAGTAGTAGGCACCCTCATGGTAGTAGCAGTCGTCGTCAAAGGTGGTGTCTGGCTCCTGGACTCCACCATCTGGTTGCAACAACCAGAAAGAAGAAAGAAGGGGGAAAAGGGGGAGCAAAGCAACCGTGAGTACTCATCCAAAGTACTCGCAAGCAAGGATGTACACTACATATGCAACATTATCAAAGGAAGGTTGTATATATATGGACTGGGCTGCAGAAATGCCAGAATAGAGAGAAGGCCTAGTCCTATCGAAGACTAGCATCTTCTGGAAACCACCATCTTCAGCAAACAGGAGGGAGTAGAGTTATCAACCTCGGCCAGAGATCCTTTCTCGACACCCTGCGAGAAAGCAATCCTAGAGCCATACTATCCAGTTATCATCACAAACCAATCCTCATCACCATCCAGTCTCATTACAAGTATCCAGTTCTAGTTGTATCGATCGGGATACAACTCCAAGTGTCTGTTACCGTAGGACAGGCTATCGATAGATGTTTTCTTCCCTGCAGGGGTGCACCAACTTACCCACCACGCTCGCTTAACTCCGGCCAGACACAATTTCCTGGGTCATGCCCGGCCTCGGCCAAACAATACGCCGCCACCCGACCTAGGCTTAATAGAGAGGCCAGCACGCCGGACTAAACCTATGCCCCCAGGGGTCATGGGCCATCTCCCCGGAAACTCCTGCACGTTGCGTACGCGGCCGGTGAGCAGACCTAGCTACCTCCTTCAACAAGGTAGGTGCTTACGCAGTCCAACCCGGCGCGCGCCGCTCAGTCGCTGACGTCTATTAAGCTTCGGCTGATGTATACGACGCAGAACGCCCATACTATGCCCACGTGATAGTTAGTGCTATCAGGCCAGAGGCCCCTCGGATCAAATATCCAAATCGTAATGGATTAGGAACGCGCGGTAACAAGCAGAGACTCACGAAATATGTGACCCCGTTGCCCCATCTCGAGGACTTGCGGCAAGGGCTAAGAATGCACGGCCACGCCTCGTAATTACCTCACGGGCACCTTCCAGGTCAACCCGAATCCTCATCACTCGCAATTATGCTCACGCGGGTACCCCTCAGGGTCGACCCGTCTTTAGTAACATGGTTCACTGTAAAGTCATAGTAATCATAGTAACTGTGTGTCTAAACATCAAGGGGAAAACCCGAGGAATCACCCCTGGTGAATTCCACTCAATGTAATCATCAAGGTGAACGTAAGAGGAATCACCCCCGAGGTTCACACTTGAGGGGTTGCACGACAGAGTCATATCGGAAGTGGTTAAGGCGGAATCACCCTCGATGACCACGACCGAATAGCTACACTACAGGGTTAACATCAGAAGTGCTGTAGAGGTCTCAGCCTCGGCACTCGATAGTAACCCAGTAGTGTCGAGCAACTAAGGGGAAAGTGATGTGCGGTGCCGGGGCCTGGTCTTCAATCCCGCTGATCGAGTCTTCAATGATGAAGCAAGGGCAACAAGGACAAGGTGGGGGTCATTGATGGATCACTAACCAACCTATACTAAGCAGTTTAGGATAAGCAGGTAAGGTACAACAACAGATACAAAAGCAGGCTATGCATCAGAATAGGAGCATACAATAACAGTAGCAAAATCTAATGCAAGCATGAGAGAAAGGAATGGGCGATATCAGGATGAACAAAGGGGGGCTTGCCTGGTTGCTCTGGCAAGGAGGGATCATCGTCGATGTAGTCGATCACAGGGGCATCATCGGTCTTGGGGTCTAGCAGAGAGAAGAGGGGGAAGAAATAGTAAATATAAAGCAAACATAGCATCACAAAGCGTAACATGGCAATATGTGGGGCCGGGTGTGACCTAACGCATGGCTACACGATATATGTGAAGGGGGTATTCAACCGGGAATGTATTCCCGGTTCCGGACCTGTGTCAGACAGATAACCGGAGGGGGAATGTTTCATGTTCAGCATGCTAGAGGCATGTGACAGATGAACGGACCGCATATACGGATTTGTTGGATTTTTCTGAGCAACTTTCATATAGAAAACATTTTCATCTGATATACGGTTTAATTTCTATGAATTTTCAAAGTTTTAAACATTTTCTGAAATTAAATAAATTAACAGAAAGGTTTATTGCGTCAGCATGACGTCACAGCGACATCAGCAGTCAGCAGGGCGGCTGACCAAGCCAAACCTGGCCTGTGGGTCCAGTGGGACCCACATGTCAGTCCCTGATAGCCTAACAGTGTATTAAACTAACTAATCTAGGTTAATTAGCTACTGGACCCCACCTGTCATAGCCTAATTGGCTAAACTAATTAGCTTTAATTATTAAAACATTTTAATTAGAGGATTAAGCGGTGGGGCCCGCACGTCAGCGTCACAGGGACGCCTAGTCAGCAAGTTGACTGGGTCAACGGTTAGCGGGACCCAGTGGCAGTGGCTCAGCGGCGTGGTCCAGGGTTGCCGCACCGGTGACCATTCCCGTGGCGGAAGTCCGCCGGAGATGGCCGGAAAACGGCTACAAGGCACGGTTCGCCGCGTTTTTGGTCGCGTTCCAGAGCTGGCGTCAGCGCGCATCGCCAGGTGCCACCGGTTGGTCTCAGGGAGGCTCGATACGACGACGGCGAGTACCTTAGCGGCCGCCGAAGTTCGGCCATAGGCGCGATGAGCGGCAGAGGCCACGGGGATGGGATCTAGCGGCACGAGCGGCCGCGCTGAGGGCATCTCCAGCCGCGCCCCCAGGAAGGCCTCCCCAGGCGTTTTTTTCGCGCCGGCGCCGAAAAAACGGCCCAGTCGCGCCCCCAGGAGCCCGATTTTCGCCGGCTTGGGCCGAAAACAGCGCTGGCGGACTCAGCCCGAACCCGGCGCGCTGGGGGCGCTCGGGGGCGCCAGGCGAACTGTTTTGGCGCCAAAAAGCCGTGGGCCCGCCGCGTCAGTGACACGGCTCTCTTCTCGGCCCTTCGTCGTCCGCATCGCCTCGTTTCCCGCGGCGAGTCAATGCCAAAGCTGCCGCACACTGCCGCGCCGGTCAGCCTGCACCATTGATGCCTCACGGGCGGCGCAGTGAAGACTGGACGACGTGCGTCCCTTGCCCTCCCTCGCCCGCCACGCGTACACACGGTGGCACGTGCGCCTCAGCCTATATATGACGCGCCCCGGCGCACTCGGCGACTCACACTCTCCCGTCGTCGTCGTTCCTCCCTCTCCTCTCCTCTCTTTCGCCGTCTCCAATTCACACCCATGGCCGAGCACTTCCCAGGCGACGGCGCGGCGGCGAACGGCTTCGGCCGCCGCCATCTTCATGAAGACGAGGCTCGCCTCCTTTACGAGGTCGAGTACCCAGTCGCACCGGACATGCGGGTGCCCGGGGCGTGGAGGATCCACGCGGGCGGCGTGCCGGTGCCCCCGGTACCCACCGGCGCGGTGCGGCGTGCGGAGATCGCACGCATCCGCTCGAACCTGCCGCGTGCGGCGAGGGGGGGCCACGGTACATCCCCGACAGCCCGCTCTGGGACCCTTACTTCCGCCGCCGTCACGCCCAGCAGCTCGAGGCCACCAACGGCATCGTGCCCTCCGGCAGGCTCAACGCCGCCGGCCGGCGTCGGTGGTGGGGCGTGCCCGGGCGCATGTTGGAGGCCGTCCTCGAGTACATCAGGGGGAGGGATGCAGCGGGGACGGCGGAGGCGTAGGCGGGGGTGGCGATGACGATGACGACGATGACGATGACGGCGGTGACTACACGCGGTTCTACAGCCTCCTCGGCATGTAAAACCGCATGGGCGGGCGGCGAGGCGGGCGGCGAGGGAGACGGTGGGGGTAGCCCGCGGTAGTTTTTTTCTTTTTTGTAAAATATGTTTAAGTTTGAACGAACTCGCCGATGTTTGCGTTAAATTTGAGTCGTTTTTGCGCCGTATTTGACTTTTTTGACTAACCGTGGGCGCCGCGACTGGGGGGCATCACGCCCCCAGTGCGTGGTTTAGCACTGGTGCGCCCCCAGGGGGCGATTTTTTGCCCCTCCTGGGGGGCCAACGGCTGGAGATGCCCTAAGGGGACCTGAGCATGTTCCCGTGCTCAGGCGAGCCTGACAGTGACTACAATGTCGACGGCGAGCTATGCGGCGGAGCTAGGTTTGGGCGGCGATGGCAGAGGCTGCCATGGCGCGAGGAAGAGCACTGGGAGAGAGGGATAGGGAGGAGGAGCTCACTGGGCGCCTGTAGGTGTGCTCAGTGGGCTCGGGGCAGGCGCGAGGTGGCCAAATTCAACGCCGGCGTTCGTCGGAGCAGAGGAGGAAGAAGAGGTCACCGCGCTTGCTGTGGGGGCTCCTGGCTTGGTCCCGTGGTCGAGGAAGATATCGCGGGGCACGACGGCGCTCGGGGACTCGTCGGAGAGGGCCGGGGACAGCGGTGGCCGCGGGATCAACTGACGCACAGCGACGGTGGCGCTCGGGAGGAGTGAGCGCGTGAGGGAGAGGGGAAAGGTGGATCTGGGGGAGGAGAGGCGCAAGTGGGAGTGGGGAGCTGACGAGGCCAGGAGGCTCGGCCTTATCCCCTCGGCGCGAGCAGCGGGGTGGCGAGGCGGTCGGGCGACGACCGCGCGGCTGCGCGCCTCGAACGGGTGAACAGGGGAAGGGGACGACCGCGGGGAGGAGTGGGCTGGGCTGTGCACTGTAGCAATGGGCTACAGGTGCACAGTAGTAGCTAGGCCCTTTTCTATTTCCTTTTTTAATTTACAGAGAGAGAAAGGGAATTATTTGGCCAACTATTTCACTTAGCAAAAATTTTGGAGGTGTCCCATTAAATCCCTGGAGATCATAGACAGTGCCACAATTATTTTGGAGACCAGAAGAATTCATTTGGTATTTTTTTTTAAAAAAAAAATAGGATAGCATGTAAAAAAAGCTGAATTGGTGTTGTTATAATTGCTAATGTTCATCTTTGCACCAAAGTGATGTTGTGTTCCTTAACAAATAATTGTTATGAAATTTTTGACAGATGATGAACATTTTCCCGGCAACTTTTGATCAACTTCAAACTTCACTTGAATTTGAATTGACTGGAATTTCAAATGGGATATTGGACAAAGGTGATTAAGCACTGTTTGGGTAAATGATTAGCTTAATCACAGAGGGTTACTGTAGCATGACACTGGGGGTGTTACAAATCTCCTCCACTACAAGAAATCTCGTCCCGAGATTTAAGTGGGGAAGTAAAGAGTAACTTCGGGAGAACTGACCCTTATAGGGTTAATTATCTAGTGAACAAATCAAGGAATGAGGCGGAAGTATCTCTCGAGTTGAACTTAAATAAAACGTCGAGAGCAAAGTATGAGGGTACCATGAGAAGTTTTAACGGGCAGGCAATCATTCGATCCCTAATGAAAAGGTGAAAAGGGGTCCAGAGCAACAACAACAACAACAAAAATTATTGCGTCTGATACTAGAATAGATCACTAGGAAGGTGGCTCATTAATTACTTACAGAGCCAAGAGCGAGGAATATCTTTGGAAACATGGTGTAAGGAGAGTCAGCTTACGATCCTGTGGAATTGTGGGTTCTGGGCCCACCATGTGGGTTAAAGGTAGGAAGCATAGTGGCATCTTGCACGGTCATGATAGCAAGGCAGGTCAGAGGATATCCTGTCTGTTATGTTGGCAACAAAGTTTGGTACCAAGGGCGAGGGACGAAGAGAACCATTTTCCAGCTCGTTAAGATGAGGCGGACCGATAGGCAAAGTTCTCATCCATCGGTGGCTACCGGAATGTCACCAACAATAGTAACATGGTCTCACTGACAAGGTTGTACATCGGGGTGTTTTATAAGCAGGGAATTATTCCTGCTTATATCATATAGATCACAAGAAGGTTAAACAAAACAATGGAAAGGAAATAAGTGGTTATTAGGATAATCAGACCAATGGAAAGGAAAGGTGTTTATACCCAAGTATTAGGGTATAACTTTCCCAAGGAAAGGCAGAGCATGATAGGGCTCCGAGTATTAAAGCATTTAGACAAAGGGGCAAGGAATTTATGAGGCTTATCCATACAACGGTGTTTGGATAAATGATCAAGAACAGTTAGCATTGCGCTCCCAAATGTTCTTGTTGATTATCGGAGTACCACACACATGCTTCGGGATAGTGTTGACATGGTCATCAGGGAAATGTCAGACTTCGGATACACAAAGGATCCATCGGAAACAACTTAGAAAATAAGTCATACAATTTCAGCAAGGAAAAGATGAGGGTGTGGCCGACGGGCTCAGCAACAATCCATCGGCATGTCAAAAAGGATGTATTTCCAAAATTATATGAACAAGTTTGTGTTGGGGAAGGCAAGAATGTTGTCGATGATAATTCAAATCATCGACGGGCAAGGATGGTATTTATCACCATTAATTCGATTGATATCCTGGAAGAAGTCAAAATGTTGACGGTGATCACGACAAATTTTGTTGAGAGACTCTATGAAGATGCCATCGAGCAGCGACGACATTAAGCAAAAGGAAGGATGAAGTAAAAGGCTATGAGAACCACGGATTCGACACAAGCTCGAAATCAAACATGTTGTTCGAGATGAAATGATAGGATGCGAAAGATCGACGCAAGCTTAGCTCGTCGTCGGGAGTTGTGCTCCGGGAAGAAGGACCGGGTAGCACAGTTAAAAATAGCTCGATAATGATATAGCCGATCAGGCTATGAATGAAGTGATGGAGTATCATTCCAATGAGAATTCATAAGAGGTAGTGCAATGACACAATATCCTCGAGATAACAGGGGGCAATACTTGAGTTAGATCAAAATAGAGGTTGCGGAGATGCATTGATCTGCAGAAGACAAGTGCTTTAACTTGTCCGAGAAAAGGAATCAAAGAATATCAATATGGCCGGAACCACGATTACAGAAAACCAAACCTCAGATATAAGATGAACTTATACCAAGGGGGTAATTATTTTCACGAGAAGCTTCCATGATAAGATCTACATCATGTCTATGGGCATGAACAAAAAGTTCAAGGTCGACTCCCACTTCTTCAATGCATAACCTTTCGTTCACTGCTCTAAAAATGATTTCAGTGTCAAAAACCTACATGGTGAATTACCAGAGGAGTATGACCCATGAAACCTTTCGGGTTCACACATTAAGGAAGGCATAGGTCCAACCCATCGGGGCATCTTAGGACATATACCATGAACTTTAGGATCAATTAACACATGTTCGAAGCAGAGCATGGTTGACAAAAGCAGAGGGTACAAATTGTCAAAGACATTATGTATCATGGGAATAACTCACAAGAATTTTGAATGTGAAGGATACTATCGGATAATAACCCAACAATGGGCCTGCCGGTCCAAAATGGAGCTGATGTGAGTATCGGTACTCAATCCAAGGAAGAAAGAATGCAAAGGCATCAGGTTATAGAACATCTGAATAATTCGATGCTTAGATAACAAAGGAATTATGATTTCCAAAATGAAGGATCAGAAGCAAACGCTCTGATCAAGGATGGATAAGTAGAATAGACCCAGGGGCACAATTGATGACAGATAGATTGGTCAAGAACCAGCTCATGTTCGAGATGACGTCTGAGCCGGAAAGATAATTTAGAAGGATCAAGTGATGATTGCGTGCTTTCACACACATGTTGAATCGATAGGATCAAAATGATGGTGTCAAAGGATACTAATGAATATTGCTATACATATGAAAATCATCCATAATCTAAGCAGACAAGTATTTGCAGAGCAATAGTTTGAAGAGGATTCTTGGAAGATTAGATAGTATTTCAAAGTATCTTGTGAATCACTTGATCAACTAGGAATGAACAAATCCTCGATAAGTGTGAGGAATTATCCTTAGATGTATTCATATGGAACAGGAGCTGCAAGGCAGCAGGCACAATGGATTCTCGAAACATCAGAGTGTATTTCGATGCATCTTGTAATAACAAGAGCAACTGGAAAAATGATGTATTAACGACGGGTGTATGTAGCTATCCCTAGGGATTTATCGATGGAAGGGAATTTCAAAAAGCGATGGTACAAGTCTCGAGAGAACATCGGAGAGTAACTTCGAAGTCTTATGGTGAAGCAGGCGATCATCGGTAATGTTGGGGCTCTCCGGGAGGAAGTGGGTACGAGAACCTAATGTCAGAGTTAGCAAAAATTGTTTAACCCGAATGGAAGAGAGATCATAATCCCAGAATATAGACGAGGAATAAAAGATCTTAATACCACCCAATTGGTGACGTGGGCCCGTAAGCCACACAGCCAATGTTAGTAAAAGTTTTTCAGTGACTAGACTCAACTTCGGCCAAGGAGTTCGAAAGGGGGCTACCTACAGGCAGTCGGCTCTGATACCAACTTGTGACGCCCTCGATTCAATCGTACACTAATCATGCATGCAAATGTTTACGATCAAGATCAAGGACTCACGGGAAGATATCACAACACAACTCTAGACACAAATTAAAATAATACAAGCTTTATATTACAAGCCAGGGGCCTCGAGGGCTCGAATACATAAGCTCGAATACAAAAGAGTCAGCGGAAGCAAGAATATCTGAGTACAGACATGAGTTAGACAAGTTTGCCTTAAGAAGGCTAGCACAAAAGCATCTACGATCGAAAAGGCAAGGCCTCCTGCCTGGGAGCCTCCTAACTACTCCTGGTCGTTGGCGGTCTTCACATAGTAGTAGGCACCCTCGTGGTAGTAGCAGTCGTCATCAAAGGTGGCGTCTGGCTCCTGGACTCCACCATCTGGTTGCAACAACCAGAAAGAAGAAAGAAGGGGGAAAAGGGGGAGCAAAGCAACCGTGAGTACTCATCCAAAGTACTCGCAAGCAAGGATGTACACTAAATATGCAACATTATCAAAGGAAGGTTGTATATATGGACCGGGCTGCAGAAATGCCAGAATAGAGAGAAGGCCTAGTCCTATCGAAGACTAGCATCTTCTGGAAACCACCATCTTCTACAAACAGGAGGGAGTAGAGTAGCATAAAGTAAAGTAGTAGTAGTGTTATCAACCTCGGCCAGAGATCCTTTCTGGACACCCTGCGAGAAAGCAATCCCAGAGCCATACTATCCAATTATCATCACAAACCAATCCTCATCACCATCTAGTCTCATCACAAGTATCTAGTTCTAGTTGTATCGATCGGGATACAACTCCAAGTGTTCGTTACCGTAGGACAGGCTATCGATAGATGTTTTCTTCCCTACAGGGGTGCACCAACTTACCCACCATGCTCGCTTAACTCCGGCCGGACACACTTTCCTGGGTCATGCCCGGCCTCGGCCAAACAATACGCCACAACCCGACCTAGGCTTAATAGAGAGGCCATCACGCCGGACTAAACCTATGCCCCCAGGGGTCATGGGCCATCTCCCCGGAAACTCCTGCACATTGCATACGCGGCCGGTGAGCGGACCTAGCTACCTCCTTCAACAAGGTAGGTGCTTACGCAGTCCAACCCGGCGCGCGCCGCTCAGTCGCTGACGTCTATTAAGCTTCGGCTGATGTATATAAAGCAGAACGCCCATACTATGCCCACGTGATGGTTAGTGCTATCAGGACTGAGGCCCCTCGGATCAAATATCCAAATCATAGTGGATTAGGAACGCGCGGTAACAAGCAGAGACTCACGAAAGATGTGACCCCGTTGCCCCGTCTCGAGGACTTGCGGCAAGGGCTAAGAATGCCCGGCCACGCCTCGTAATTACCTTACGGGCACCTTGCAGGTCAACCCGACTCCTCATCACTCGCAATTATGCTCGCGCGGGTACCCCTCAGGGTCGACCCGTCTTTAGTAACATGGTTCACTGTAAAGTCATAGTAATCATAGTAACTGTGTGTCTAAACATCAAGGGGAAAACCCGAGGAATCACCCCTGGTGAATTCCACTCAATGTAATCATCAAGGTGAACGTAAGAGGAATCACCCCCGAGGTTCACACTTGAGGGGTTGCACGACAGAGTCATATCGGAAGTGGTTAAGGCGGAATCACCCTCGATGACCACGACCGAATAGCTACACTACAGGGTTAACATCAGAAGTGCTGTAGAGGTCTCACCCTCGGCACTCGATAGTAACCCAGTAGTGTCGAGCAACTAAGGGGAAAGTGATGTGCGGTGCCGGGGCCTGGTCTTCAATCCCATTGATCGGGACTTCAATGATGAAGCAGGGGCAACAAGGACAAGGTGGGGGTCACTGATGGATCACTAACCAACCTATACTAAGTAGTTTAGGATAAGCAGTTAAGGTACAACAAAGATACAAAAGCAGGCTATGCATCAGAATAGGAGCATACAATAACAGTAGCAAAATCTAATGCAAGCATGAGATAAAGGAATGGGCGATATCGGGATGATCAAAGGGGGGGCTTGCCTGGTTGCTCTGGCAAGGAGGGATCGTCGTCGACATAGTCGATCACAGGGGCAGCATCGGTCTTGGGGTCTACCGGAGAGAAGAGGGGGAAGAAACTGTAAATATAAAGCAAACGTAGCATCACAAAGCGTAACATGGCAATATGCTGCGCCGGGTGTGACCTAACGCATGGCTACATGATATAGGTGAAGGGGGAATTCAACCGGGAATGTATTCCCGGTTCCGGACCTGTGTCAGACAAATGACCGAAGGGGGAATGTTTCATGTTCAGCATGCTAGAGGCATTTGACAGATGAATGGTCCACATATTCGGATTCATTGGATTTTTCTGAGCAACTTTCATATAGAAAACATTTTAATCTGATATACGGTTTAATTTCTATGAATTTTCAAAGTTATAAACATTTTCTGAAATTAAATAAATTAACAGAAAGGTTTATCCCGTCAGCATGACATCACAGCGACATCAGCAGTCAGTAGGGCGGCTGACCACTCCAAACCTGGCTTGTGGGTCCAGTGGGACCCACATGTCAGCCCCTGATAGCCTAACAGTGTATTAAACTAACTAATCTAGGTTAATTAGCTACTGGACCCCACCTGTCATAGCCTAATTGGCTAAACTAATTAGTTTTTATTATTAAAACATTTTAATTAGAGGATTAAGTGGTCGGGCCCGCACGTCAGCGTCACAGGGACGCCTAGTCAGCAAGTTGACTGGGTCAACGGTTAGCGGGACCCAGTGGCAGTGGCTCAGCGGCGTGGTCCAGGGTTGCCGCGTCAGCGCCACGTCGGACGGCGACCGGAGTCGCGCCGACGACCATTCCTGTGGCAGAAGTCCGCCGGAGATGACCGGAAAACGTCTACAAGGCACGGTTCGCGGCGTTTTCGGTCACGTTCAAGAGCTGGCGTCGGCGCGCATCGCCAGGTGCCACCAGTTGGTCTCGGGGAGGCTCGATACGACGACGGCGAGCACCTTAGCGGCCGCCGAAGTTTAGCCATAGGCGGGATGAGCGACAGAGGCCACGGGGATGGGATCTAGCGGCACGAGCGGCCGCGGTGAGGGGACCTGAGCATGTTCCCGTGCTCAGGCGGGCCTGACAGCGACTACAACGTCGACGGCGAGCTATGCGGCGGAGCTAGGTTCGGGCGGCGATGGCAGAGGCTGCCATGGCGCGAGGAAGAGCACGGGCAGAGAGGGATAGGGAGGAGGAGCTCACTGGGCGCCTGTAGGTGTGCTCGGGGCAGGCGCGAGGTGGCCGAATTCGACGCTGGCGTTCGTCAGAGCAGAGGAGGAAGAAGAGGTTGCCGCGCTTGCTGTGGGGGCTCCTGGCTTGGTCCGGTGGTCGAGGAAGACGTCGCGGGGCACGACGACGCTCGAGGACTCATCGGAGAGGGCCGGGGACAGCGGTGGCCGCGGGATCAACCGACGCACGACGACGGTGGCGCTCGGGAGGAGTGAGCGCGTGAGGGAGAGGGGAAAGGTGGATCTGGGGGAGGAGAGGCGCAAGTGGGAGTGGGGAGCTGAAGAGGCCAGGAGGCTCGGCCTTATCCCCTCGGTGCGAGCAGCGGGGTGGCGAGGCGGTCGGGTGGCGACCGCGCGGGCGCGCGCCTTGGTCGGGTGAACAGGGGAAGGGGACGACCGCGGGGAGGAGTGGGCTGGGCTGTGCACTGTAGCAATGGGCTACAGGTGCACAGTAGTAGCTAGGCCCTTTTCTATTTCCTTTTTTTATTTACAAAGAAAGAAAGGGAATTATTTGGCCAACTATTTCACTTAGCAAAAATTTGGGAGGTGTCCCATTAAATCCCTGGTGATCATAGACAGTGCCACAATTATTTTGAAGACCAGAAGAATTCATTTGGTATTTTTTTTTAAAAAAATAGGATAGCATGTAAAAAAAAGCTGAATTGGTGCTGTTATAATTGCTAATGTTCATCTTTGCACCAAAGAGATGTTGTGTTCCTTAAGAAATAATTGTTATGGAATTTTTGACAGATGATGAACATTTTTCCGGCAACTTTTGATCAACTTCAAACTTCACTTGAATTTGAATTGACTGGAATTTCAAATGGGATATTGGACAAAGGTGATTAAGCACTGTTTGGGTAAATGATTAGCTTAATTACAGAGGGTTACTGTAGCATGACACTGGGGGTGTTACAACCCTCAACTTGATACAACGACTCAGTCTCTCCGGTAGATGATCCACCGTCGGAGTATATAGTTGTCTCACCATCAGATACCGATTCAGATCCGGCACCATGGATGAATCCTATGAACGCCCGCTTCATGGCAGGCTAAACCCGGGGAGGGCTTGCACGCTGAGCTGTCTCGACAAGGTCAGTGCAGATGTCCGGCTCAGGGCCCGGTTCACCGATCTTGCCGATGAAGACATGAATTCCTCCGAAGGGGACCCGGTACCCGTACTCAATTGAGCCGGCCTTGGGGCCCCAGCCTGCGTCGTTGATGTAGAGCTTGCCGCGACGACTCTAGGTCATCCAGCCAACCGCGTATCCCTTGAGTCCCTCGAAGCTGCCCTTCAAGAACTCAAAACCATCGTGCAATAGCCCCACGGTGGGCGCCAACTGTCGTGGAACTATCACGTCAGATGTCCTAACGAAAGGACTTAGTAGTGGAGCCATCGCAACGAGATTAGCTTAAAGGGGTTAAACCGGACAAAGGACACAGGGAGTTTATACTAGTTCGGCCCCTTGCGGTGAAGGTAAAAGCCTACGATCCAGTTGTGGTGTTCTTGATGTGGTCTCGATTACCAGGGAGCAAATATGCTTTGCCTAGTTCCCGAGTTGTTGTTTCTTGTCCCTGAACCGCCGCCGCGTCGTCCCTATATATACACAGGTTGACGCCTGGCCGGTTTACAGAATCCCAAGGCCGGCTCATACAAGTGGCCGAATCGGTTTCTTCCTTTCCCTAACTTACAATACAAGTTATACATGTATGGCGGTTTACTACTATGGGCCCTAACCCGCCATTGGGCTCTGGGCCTCTAAGCCTCCATAGTTAAAGCGCCATAGCCTTTGTCTTCATGGGATCTTGTACAGGACTCCTTGTGAGTTAATCCGGCCCCTCCTGGGCAGTTTAACTTAGTAGTCATATCCCCAACAGGAACCAAAGATAATATCATCAACATATAGTTGGCACACAAACAACTCCCCTTTGACCTTGTTAGTAAAAAGAGTGGGATCGATTTGCCCGACTTCAAATCTACGATCTTGCAACAACTCAGTAAGGTGGTCATACCACGCACGTGGGCCTTGCTTGAGGCCATAGAGTGCCTTATCGAGTTGATACACATGATCGGGGAAGTAGGGATCCTCGAACCTGGGGGGTTGCTTGACATATACCAACTCATTAATATGACCATTAAGAAAAGCACTCTTCACATCCATTTGTTGCAACTTGAAATTATGATGAGAAGCGTAAGCAATCAACAAACGAATGGATTCAAGGTGAGCATCGGGAGCAAAGGTTTCACTGAAGTCGATACCCTCGACTTGGGAGTAGCACTACAAAAAAATACACTTCCGTGATGATACGTGTTTGTCACAGTAGGTCGCGTTTTCTGTCATCCATGTGCATCCATGACAAATTTATGACAGAATCAAGATAGTCATACCTGTGCTGTCGTAGAAGTGTTCCATGACATTACCAAAATTATCATCACGGAAGTGTCCACTTCCATGATGATAAATCGCACGTCACAGAAGTGCTTTCGTCAAGGGTGACCGACACATGGCATCCACCGTAAGGGAACGTCGTTAAGCTATCGGGTGGGATTTTGGATCCGATAACCCATTAACAGCCACAACCAATGTCGATTTTCCACTTGTAAAATCCTCATTGGCTGACGGATCCACGCATCAGCTCCGCGTTGGCACACGTGTCACTCAGGCAACGGTCGAGATGGGCCTATGATATGTTGACACGTGGACCGGCCCAAAAGTGGCCCATAAAGTTTAAATGGGCCGGCTCAATCGAAGGCCCATAAGATTTAGCGGGCCATAATGGGCTGGCCCAGCTAAAGGCCCACAAAATTTAGTAGACCATAATGGGCCGGCCCAGCTAAAATCCCACACAAATTTGCAGACCATAATGGGCTGGCCTACCTAAAGGCCCACAAGATTTTGCGGACCACAATGGGCCGGCCCAGCTAAAGGCCCACAAGATTTTGCAGACCATAATGGTCCGGCCCAGCAAAAGGCCCAACATTCTCTGTCAAATCGGCCTGTCAACAGCCTCTCCTAAACTTGTCATCAATGCGGCCCATGGTCACTTCTGGCCCGTTAACTGTCTGCTAAGTAATTGGGCCGAATTATGGCCCGGTGTATTTCCGGCCTGTTAAAGGTCCGGCTTCATTTGGGCCCATATACAGGAAATGAAAACTTTCGGCCCATAAACGATCGTAAAGGATTTGGGTCATATTCGGCCATGTCTGACATTCGGCCTGTTAGAGGCCCACTATAGATTTGGGCCACTTTCGGCCTGTTGTCATTTCCGGCCTGTTAACGCCGGACGTAAACCATGGGCCATATGTGGCCCAACGTCATATCGGGCCCATTAACAGCCCATATAAAAATGACGATAATCTAGCCTGGCCGAAGTTCCGGCCCATTAAAGGCCCGTGTATTAGGTCGGTGCATTTACGGCCCGTCCGAATTTCGGCCTATCAAAGATTCGCATCGTAAATGGGCCACCATTTCGGCCTGCTAAGTCCAGTGGGTTATTTGGCACAATCAAGGCCCAATCTCACTTTTGGTCTATTAAAGGCCCATGTTTTTTATGGGCTCGAGATATTTACACCTGTAAACTGCCTAATTTTACTGAGGGCCCAAATTATGTTTAGGCCTGTTAAAGGCCCACTATGGGCACAGGCCTACCAGAAAAATATGAAAGCTTATGCTGATTTAGGCCCAGATATTTTTAGTGGGCTACATGCCAATTTTGGCCCGTAATCGTTTTTACGCCAATTGGAATGGGCCCGACGAATATTGGCATGTTGGGCTCCTATGAAGCTTTCGGCCGAATACATTATAAGATAAACCTACAATATACAAAAATAGCATCGTAATTACTGCAGCCTGTGGCAGCATCATAAATGTTGTATCACAACAAAATAAATTCCAACCATACAACAAAAGGCCTGTTGGCATAAAGTTTACAGTCCTTCCAAATAAAAGCACCATCAGATGTATAGAAGCACTGATTATTTGACCTGAGTGCTAATGTTTCAGGCTGTAGAATCTGATGGAGCAGCACGATCTCCACCTTTTTTCCGCCATTGCTCTTGAACAACGAAGTGAATGTTTGATAGTCTGGTTTCAAAACCATTCATATCTTGACGACATTTCTCAACCACTATTCTTGTTTCCGAAACAAAGTCCATTAGGGATTGGACTTATGTCTGGAGCACAGATATATCACTCTGTCTAGCAAGAAGATTCTGTTCAGAAGGCGATTTGGACGAGGTTACCTTGACAACCAACCCAGAATTACGCTGGAAGGTGCTTTTTGCACTGTTAGTGGAGAGATACTGACGCACTACAGCAAGAGGTGACATTGTGCCTATAGTAGCCTTGTCACCTTCAGGTGGTTGTGGTTGTTCAATCATTTGTTCCATAGCTTCCTGAAAGTTTGAACTTGTAGATTAGTGTACCAGATAATTTACTAATGAGACAAAAACAAACAAAGTAGGTTAAACGTTTATACATAACTTATTTTGGTGAACTACTGTAATACATTAGCATGTATTGTAGTGCCAACTACATAATAAAATCACTTTCAGAACATATGTCCATGTAGCATGCCTACTGCATTGTCTATTTCCTAACATTCGTTGACATCTAAGGATAAAGAGACATGGTTTAAAGTAGGATGAACATAGTATGACATCATTCATATCATGGGCAAACAGATATAAAACAAACACGCAATTTTATCATTGTGTGCACACGTGAACATAACAACTAGATTACAGATCAAGACCAAAAGAATATCCTTCATCTCTTTTAAACCATGTAAGGTGAAATGATATGTTAAGACAACTGTGTATAAAAGTGAGCAGAGTAACTGACATTGGTTGCAAACCAAGTAGTTAAATGAACACATCGCAGTACCAATCAGTTCAAGGCAGGAGGAGTAAGGACTTACAACAGCGGCTTGAACTGGTGTGCTCATGCCCTTCATCTTGCTAGTGTGGCAATCCTTGAAGATTTGCACTGCATTCGGTTCAGGTTCTTTTTGGTCCGCACGGGCTTTCCTCTATATTTGGAACAAGTCAATATAGATACCATAATATGGCACACAAAAAAGAAGGAAGTAGCAGCTATTTACAAGAGCCTCGTAGTGTGCAATATAGCTATGAGATCCTGTTGTCTGTTGGAATTTCACTTTATAACGGTCGGTTTTGTTCTTCAAACAGTTAGCCTAGAACAAGATACACTTGTAAGGCACATACATAAATACAAGTTCAATATGTGGTCTGATCAAATACATATAGCCTACCTAATACTTTGGATCAGACCAGTGTTTAACGAGGGTTGTCCAGTCTTCATCTATAATATATTCCACTGGAGATGTTTGGGCGATTTCATTGTTAGCCTTGCCTTCAAAGTGAGATTTTCTAAGGTGGTACCAATACTGTCGCAGAGCAGACTGAAAAACATGAGTGCATGCTTGTTTAGTTGCATCATCTTTCGGATCCAACTTGAACCTCATCTGTTGAAAAAAGAATGTGAGTCTTATTAGGAGGAAGCTAGAAAGTATGGGACAGAGCAAGACAATATTACTAATTGCGATGAATAACATTACTTACGGATAAATGGTCAAGGAAGATGTTAAACTGGGTATTGTCTTTCTCATTCCTGTACTAGATCCACGTTGGGAGGATGTGTGCATGATTCCTAATGGCAAGGGCTGCCTCTGATACTAACTTGGCTGACTTTGTAGCATCACGTGGCCTTTTGAAACCTGCCTCAAAATGGATCTCCATTCTTCCTCTTTTAGATTTTGTTAATCTGTCAAGCATTATCCCTGATGTCTGTTTCCGCTTGCGCCGTGGTGCTAGTTCAACAACGAATATGGAAAGTGTTAGTGTACATGAAACTGTGAGAGTACATATAAAGGAGCATGCAACTGCAACTTGACTCGGTTAGGTACCGTCTTGGTGTTGATGCTCATGAGGTTCATCTGATCTTGCCAAGTCCTGTTGTGTTAGTAGTGCTTCAGAAGTAGTGTTAGGTGTGAAGGCAGCTTGGGAACTGTGCAGTTCCGGAGCAAACAAACGAGTAACTGGTTGAGATGCTGGTACAGTTGAAGCGGATGCTGCAGCTAGTGGAGCAGGTGATACTGTGTTTGTAGATTTAGCCAGTGGACTTGGACCTTCTACTGCACTATAAGTACCAGCAGAATCTCGACGGCAGATCCTTTTCTGTTTCACCCGACGAGTAACAGCACTCCCTACTATATTATTTTCCTTGCTCTTTTTTGACTTTGCCATGTCAAGTTGTACCCACAACACAAAAGAATAAAATCACTCTTCAGAACTCATTGATGCATGATACAGACAAGCAATACTTTGATGTAAGACAAGCGTATGAGGATGGAATATGTAAGAAAAACATGACGGCATGACATATTCACAGCTACGATGTGCAAACTAAGCAGAAGGATTTTCAAGAAAATAGAAGTAATGCAAGCTAGACACCATATGAAAGATGCAACCAATATTACTCTGCCAAGTTAAAAGTGTCTCGTCATAAGTGGCAATTCGAAAAAATAGAAGCAGTACAACGTAGAAATCAATGCAAGATGCAACCACTATCAAACTGCAATGTTAAAAGCATCCAATCATGAGTGACTGATGCGGGATACACAACAGCAGTACTTTGATGTAAGAACATGGTATGATAGATAGATGCAGTGTATTCTAGACACAGAAAGCCATGTCATATGCACATGTATAACGTATAAACTCAGCAGGTGCAATTTAATCAAAATAGAAGAAATACAGGCTAGACAACATATGCAACATGAAACCAATTATCACACTGTCAACTTAGAGCAAGCACCTGCGATGGTGGAGTACGGGAGATGAACTCATCATGTAGACTTGGGACTTCAACTTCATTAGCAGTAGTAGTGGAAAATCTAGAGAATCTCTGTTTGCGTCGGTGCGGAGGACTACCAACATCCCCTAACTTACTCTTTTCCTTCCTATTTTCTGATATTGCCTTATGAAGTCAAAACCACAAGAAGATGAATAAAATTAGCTCTGCATAACTGGTTGATGCATGATACAGACGAACACTACTTTGATGTAAGGCAAGCACAGGATAGGAGGATGGAATATATACAAAAAAAGACAGCGTTTCATATTCACACATATGATAGGAGGATGGAATATGTATGAAAAAATAGTAAGCGGAAGGCATTTCAACAAAATTAGAAGAAATGAAAGCTAGGCACCATATGAACATGCAACCAATATCACTCTATCAGGTAAAAGGTGTCTCGTCGTAAGTGCCATTTCAAAAAAATTAGAAGCAGTACAAGCTAGAAGACAATGCAAGATGCAACCTACATCACAGTCCCAAGTTAAATGTGTCTTATGGGTAAGTGATCGTTGCAGGTATAAGTTGTAAGCTACGCAGATGCAATTAAACATAATCAGAAGCAATACAAACTAGACATCATACGGAAAACGCAACCACATATAACAGTTCCAAGTAAGAGCAAGCACTTGTGATGGTGGAGTAGGGGAGATGTGCTCATCATGTACATGTATGTTCTAGAAACAGGAACACATGTCATATTCAGAGGCATTATGTGTAAAGTAAGCAGATGCAATTCAAGTTAGAAGCAATACAGGCTAGACATCATACGCAACATGCAACCACATATAATAGTGCCAAGTTAGAGCAAGCACCTATGATGGTGGAGTAGGGGAGATGTGCTCATCATCTACACAGCTACGTTGACTGTCCATCCTTGTGTTGTCTTGCGAATCTTGTTGGGAGGATGGCGGAGTAGAATCTGTAGAAACCCCTATTTGAGTTGCTCCGAAGGACCACCATCATCCAATGCCGGACTAATTTCCTTCAGTTGTAATGATTTTGCATTGTGAAGTCAAACCGATAAGAAAAAGGAATAAAATTCACTCTTCAGAACTCATTCATGCATGATACTGACGAACACTACTCGGATGAAAGGCAAACACATGATGCGAGGTTGGAATATGTGTGAAAAATAGGATGGTGTGACATATTCACACCTATGATGTGGTAACTAAGCAGAAGGCATTTCAACAAATTAGAAGCACTGCAAGCTAGACACCATATGAGAGATGCAAGCAATATCACCTTGCCAAGTTCAAACTGTATGGCGTTTCAACAAATTAGAAGCAGTACATGCTAGAAATCATGTGCAAGACACAACCAATATCACAGTGGCGACTTAAAGGTGCCTTATCATAAGTGACTGATGCGGGATATGCAAGAATAGTAGTCTGATGTAGAAACAGGAACACATGTCATATTCATAGGCATTATGTGTAAAGTAAGCAGATGCAATTCAACAAAGTTAGAACCAATACAAGTTAGACATCATAGCAACATGCAACCACATATAATAGTGCCAAGTTAGAGCAAGCACCTGTGATGGTGGAGTAGGGGAGATGTTCTCATCAGCTACACAGTTACCACATATAAAAGTTCTTTTGGCAAGAGACTGATGGTCGGAGAAGATACCACTTGGTCAGGTGGTCTAGAATTTGCAGATCTAAGAATAAAGGGGGTTTGGGAGTTAAAGACTTGCACAGGCAAAACATCAGTATCCTTACCAAATGGTGGTGGAAACTGGAAACCCAACAAGGCCTTTGGCAGGAGATAATTCATGCTAAATACTTCAGAAATGACACGGTTCCCTCGGTGAAGAGTAAGTTTGGGGACTCCCCCATATGGAAAGCTACTGTAAAAGTAAATGAGATATATATGGCGGGTAGAGAAGTGATTTTAAACTCTGGGAATATAGCCAGAATCTGGAATGACCCCATTAGGGGTGATGCTCCCTTGCGTACCAAGTTTTCGGCCTTATTCAGCATATGTAATTATCAGGAGATTACTGTTGCTGAATTCAAAAACTTTGAGGGTAGCGATGTTTTTAGAAGGAACCTTCATCCTCCCCTTACAGATCAGTGGAACGATCTTGTTAAGGTGGTTAACTCTTGGCATTTATCCGATGAGACGGATCATATTAGCTGGAGGTTGGGGAAAAAGGTAAATTCTCGACCAAATCGGTCTATACCTATTTGGAGAGAACCCTAGCGGAGTGTGATTTCAGATGGATATGGAAAGCAAAAATCCCTCTTAAGATTCAGATCTTTCTTTGGCAATTGTTCCAAGATGCGGTTTTGACTCGAGATGTTATGAAGAGACGTAAATGGGCAGGAAATCCTAAGTGCTCGTTTTGCAATGAGGTGGAAACCTCGCAGCACCTCTTCTTTACTTGTCCTGTTGCTTGGGTGGTTTGGAGGACGGTTGGGTGTGTGTTAGGCACATCGTTGTGTCCAAACAACCTTTGGCAGTACTTCTCCTGGTGTTACATCTTCCTCCTTGATGGGGCTAAATTTTATACTTTTGGACTGACAGCTATATGTTGGGCAATTTGGATCAGTCGCAATCAGGCTACCTTTGAGCACAAATCTCTTAAAAGTCCTTTTAATGTGGTGTATGCTGCTTGTGGCTTTTTGACATACTGGGCAGGTCTGATGGCTGGTGAGGAGCGGGAGTCCATGGAGCGTGGAGCCAAGATGCTGAGATCGAATGCTTCAATGATGAGGAGGATTTGTGTGCCTCCATCAACGACGAATTGAGACTCCTCCACCAATGCAAAAGCTTCATGTCGATGTGTGCCAGTTTGGTTTAGTCTCACTCATGTGCGAGTGCTTTTGCCCTCCTGTGTGTTGGCCTACGGGCATGGTGGTGCTGTACTATGATGGTTCCTGTTGGAGATTACCTTGATTTGTTTAGGTCTAGCGGTTTGCGTGATACTCGGTGTCACTGGGTTTTCGCCCCGCGATGGGCTGCTCGATGATGAGTGCTCATAGTGGGTTTCCCAGTGGTGCTTTGATCTCGCCTTACCCCTTTCTAGCTTCCTTATGCTGTAGTCGTTTATGCTGGGTCTGTGTTCGGTGAACTTTGTATTTCCGTTATGCTTTTAATGGAAAGGGGTTAAGGCCCGGGTCAAAAAAAAGCTGCACAGCTACGTTGACTGTCTAGCCTTGCGTTGTCTTGCGAATCTTGTTGGGAGGATGGCAGAGTAGAATATGTAGAGAACCTCCGTTTGAGTTGATCGGAAGGACCACCATCATCCAATGCCTTGCCAATTTCCTTCAGCTTTATTGATTTTGCATTGTGAGGTCATACCAACAAGAAAAAGGAATATCATTCGCTCTTCAGAACTCATTCATGCATGATACCGACGAACACTACTCTGATGAAAGGCAAAGTCATGATACGAGGATGGAATATGTATGAAAAAATGGACAGCTTGACATATTCACACCTATGATGTGGTAACTAAGCAGAAGGCACTTCAACAAATTAGAAACACTACAAGACACCATATGGAAGGTGCAATCAATATCACTCTGCCAAGTTAAAACTGTCTCATCATAGGTGGTACATGCTAGAAATCATATTCAAGACACAAACCAATATCACACTGCCAACTTAAAGGTGTCCCATCATAAGTGACTAATGTAGGATACACAAGAAGAGTAGTTTCATGTAAGAACATGGTGTGATAGACAGATATAGTATGTACCAAAAACAGGAAAGTGTGTCATATTCACATGTATCATGTGTAAGCTAAGCAGATGCAGTTTACACTAATTAGGAGCAATACGAGCTAGACACCATATGCAACATGCAACCAGATATCACATTGCCAAGTTAGAGCAAGCACCTTGGATGGTGGAGTAGGGGAGCGGAGACTTGGACCTTGTAATGCACTATCAGTACAAGGAGAATCGGTACAGATGCTTCGTTTACGTTGCTACAGAGGACCACCATCATCGCCTTCCTTACTCTTTTCCTTCCTCTTTCTTGATTTTTCCTTGTCAAGTCAAACCCACAAGAAAAAGGAATAAAATTTGCTCTTCAGAACTCATTGATGCATGATACTGACGAACACTACTTTCATGTAAGGCAGCCGCATGATAGGAGGATGGAATATGTTGAGGATATAACTACTAAGTGTAAACTGCCCAGGAGGGGCCGGTTCATGCTCAACTATGTTAAAGCCCATGAAGACAAAGAAAATGGCGCTTTACTGATAAATCTTAGAGGCCCAGAGCCCAAAGATGGATTAGGGCCCATAATGTAAACCACCATAGTTGTATAACTTGTATTGTAAGTTAGGGAAAAGGGAGAGACCGAGCCGAACACTTGTATGAGCCGGCTGTCGGTGTCAAAACCGGTGGATCTCGGGTAGGGGGTCCCGATCTGTGCGTCTTAGGCTGATGGTAACAGGAAGCAAGGGACACAATGTTTACGCAGGTTCGGGCCCTCTCGAGGGAGGTAAAACCCTACTTCCTGCTTGATTAATATTGAAGATATGAGTAGTACAAGAGTAGATCTACCACGAGATCATAGAGGCTAAACCCTAAGAGCTAGCCTATGATGGTTCGATTGTAATTGTGATCGGCCTTCTAAGGACCATCCTCTCCGGTTTATATAGACATTGGGAGGGCTAGGGTTTACATGGAGTCGGTTACAAGGAAGGAAATATAATATCCGGATCGCCAAACTTGTCTTCCACGCAAAGGAGAGTCCCATCCGGACACGGGCCGAAGTCTTGAGTCTTGTATCTTCACGCTTCAATAGTCCGGACGATGTATATAGTCCGGCTATCTAGATACCCCCTAATCTAGGACTCCCTCAGTAGCCCCTGAACCAGGCTTCATTGACGATGAGTCCGGCATGCAGTCTTGTCTTCGGCATTGCAAGGCGGGTTCCTCCTTCCGGATACTCCAAGGTTATTATCGAACACATAGGCCGTGTCCGGATCTACAAAACGATCTTCACATACCACCGTAGAGAGAATGATACTTCAGCTGACAACTTTTTAAACAATGTGACATGTCCTTATGGTCAGGTCATTATTCGAACCCTTTTTTCCGCAACCAGGCATAGCGCGTATTGCGAGGCGGTTTCCTTGACACGTCTCGTCAAAGCAGAGATCATGTCCCCTTATCGTGGGATTCTCATCAATACGGGTATGGGTAATCCCCCCGTGCCATCAATCGTGGCGCTTGGGAAGTAAGCGATTCTCAACAGGCTAGTGGGGAGGCGCACCGCTTCCGTTGCCTCTATAAAGGGATAAGAGTTCCCCATTTTTACCCACGCCTTTTTCCTCCTTTGACCACTCTTGCCTCCTCGAGCTCCAGCGCCCTAGTCCAAGTCCTCTCCGCACAGTTAAGCATGTCCGGAGCAAGAGGCAAATGTGTGGCTTCCACTGTGAAGGAGAAGAATATCGCAAGTCTTCGGGCAGCCGGATACTTGCCGCAGACATAGCGCACCGGCTACCAGATGGCGGGCAGGTCATTCCAACTCCAGGACCCCACGAGAGGGTCGTGTCTCTTGCCCACTTCATCCATGGACTGGGGTTTCCACTCCACCCCTTCGTCTGCGGGGTCATGTTCTACTACGAGCTAGATTTCCATGATCTAGCCCCGAACTTCGTCCTCAACATCTCGGCGTTCATCGTCGTATGCGAGGCTTTCCTCCACATCAAGCCTCATTTTGGCTTGTGGCTGCAAATCTTCTGCGTGAAGCCGAAGATCGTGAGCGGCCAGCAAGCGGAGTGCGGAGGAGACATGGTGGGAAAAATGCCTAACGTCACCTGGCTTGATGGCTCCTTTGCGGAAACCGTGAAGGGGTGGCAGTTGGGGTGGTTCTACATCACCAAGCCACGCGACGTCGACTGGGCGGCGTCCCCGGGTTCCGATCCGGAACCCCCATGCGGCTCACCTCCTGGGAACATAAGGGCATGTCCTGGGGCGAACCTGCAGAGCTGACCGGACTCATAAACTGCATTAAGGCCATGAAGGACAAGAACATCAAGCTTGTCAACATGATCCAGGTCATGCTCGTTCGCCGGATTCTGCCGTGCAAAAGGCGGGCATTCCATCTGTGGGAGTTCGTCCCGGCCGAACACCAGACGCTCCAGAGGCTCTACGGCATGAAGCACAAGAATGCATGGAAGGCGTTGTTCAAGGCCTCCGAAGTACCTCCTCTCATATCCCAGGACCGCGGGCTCCACGCCGCACAACATCCTATTCAGGTGAGTTCTCAGGCTGCCACCGGGTTCGGCTCTTCCCAACATATTCATGGGGAAGCCTTAAGTGATAGTGTATATTTGTTCAGGATTATGTGGAGACAGCGGAGCGGATTGACTGTCCGGCTCCGCTGCCAGAAAGCCCGGCTAATGATCCCCTGACGGAGATGTTGGTTCCGGCGCCCTACAAGGGACCGGAGAAGAAGGCCGATAAGAAGGCCCAGGGGATCCGAAAGGGTCTCCGGCATTAGGTTGCATCAGAAGCCTCGTCTGAAGATGACGAGGCACACTCCTCCCCCGAAGGGGAAGGAGAAGAAGAAGAAGAGGAGGCCGCCTCATCCGGAAAGGACGAGGGGCCTGAGAGGGCGGACCAGGGGACCAAGAGAGGCCCCCAGCGCAAGGCCGTCATATCCTTGTCGTCCGATGATGACAAGGCAGATTCCTCCCACGGAGGCGGGGGGAAACAAGAAGAAACTCCACCTCCCCGTATTGGGGGGAGAAAAAGAGGAAGGCCGCCCCGGTGGGGGAGACTGGGACATACAAGAAGGGAAAGGTGTCCCTCCCGGACTACTCCGCCACCGCCGCTGATAGCGAGGAGGGGTGGCTGCCCAGGAAGAAGCCCCTAGTGCGATCGTAAGTATCCGCACTCCATCGTAATTTTGCTTCATAGTTTTGTTATAACGCCGAACTTGTATGCAGTCCGGCCAGGGCCCATCCCGAGGTGTCGTCTTCGGACGGGTCCTTGAGTGAGTCAGCAATGAACTCACTCCCGATGGCCACTTCTCCTCGGCCTGCGGATGACATGGAGGTGTTGTCCCAAAGGCTCCCCGAGCAGGGGGAGGTGGAGCTGGAGGCGCCCCAAAGCGGCATTCCAAATGTCGGACACGCGGGGTTCAAGATCCCCGCGGATCATGTTGGTGAGAGCCGCAGTAAGCCGAACATTCAGCCAAACACCGTTCCAGAACCTCCCATGGTTCCGGACATAGGAGGACAGCCCCTCGTTAAGGAGGGCGAGCCGTCTGTGCCGAGTACTTCCGCTACGCCCGAGGCGTTGGATCATCTGCTGGAAGCGCTTCGCGTCGCTTCCATAGATGAAGAGCACCATACTCTCATGAGTGTGGTGATTCAGAAGGTTTCGTCCGCCAAGAGCGGACTAACCGAAGCCTGCACCAGCCTCCTAACAGACTTTGAGGTAAGTAGTAAAAATATGTGAAAATACCACCCGATAGGTAGTAGCCCCTGATACTCTGTTTGGTGTTCGGAAGGAAAATCCAAACGAAGGGTCAATTATAATCTGCAGGAGTTTAACAATAAGTTTGAATTTGAATAAGTAGGTTGTGCTGCTTGCCGTTGCGGTCCGTACGGCCGAGATCGCCGGACTGAAACAGGACCTGGAGCAAGCGCACGGAGAGCTCGACCTCACGAGGAGGCATCTCGAAGAGAGCAAAGGTGAATGATTCCCCTCTCTTATATAATGAATGGTAGATAAAATTTGATTATGCTAACAACGAAGCGTCGTGATTTGGCAATAGAGACCACCACCGAAGTGGCGTCTCTCAAGAAAGCGTTGTCCGAGGCCGAACACAAAGCGGCCTTGGAACGCAAGGAGCGCAAAAAGCAAGAAGCCCGAGTGGGCGAGGTACAAGAAGAGCTCCAGGAGCTCGGCAAAAGGTTCGAGTCCGTGGAGCATGAGCTTAAAGCAAAAGAGGCCGAGCTTGCGAAGGCCCTTACAAGTATAAAAGATGCCAAGGCCGAAGCCGAGAAGGCACAACAGGAAATCCAGGAGGCCAAAAAGATAACGGCGGGTAAGAAATTGTTTATGCAAAGCAAACATGTGGAGGAGGCATTTCTTTTACTTACCCGAGTCCGGAGCTCTCCAGGGGCATTCGCAGATCTGCCATGCAGCGTATCGGATGCCGCGGAGTTCTATCGTGCCCAGGAAGGGAGCTCAACGGAGAAGCTGTTCTGGTCCCAGTATGCTGGGGCCAAACATTCAACGCATCTGAGTGACTAACTGAAGCAGTTGGTCGAACTCCACAAGGCGGCCGAAGTGGCTATGAAGGATTTCATAGTCCGGATGTGGCCTGGTGAGCCCCTGCCCACCAGCTACTTCGGCCTGATCAAGCGGATGGTGAATGTCTGTCCGTGACTGGAAGTCATCAAGCGATCCGTTTGCATTGAGGGTGCCCGCCGGGCCCTTGCCCGTGCGAAGGTGCATTGGGGCAAGCTGGATGCGGAGAAGCTGGTGAAGGACGGGCCGCCAGAGGGCAAGCCGCATCGCATTCCCGAGAAGTATTATGATGGCATTAGGAAGGGTGCTCGCCTCGTGGCCGAAGAATGTACCAAGGACATAATTTTTGAATGAATTCACTTCTGTCATGTTTGTAATTTAAAGACGAAGTTACTTGCGCTATGTAGCGCTTTTGTTATTTAAAATATTACCTTCTATACGGCTGTTTATCAAATTCTGAAAGTAGGCCAGTCGTCGGCTTCCGCCCCCATGTAACTAGTACTGGGGTGTTCGTGGAAAACCCGGACACTCTTTATCCAAATGTTTGGTCCCTTAAGGAGGTGTCCAGCGCAGCGAACAAGGCAATCGGACTATGCGGCTTTATAACCTTCACTTAGCCATAGAAGTCTACAATTTTAAATTTTGGCAAAGCCCCTAGAATCCGGAAGGCCGAATTGGGGCACTATATACGCCTAGATCGGACGAAGCCGAATTATCGCCTAAAGCGGAAAAATCTTTAAGGATTTTAAGACCTCTCGAACAGCGACCAGCTCTCGCCACATCATGTCGGTCAGTTTTTGGCTTTCTCTACTGAGGTGCTCGTCCGGAATAACCAGGGCACAATCGCAGTAGTTCTCCCTGCGCTACCTTAGCCGATATAACGAAACGTAAGGCACCAAAACAAGGGAGCCGGGCTATCCCAACTGTAGACCCAAGACATGATTCGGAGCTGATGCATATAATGCTATAAGTTCGGGGTGCCGCACTGTTGACAGTGTTCGGGCTTGTCTTGCCGTATTATGGGGAGCCATAAGAAGCCCCTAGCAAACTGAACGTACCAAATTGTACGGATGCAATATCAAATAGACATTTGTAAGGAAAAAATGCTCAGATAAGAATAATAAGCTGATGCTATATATGATCTCCCATTGATGAATAATATGTTTAAGCGTATGTTTACAATGAATGCATTAAGTAGAGGTAAATAGGATTATTTGACAAATCCTATCCAAGGGCAGGCTACGTACAGATAGATAAAGCAGGTATAACGATCATAAATAGATTCCACCTAGGTGTTTTCCTTCTGTGCGCAAAGCCTGTTGTCTCCTTGGTTTCCTCTCCTATGTAAGTCCGACAATCCGGCTCTTTGGAAGAGGCTGCGCTAAAGCAATATCCTGAAATGTAAAATGAAAGGTTACGAGGTGTGTGGAAGTGATACCGCACTGTTGACTGAGCCACTGCTGCGCCTCCGCCTATGCCCATGGTATTTTGAGTGCATAATTGTGTGCGCATGCCACGAATGCTGCTTTGATGGGATTTGAGCGGAGGCCGGACTGCTAGTCGTGATCTTGGCGTGCCTGGTGATCCTATTGCGGGGTGTTCCGCCCTCGCTTGACGGAGCTTGAGGTTGTCGTCACTGGATTGGTGGTTTGTCGGAGGAGGCCGCATTGTACTTCTGCCGCAAGGGCTGCAGTATGCTCTTCTGTACGGAGAGAGCGGTCCATATTTCCATTGACTGTTATGACCCCGCGCGGGCCTGGCATCTTGAGCTTGAGGTATGCATAGTGTGGTACCGCATTGAATCTAGTGAATGCGGTTCGTCCGAGCAGTGCGTGGTAACCACTGCGGAAAGGGACGATATTGAAGATTAGCTCTTCGCTTCGGAAGTTATCCGGAGATCCGAAGACCACTTCCAATGTTATAGAGCCTGTACAACGGGCCTCTACTCCAGGAATTACACCTTTAAAGGTGGTTTTGGTGAGCTTGATCCTTGAAGGATCGATGCCCATTTTGCGCATTGTGTCCTGGTAAAGCAGGTTCAGGCTGCTGCCGCCATCCATAAGGACTCGCGTGTGGTGGAATCCGTTGATGATTGGGTCTAAGACCAATGCGGCCGAGCCACCGTGACGGATGCTAGTAGGATGATCCCTACGATCAAAGGGTGATCGAACAGGCTGACCATGGGTTGAATTTGGGGACGACTGGCTCCATCGCGTAGACGTCCCATAGTGCTCGCTTCCGTTCCCGCTTGGGGATGTGGGTGGCGTAGATCATGTTAACCGTTTTCACCTGGGGGGGAAATTTCTTCTGTCCCCCCATGTTCGGACGTCGGGGCTCCTCGTCATCATCGTTGTGCAGCCCCTTGTCCTTGTTTTTTGCGTTTATTTTGCTGGCCTATTTAAATACCCAGCAGTCTCTATTGGTGTGGTTGGCTGGCTTGTCCGGGGTGCCATGAATTTGGCACGAGCGCTCCAGTATACGGTCTAGACTGGACGGTCCCTGATTGTTTCTTTTGAATGGCTTCTTTCGCTGATCAGATTTGGATCCACTGAATCCGGCATTGACCACCGTGTCTTCAGTGTTGTCGCCGTTGATCTGTCGCTTGTGTCTGTTGTGCCGTAGCTTGCCATTATTGTCATGGACATCTGAAGTGCCAGAATGTGGTGTAGTGCTACTACGAGCCAACCAGCTGTCCTCGCCCGCGCAAAAGCGGGTCATTAGTGTCGGGAGAGCTGCCATGGACTTGGGTTTCTCCTGGCTAAGGTGTCGGGCAAGCCACTCGTCACGGATATTATGCTTGAAGGCTGCAAGGGCTTCGGTGTCCGGACAGTCAACTATTGGGTTCTTTTTAGTTAGGAACCGAGTCCAGAATTTCCTGGTTGATTCTCCGGGCTGTTGAGTAATGTGGCTCAAGTAATCGGCATACGGAGGTCGCACATATGTGCCCTGGAAGTTGTCAAGAAATGCGTCTTCCAGGTTTTCCCAACTGCAAATGGAATTCGCGGGCAAGCTGTTTAGACAGTGTCGGGCGGGTCCTTTGAGCTTAAGGGGAAGATACTTGATGGCATGTAGATCATCTCCGCGGGCCATGTGGATGTGAAGAAGGAAATCTTCGATCCATACCGCGGGGTCTGTTGTGCCATTGTATGATTCGATGTTTACGGGTTTGAACCCTTCTGGGAATTCATGATCCATCACTTCATCGGTGAAGCAGAGGGGGTGTGCGGGGCCTCTGTGCTGGGCTATTTCGTGACGCAGTCCGACTGCGTCTCACTTGTTATATTCGGCCCGGCCGGATTTGCTGTTAGTGTATCCGGTATGACGGTCATCGTCATGTGCTGCGGCGCGCCCCCACGATCTGTAGATCGATCTTGGTTGTCCTGCGGCGTTATCCAATTTATCGCGCAGGTGCTGAGTATTGCCCCGGGCCGTAGTAAACTGGCACGGGAGTCCGGGCTGGTATTCGGGCTGATATGACGTTTTATCCCGACCTCGAGGTGGCCGGTCAGCCGTGTGGCGCTCGAGTCCATATTCCTCGGTTGCCAGGACTTCTGTCCATCTATCTGTGAGAAGGTCTTGATCAGCTTGAAGCTGCTGTTGCTTCTTCTTCAGGATTCTCTCAGTGGCAATAAGCCGGCGCTTGAAGCGCTCCTGCTCCACGGGGTCCTCGGGCACGCCGAACTCGTCGTCGCTGAGGCTAATCTCGTCTTCGAAGGAAGGCATGTAGTTGTCCTCCTCCGGATACCCGTCTGTCGCCTGTTCGTCTGGGCTGTCCTGCCCGTCTTCCTCTCGGCCTGCTCGAAGGCGGGCTGTTCGGGGTTGTATTCATCGTCAGCACCATCCGGATTGTTTTGTCTCCGGTACCGGTATTGCCTTGGCGGGGCTTGGAGCGGCGCTGGCGACGCCCATGCTTTGCTTTTTTCTTGGAGGGGTTATCCTCCGTTGCCTCATCGCCATTAGTTTCTTTCGGAGTGTCCACCATATATATATCATATGAAGAGGTGGCTGTCCACCGCCCTGTGAGCAGTGGCTCCTGTACTTCTCCTGCATCCTCGTCCATACCGTCGATGTCTTCGAAGTTGAAGTCAAGCACGTCGGTTAAATCATCGACCGTGGCAATGAAGTGGGTGGTGGGAGGGTAGCAAATTCCTTCGTCGCCTACTTCCCACTCGGGCCGGACATAGTTCGGCCAGGAGCCTCTCGACAAAGACAGAGACTTTAATGAATTTAGCATGTCGCCGAAGGGCAAGTGCTGAAAGATGTCTGCAGCGGTAAACTCCATTACTGGAGCCCAACCTGGCTCGAGGGCATGCGGATCGGAACCAACAATCGTATACGCATCTGGGTGCCCGGGGTTACAGGCCTCCATAGAGGTGAGACCTGTGTTCGGCTCCACCGCCGATGAGTATGCGGCCTATGGGGCGGGGTCTACCCCTCCGTCCTTGGGCAACGCAACCAGTTCCGGATTTAGATATGGGGCTATTGCAGGGATGATGTTCCAAACTTTGTCTGACAGCAGGTCTAGGCCATGCTCGTCGTTAATGTCCGACGCTCCTGGCACAGGGCCGAATCCATCGAAGATAAAGTCTCTGCGAATATCTGCCGTGTAGTTCAAGTTTCCGAACCTGATCTGGTGGCCAGTGGCGTAGCTGTCGATCTGCTCCAGATGGCCAAGCGAATTGGCCCGCACTGCGAAGCCGCCGAACACAAAGATCTGTTCGGGGAGAAAAGTCTCACCCTGGACCGTGTTGTTGATGATTGAAGACACCAAGCCTCATAGCAACAACACAGAGGAACTCTCAATGAAAGCACCAATGTCGGTGTCAAAACCGGCGGATCTCGGGTAGGGTTCCCGATTTGTGCATCTTAGGTTGATGGTAACAGGAAACAAGGGACACAATGTTTACCCAGGTTCGCGCCCTCTCGATGGAGGTAAAACCCTACTTCCTGCTTGATTA
This sequence comes from Triticum aestivum, assembly GCF_018294505.1. Lineage (NCBI taxonomy): Eukaryota > Viridiplantae > Streptophyta > Magnoliopsida > Poales > Poaceae > Triticum > Triticum aestivum. Next base: position 563,589,790 of record NC_057798.1, read on the forward strand.
ATATTGAAGATATGAGTAGTACAAGAGTAGATCTACCACGAGATCGTAGAGGCTAAACCCTAAGAGCTAGCCTATGATGGTATGATTGTAATTGTGATCGGCCTTCTAAGGACCATCCTCTCTGGTTTATATAGACACAGGAGAGGGCTAGGGTTTACATGGGGTCGGTTACAAGGAAGGAAATATAATATCTGGATCGCCAAGCTTGTCTTCCACGCAAAGGAGAGTCCCATCCGGACACGGGCCGAAGTCTTGAGTCTTGTATCTTCACGCTTCAATAGTCCGGAAGATGTATATAGTCCGGCTGTCTGGATACCCCCTAATCCAGGACTTCCTCACCGGCCTCGGGACTCTATAAACCGGCCGAGCGTTAACCTATGTATATAAAGGGACGACCCGGCGGCGGTTCGGGGACAAGAAACAACAACTCAAGACTCGGGCAAAGCATATTTGCTCCCTGGTCATCGAAACCCAAGCAATTCCATCACAACTAGACGCAGGCTTTTACCTTCATCATAAGAGGCCGAACTAGTATAAAAATCTCGTGTCCCTTGTTCGGTTTAACCCCTTCAAGCTAATCTCGTTGCGATGGCTCCACGACTAAGTCCTTCCATTAGGACCTCTGACGTGATATTTCCACGACAGTTGGCGCCCACCGTGGGGCTATCGCACGATGGTTTCGAGTTCTTGAAGGGCAACTTTGAAGGACTCAAGGGGTACGCGGTTGGCCGAATGACCAAGAGTCGTCGCGGCATGCTCTATATCAACGACGCAAGATGGGGCCCCGAGGCCGGCTCAATTGAGTACGGGTACCGGTTCCCTTTGGCGGAATTCACGTTTTCATTGGCAAGATCGGCGAACCAAGCCCTAAGCCGGACATCTCCACCGACCTCGTCGAAACGGCTCAGCGTGCGAGCCCTACACGGGTTCAGCCTGCCATGAAGCTTGTGTTCGTAGGATTCATCCATGGTGCGGGATCTGAACCTGTGTCCGATGGTGAGACGAATATCTACTCAGATGGCGAGCCGTCCACTGGTGAAACCGAGTCGCTGTACCAATTGCAAGACGGCTGGATTGGGGGCTATTCCGATGGCAACAGTATTCCGGACCCCTTTGAACCGCCGAATCGGGTTGCAGTCTTCATGGCCAGAACATAGCCCACCTTGCAATCTTCATCCACAGCAGCAATGACGTTCGGGTCAGCAGCCGTGGCAGGAGGCCCTGCGCGCCGACCAGCTCAAGTTCTTTCCGGTTTGTTAGATGCCTGGGCGACCTTGTTAACCACGGCAGTCACTCTAGAGACACAGGATCGGCATAGTGCAGAGGTTACCAAGCTAAAGGACCAGATAACACAAGCCAAGGAGGACCTGGCAGCTAAGGAAGCCAGGATGGCGGAAGAACGGGCTGCTTTAATGCCCAATCACAACATATCCAGGCGTAGAATTACCGGCTTATGTTGGATCAAAACGCGTCAAATGAAGTGTTGCGAAGGAAGTACCGGTCTCGTTTGCCACCGATCTACGAACGACTGAATCTCTTCAATATGCCGAGGGCCGGACCAAGTAATCCAGCAACGGTAAACCGGACCATAGCACCTGGGGCACCTCCAGATCAACCACGGATAACGGACCCACCTCGACGAACGGATAACCCGCCGCAATATGTGTCAACACCGCCGTGTCATTTTTCTAGGCCTTTGGATATCATGATTGTTGCGGCACCTCGTCTGGCAGCTATTCTGATGGAGGGTGATTCACTGGCGGCAGTTGAGACACAACGGGCCAGGGATCTTCTTCAAACCGCTATTGTGCAGCAGCAGGCTTATTCTTATAGCCGAGATAGAATCCATTCAACCCCCCATCCGAGCAAAAGTTATAGCAGGCACATCGACGAACCGGAAGTGTCCAGAAGTGCGGGCGATGTAATGCCCCTCAAGGGCCCAATCCGGCGCGCGATGGGGAAAGTGCTCAGGACGTGGTGGATAATGGTAGAGCACGAAGGGAGGTTGTATTAGCAGCACAATACGTGAGTCATCATCAACCCGCCCCGGTTTAGCCAGCAGCGTCAGTAGAGCGAGGTACCGGGCTTGCCTTCAGCTCCTGGGGAGTGCCGTGTCTTATTCCGGCTCTCCGTAATGTGCGACTGCCTAAGGATTTCAAGGGTCCGCGTAAGGTGCCTAATTATACCGCCGATCAACCTCCCGAGGCGTGGGTTGAAAGTTATGAGATGGCGATGGAGATGCTGGATGTGCATGAAGTGGCATGTGCAAAATACTTCACCATGATGTTGGAAGGGATAGCCCGCACTTGGTTAAAGAGCCAGCCCGCCAACTCCTTCGGATCATGGGAACAATTGAAGGCCTGGTTTATAGCGAACTTCAAGGATACATGCAAAGAACCTATGTCCATTGTGGATCTAGATTCCTGTGTTCAAGGAGAAAACGAGTCAACAACTCATTGGGTGTGCCGGGTTTCAGAAGTATTGCATTCGTCGGACCGCATTAATGTTGGCTCGGCGATCATCACATTGGAGAGTAATTGCCGGTTTAAGTCACTGAAGATGAAGTTGGGACGGCTCAAGCGCCACTGCAATGACATGGGAACGCTTATGGCAGCCTTGGTTAAGTATGCCAATTCTGACAATACCAAGGATCCCGATTCTGACGAGGAGAAACCGGAGAAGGGAAAGAAGAACGTCGGTGCAAAGGGACAGCAGCACAACTAAGGGAGCCATGGGAATAATGGTAAGCGCAAAGCAGATAATTCGGATTTTGTGGCTAACACAAATATGCAACGTCGTAAAGGTAAACCGCCCCAGCGCGATGGAGGTATGAATCTAGAGCGTCTGTTAAAACAGCCCTGCCCAAAGCACGGGACCAAGGAGGTTCCGGCAACACATCTCTGGAAGGATTGTTTCATTATGTAGGAGTTCAAAAACTCTGATCTCTTCCGGTATGATCAGGGTCCGTCGGGCGGTTCAGGTCCAGGTTTTCATGGTGGCGGTGGTTCAAACTCTGGATTACAGAATAATCAGGGCAACCAGAACAACCAAGGTGGTAACAACCAACAGAATAATTAGGGGAATCAGCAGCAATCAGGTTTTCAGACTCACCCAAAGCAGTTGAATGGCGGGCAGTATCATGTTTTCACCACTAGCTTGTGTAAGCGCGATCAGAAGCTTCACAAGAGGGTAGTTAATGCTGTTGAACCGGCAGTACCCCGTTACTTATGTTGGTTCGAGCAGCCCATTGTGTGGAGCAGAGAGGATCATCCACCCCGGGTTGACAATCCGGGCCATTTGGCTTTAGTGGTGGCACCTCAGGTGGGAGGTTATAAATTCACCAAGGTGCTCATGGATGGAGGGAGCAGTATCAACATCCTATATTATGAAACCTTCCACCTCATGGGGTTGACGGATAAGAATCTTAAACCGTCGAACACTGTTTTTCACGGGGTAGTACCAGGTAAATCGGCATATCCTGTTAGTAAGATAGCTTTGGAAGTTGTGTTTGGTGATGAGCATGATTCCAGGTCGAAAACATTGACCTTTGAAGTGGTGAAAATCCAGAGCCCATATCACGCCCTGTTTGGACGGCCGGTTTACGCAAAGTTCATGGCGAGGCCTTGTTATATTTACTTGCAGCTCAAAATGCCAAGTCATAAGGGGACCATCATGGTGCATGGAAGTCGTAAAGTTGCTTTGGAATGTGAATAGGGTGATGCGGCTTATGCTAAGTCGGTTTGTGCAATGGAGGAGTTGAAGTTCTACAAAGACAATGTTGATCTGGCAGACATGACCCCTCTGAAGAAGCCCACCACTGAGCATGATCCGACCCTGAAGTTCAAACCAGCTGATGAGACTAAACTTGTTGATTTCGTTCCTGGCGATTCGTCCAAACAGTTTAGTATCAGCACTAATCTGGATCCCAAATAGGAAGGCGCGCTCATCGAGTTCATCCGTGAGAACAAGGACATTTTTGCATGGAAGCCTTCTAACATGCCAGGTGTACCGAGGGAACTCACTGAGCACACTCTCAATATTGATCCCAAGTTTAAACCGGTCAAGCAGTTTCTTCGCTGTTTGAACGAGGAAAGATGCAAGGCCATTGGAGAGGAGGTAGCCCGGCTGTTGGCTGCTGGGTTCATCGTCGAAGTGTTTCACCCTGAGTGGTTGGCTAATCCGGTGCTAGTTCTTAAGAAAAATGACACTTGGCGTATGTGTGTGGACTACACAGACTTGAACAAAGCTTGTCCAGCAGATCCTTTTGCTCTCCCGTGTATTGATCAGATCATTGATGCTATGGCGGGTTGTGAGCGTTTGAGTTTCTTGGATGCTTATTCTGGTTATCATCAAATCAAAATGGCAGTTAAGGACCAGGAGAAGACAACCTTCATCACTCCCTTTGGAGCCTTCTACTATGTATCTATGCCCTTTGGGCTCAAGAGTGCCCAAGCAACTTATCAGCGATGTGTACAGAATTGTCTTCATACTCAGATTGGGTGCAATGTTCATGCTTATGTGGATGACATTGTGGTGAAATCCAGGAAGAAGGAGACATTGATAGATGACCTCAAGGAGACCTTTGACAATCTTCAGGTTTATAAGATGATGCTCAATCCGGACAAGTGCGTTTTCGGTGCTCCGGCAGGCAAGCTCTTAGGTTTTCTGGTGTCTAACAGGGGCATTGAAGCTAATCCGGAAAAGATCAAGGCTATTACGTCTCCAGCTAAACCGGCGTGCATCAATGCTGTTCAATGGCTGGCAGGTCGTATTGCGGCTCTAAGCCGCTTTATCAGCAGGTTGGGAGAGAAGGTGATTCCTCTCTATTAGATGTTGAAGAAGACAGACAATTTTGTCTGGAGTGATGCTGCTAATGTGGCGTTTGAGGATTTAAAGAAGCAGTTGGCTGAACCGCCGGTCCTTGTTGCTCCAGTTGATAATGAGCCGCTGTTATTGTACGTGGCTGCTAATGCCCGGGCTGTCAGCGTGGCTATTGTGGTCGAGCGTAAGGAGGCTGGGAAGGAATATCCGGTTCAAAGACCGGTGTATTACATCAGCGAGGTGCTAATTGAGTCAAAGCAAAGATATCTGCATTGGCAGAAGCTAGTGTATGGGGTTTTCATGGCAAGTCAGAAGCTTAAACAGTACTTTCAGGGTCATCCCATCATAGTGATCAGTTCTGCTCCTTTGGGGGATATAATCCAGAACAGGGAGGCAACTGGCCGGGTTGCAAAGTGGGCTATTGAGCTTGGACCACATGGTTTGAAGTATATGCCTTGCACATCCATCAAGTCTCAGGCTCTTGTGGATTTCATCAATGACTGGACAGAGTTGCCGGCACCAGAAGACAAACCGGACAGCACATACTGGACTATCCACTTTGATGGGTCCAGGCAGTTGGAGGGCTCGGGGGCTGGAGTTGTCCTTACTTCCCCTCGAGGTGATAAAAAAATTATGTTCTCTGCTTAATGTTTCCTTGTACTAACAATGCAGCTGAGTACGAGGCCTTACTCCACGGTCTCCAGGTGGCCAAGGAAATGAACTTAAGCCGGGTTCGATGCTTTAGAGATTCTGATCTGGTGGCTCAACAAGTTTCTGGCACTTGGGACTCTAAGGATCCCCTCATGGCGGCTTACAAGCGAGAGGTGGATGTTGTGGCTGGTCACTTCAAAGGTTATCAGGTTGAACACATTGATCGGTGCAAAAACGAAGCAGCAGATGCTTTAAGCCGGCTGGGGTCTTAGCGTAAACCGGTGCCGCCCAATAACTTTTTGGATATCCTGCATAACCCGTCTGTAAAGTTGCCCACAGAGGAGGATTTGGCTATTCCGGATCTGGAGGCACAGTTGGTTGCCGCTTTACATGTAATTTCGGATTGGACGGTTCCATATCTGGCGTATATGAACCGAGGCAAGTTACCAGACGATGAAGTTCTGGCCAGACAGATAGTCCGGCGATCAAAGTCCATGGTTATTCACAATGGCGAGTTACACCACTGCAGTGTTTCAGGCGTATTCCAACATTGTGTTTCTCCTGAGGAGGGCCAAGAAATCTTGCCTGAAATTCATAAAGGCGATTGTGGTCATCATGCCGGTTCAAAATCCCTGGTTGCTAAAGCTTTTCGTCATGGTTTTTACTGGTTGACGGCTCATGCCGATGTTGAGGACCTGGTAAAGTGGTGCGACGCTTGTCAGAAGTTTTCACGCCGAGCTCGTGTTCCGGCTCAAGAGCTACGGATGATTCCAATCACTTGGCCGTTTGCTACTTGGGGGCTTGATATGGTGGGTCCTTTTAAGTGGTCCAAGGATAAGAAGACCCACCTCTTGGTGGCGGTTGACAAATTTACTAAGCGGGTTGAAGCGGAGCCAGTAAGCAAATGTGACACTGCCACGACGGTTCAATTCATCAAGAAGGTGGTCTTCCGTTTTGGTTTTCCACACAGCATTATCCCAGATAATGGCACGAACCTTTCCAAAGGTGAGATGGAGGAATTTTGTCAACAAGAGCACATCCGGCTTGATATAGCATTCGTGGCTCACCCCCAGTCTAATGGTCAAGCTGAGAGAGCTAATCAAGAAATCTTGAAGGGTATCAAGCCCCGGCTTATGGTTCCTTTGAAACGGACGCCGGGTTGTTGGGTGGAAGAATTACCGTCTGTGTTATGGAGCATGAACACCACGCCAAACCGATCTACGGGTTATACACCTTTCTTCATGGTTTATGGGGCAGAGGCAGTCCTCCCAAGTGATATTCGTCATGATTCGCCCCGGGTTGCCAATTATGTTGAAGCGGACAATGAGCAAGCATGCCAGGAGGCACTGGACCTATTAGATGAGAAGTGCGACATGGATTTGGCTCGTTCGGCGGTTTATCAGCAAGACCTGCGACGTTATCACAGCCGCCGGGTTAAAACAAGAACCTTTCAAGAAGGCGACCTGGTGCTCCGGCTCATCCAGGATCAGACCGATATGCACAAGTTATCCCCACCTTGGTTAGGGCCCTTTGTGGTCAGCAAGAATCTGCACAACGGATCAAACTACCTCATTGACGTTCAAGAGCACAAAGACTCACGCAATTCTGAGGAGGAGACCCGGCGGCCGTGGAACATAGCTCTCCTTCGGCCTTACTACACCTGATCTATAGGCTCTTCTTATGTACATATTTCAACAATGTATATATTATGATCAATATAATAAACCGGCATCCTTGCTATAAGAAGGGCCTCTGCCGTTTGTTCTAATATATTTTGATTACACGGGGGGCTTCAGCTGACAAAGCGGAGTTCTGCCTGTTAAACCGGCTATCACGCCATAATACAGCTTGGGAGCTTCACACCCAAGGGGCCAAAGAGAGTCTGGATGCTATGTATAGCTCAAACATAGGCACCCATTGAGCACAACTCACAAAGTTACTTGGGGGCTCTTTGTGCACTGCAACAAACAGTTTAAAAGGACCCTTATAATATGCTATCAAGCATGGCTTGGAAGCCTGGTGTATTCACCTAAAACCCCGGGTTAACCTGCCTTTATCAAGTAAGCCACTACTATCCAGGTAATCCTGGCATGACCCGTCGAACGTTTGACAAGTCAATCTTTTATAGATCCTGAACTTGTCAAAGTTAAAACGACGATTGTGTAAGTTGGAGGCCCATCTTGAAAGGCTTTGAAAAATGGTTTAACTCAGCGGCCTGGCAGCCCGTGAAAAGCCTCAAATTTGGGCCTGACAGCCCTTGAAAAGCCTCGACTAAATCATTTTATTTGCTTTGTCACGTTTTTTATCCTTTGATAACATTTTATGTTTAACCCAGTGTTTGTTAACCCGGCTTGGCTTTCAGCTACAAGCTGTCAGACCATATTCATTATTAAACTGGTGTTTCATAACCCGGTCTGGCTTTGACTACATGTCACCAGTATGATCATCTGGTGTTCATCGTAACCCGGTATGACTTATTACACACCAGCACTGCATGGTGGGAGTTACCAACACTCAGAGAGTTGGGTTTTCACCCTTACTACAATCAAATTGGTAAACCAACAAAATAATTTCATATCACAGGTATGATCTATTTCTGGTATTCTTACAACCTTGGTTATCTATCAGGTTTTGTATTGGGCATTATGACCCATCCGGCGGTAACCGCCCGGACAGATCTTTTTTATGCAGACACAAGGATTGCATAAAATTATCGAAGTATATAAGCAAGCGCAGTAAATATCATGGCGGATCAAACAAAGTCCTGTATCAGTGTAGCAGATCAAAGTATTTCAACTAGCCTTTTACAAGGCGCTTTGAGGCCCAAAATAATGATTGTTCTTTACACAGAACACAGTCTGTGAAAATCAAGCCCATTGTCGGCTTAAGACTCGTCACCAGGTTGACTTGAAGTTGATGGATCCTCTGGCGTCGGTTCAACCTCCTCCTCTCCACCCAGTGGCTGGAAGTCAATGGTGGTCCAGTCAATCCGGGTTAAAGCCTGGAAGACAGCTTCTTCACTTATAAGATTGGATGGTTCAACATCAGGGGCATAGGTGTGCTTACAGGTTGGCGGGATGAGATTCTGCACTTCTTTCAGAGCGGCATCAACCCGTCTGTTATCTGCATCATAGAAGGACCAATGAGTGGACAAGTTAGCCTCTTCAGCCAATTGGCTTGCCAGTGGGCGCATCTCCTTTGTCAGAACTTTAAGGGCTTCATTATCAAATGCTAACCTGTCTGCCTATTCATCAGGATAACCCTTTGCGTTATCAACCAGATCAGGGTCAGCTATCCAAGCTTTAGCACGAGTCAGTGCTGATAAAGCGCCAGCCCTGGCAGCAGATCGCTTTACCTCCTCTATCTGAGCCGGTGTCATCGAAAGCCTGGCCAAAGTATCCTTGATCAAAATTGGTGCCGGTTTATTATATGAAGACGCACAGATGACTCGTTGTGCACCAGTATACAGTTGCTCTATCAACGTATATACTGCCTTCAGCTTCATCCGCATATCTGAGCCCAGATGACCAACACGGCAACCTGTAACGGTTTAAGAATTTGCTGTTAATCCAGCAATTTCAAAGATGGTTATTCAAGCTTTTTACAAAGAGTACTTACCAAACATCACAGAGGTCATAGAATTTACTTGATGCTTTAACCCAGTTAGCTCTTCCGCCACCGGTTTATGGGCCACTTCGGTGTCTTCAGCCTACTTCAACAAAGCAGCCTTTTTAGTTCCTAGCTGGTACGCTCATTCTTGAAGCCATCCTTCAGTTGTTCCATGGTTGTCAAAGCGCCTTTTAGTTCATCTTTGGCCTTGGAGGTCTCTGATTGCTGGGACTTGATATTCTCTTGAAGATCGGCAATTTGGGAATCTTTGTTGCTTATATCAGCCTACAAAAATCAGATGATGAAGCTGTTAATATTTTTCTCAAAGTCCCAAGCATATAACCAGTTATACACTTGGCACTTGGGGGCTAATGCGGATTGCTTCTTTTTTTACTATTATTTAAAGTCCCAAGGGTCAATACAAGTATTAATCATGGCACTTGGGGGCTAATGTATATTTGATCAGAAAATCAAAACAAAGGAATTCAACAAGGACAAAGTTTTAATATGAAAGTCCCGGTTCATCTTGGTAAGATAAACCGGCCCTTGGGGGCTACACAGTTGAAGTCTTTTTTATCTCAAAGTCCCGGTTCATCTAGAAGAAATAAACCGGCCCTTGGGGGCTACAATGGAGTGACATACAGTACAAGAAAATTTAGTGTTTGGAAGTTACCTCATAGCGCTCCTTCATCTTGTTGACTAAACCGGCCTCATAGTCACGGCTTGTAAATAGGCGGTTTAGAAATCCGGAATGGAGTTCCTGAGCACTGAGATGATCATAGCTTGCCAAGTCAGTCTTCCATTTTCCTTTTTCCACATCAGCAGCTTCTACCTTAGCACTATGCTTGGACAAAGCAACAGGGTTGCCAGGAGAAGTGTGGCTAAACCTGGTAATCACAACGTCATCAGTTGCTGTATTTGGACTTGCCGGTTTATCTGAGGTTCTGATCGGGCTAGGCGGCTCAGCAGCAGGGCTTGGAGGATTAGCAATTGGGTTGGGCGGATCAGCATGAGGACTAGCCGGGTTAACTTCCGGTAGATCAGCATACGTATCCCGATCTTGGGGTACAGGATCATCCACAGCAATGTCAGCATCTCCACCAGCACCTTCTGGGATCTCCTCCGGTTCAAAATCCTCTGCAGAAGCATTTGTTCTTGCCTTCTTGCTGAGCCGGCCTTTGGTGCTGCAAAATAACAGGCCAAGGTTAGTATGATATACCAGGCGCAAAAAGGATAAGCTAAAAAACATTACCCACCCAGGGACAGTCTTGAGAGGAGGCATTTGTGTGGTTGATGAATCGCCAGAAGATGAGTTGGAAGTTACCTGATAATTCGAATCAGACGGATTAAGTGGATATCGGAAGCAACCCGCCAAAGGATAAGATTTGTTGGAAGAACAAGAAACCTCTGGACGACGCTTTCGGTTGGTGTCTCTGGTAAACCGGAGGAAGTGACTTGCTGGCCACTGTGTCGGGTTGTGCGACGGCCTTCATGTTGATGTGTCTTCAATTAAAATTGTGGATCCAAGTGAGCAAGAGGGTGAGAGTATTTTACTTTCCAAAATGCACGACGAAGTTTTTGAACCGACACATGATCTGAATCGGAGGAAAGGGAGATTACCTCTACATGGTCAGCACGACTGGCTTCCGCATCATCCTGGTAATAGTCATTGTCAATAAGGTGTACGAAAAATGAACCAAGGGAGTCAAGTTCTACCTCTTGTTCCGAATCATCAACATCTTTGGGAGGGTTAGAGGACTCGGCGGTTTTCTTCTTGGCTGGCCTCTTTGTGACTTTGCTCTTGGCACGAAGAGCCCTTGCCGGCTTGTCTTGAGCTTTTGCCGGTTTGTCTTGAGTTTTCCTCTTCCAGAAAGGATCTTTGGCCTGTAATAATAAACAAAGGATTATCAGAATAATGTTAAAGCGGAGACGGATCAAAAAGGCAGAAGGGTAATTTTTTTTACCACTGGCGGTTTGTTGGAGGCTTAAAAGGGACGCAGCCCAGTTTTGCTTTTGCTGCATTCAGTGATCGGTTCATCCAGCATCTTCTTGACAGCCTCAGTGACTTCATCATTAGTTATTTCTATTTCATGGTACCGTTGAGGGTCCTTGATTTCCCCGGTATACTCATGCATCAACCTGGTGCGGCGGCTTAAATGCAGGATTCCCCATGAAACCCAGCAACGAACGAGGTCAATGTTGGTTAAGTCGTTTGCTAGGAAAGCCTGGAGCTTAGCAAGTTGAGGTGCGTAAGTTCGTCGTTCTTTGGCAGTGAGTCATTGAGGCAGTGGATGGCCATTACTGAGACGGTGAGAATGGTAACCCCATAGAGGGTTTTCATTAGCAGGAGCGGTGTTCTGACAATAGAACCATGTTTGATTCTAGTCTTTAGGGTGGCTGTGATGTTTGGCATGAGGAAAATCGACTTCTTTCCTCTTCTGAATCGATACTCCGCCAAGCTCAGTATTGGGGCCGTCAGAGAATTCAGTTCGGCGGTTTAAGTGGAAGAAGTCCCGGAAGAGCTCAACAGTTGGTTCTTCTTGAAGGTAAACTTTGCAGAACACTTGGAAATTACATATATTGGACACAGAGTTCGGTCCAATGTCTTGAGGATGGATTTGGAAGATAGCAAGTACATCCCGGAAAAACTTTGATCTAGGAGGGCTAAACCCCCGGTCTAGATGCTGCATAAATACAATCACTTCTCCATCTTGAGGTTCAGGAGGGCATTCAGGGCCAGGGACTCGCCAATGAAGGACATCCTTCTTGGCCAAAGCACCAGTAAGAACATATCCATTGAGTTGCGTTTCTGTGATCTGGGAAGGAACCCAGTTGCAAGAGGCAAATTGTTTGGCCATTTCGGAAGACAAACTGTAAAAGAGGTGCAAAAGTCGGTTTAAGGTTCAAGATTGATGTGCACAAACCGGTGTTAAACCGGGGGATTTAATCAAGGCATATATTCAAGTTAAACCGGATACTGCTACTCAAGTCAGGATGGCGGTTTAAGTGAGGGCTAATGGTACCAGGTGGATTATGATTTTATACAAAGTTAAACCGCCTATATTGGAAGCAGCAAAGCTGAAATTCGTTAAGTGCTGAGGAAACAGGTTTCACAAGATGATATTATAATTTTGGATCTACCGTGGCCTAGTAAAGAAAATTTTCTAAACCCTAAAATGGCGACAGCAGAATAAAGAGGATCCAGATGGATCTATTCATGGTTCTAAAGATACTACGGTGAGGCAAAACAAGATTGTAGCTTCGATCGCAGGAGGAAAAAGTTAGGTTGGTCTGGATTCAACGAGAGAGTAAAAAAACAAGGGCAAAGTAATAAAGCTCAGACGAACACTAATGAACACAACCAAGTACTGAAAACCTAATACAGATCTAGGGTTGAGGGAGAAGGGCTTACCGGATTCTCAAGAGCGGCGGAGGAGAGCCGTGGATCTCGGGTGCGTTCAGGTTGATGCAGTGGCCAGGGATGAGGCAGAGCTTCGAGGTCGACGGCGGTGGCGATGCTTGAGTTCTTCGGGGTCACGAGGAGGAAGAAGATGCGAAGAGGCAAGGGGGAAATGGAAGGACCCCCGGTCTTATTTATAAAGGCAAGGGGATAAACGGCAGGCACGAGAATCAAGGAGCCTGAAGCGGTAAGAGGGGGCGCAGCTGTCGCCTCGATCTTCGGGAATTAATTAAATGAAGGGAATCTTTATTATCTTTTTATACAAAGATGACGTCATGACGGTTCACTGCAGTATTCAGAAGATGACGTCATGGCGGTTTACCAAAGTTTACAGGGAGAAGACATCATGGCGGTTTACGAGAATCGTAAGAAGATGTTCACGGAATTTTTCTAAGTATGGAAGATTGACATGAATAGGTTCAAATCAATCTGGGGCCTAATGTTGAGGATATAACTACTGAGTGTAAACCGCCCAGGAGGGGCCGGTTCATGCTCAACTATATTGAAGCCCATGAACACAAAGAAGATGGCGCTTTACTGATAAAGCTTAGAGCCCAGAGCCCAAAGGCGGATTAGGGCCCATAATGTAAACTGCCATAGTTGTATAACTTGTATTGTAAGTTAGGGAAAAGGGAGAGATCGAGCTGAACACTTGTATGAGCCGGCCTCGGGACTCTGTAAACCGGCCGGGCGTCAACCTGTGTATATAAAGGGACGACCCAGCGGCGGTTCAGGGAGAAGAAACAACAACTCGAGACTCAGGCAAAGCGTATTTGCTCCCTGGTCATCGAAACCCAAGCAATTCCATCACAACTAGACGTAGGCTTTTACCTTCATCATAAGGGGCCGAACTAGTATAAAAATCTCGTGTCCCTTGTTCGGTTTAACCTCTTCAAGATAATCTCGTTGTGATGGCTCCACGACTAAGTCCTTCCATTAGGACCTCTGACGTGATATTTCCACGACAGAATATGTATGAAAAATAGGACGCAGTGACATATTGACATGTATGATGTATAAAGTGTAAACTAAGCACAAGGTGCTTGAACTTGTTAGAATCGATGCAAGCTAGAAACCATATGAAAGATGAAACCAATATCACTCTGCCAAATTAAAAGGGTGCCCTAACAAATGTATTTGACCAAATTAGAAGCAATACATGGCAACAGGCTAGAAATAATATGCAATATGCAACGAATAAAGGTGACTCATCGTAAGTGATTGATGCAGGATACAAAAGAGAGGTAGTTTCATGTAAGAACAAGGTTAACACATAGATGTAGTGTGTACCAAAAATATGAAGGCATGTCATATTCACAGGTATAGTGTGTAAACTCAGCAGATGCAATTTACCCTAATTAGAAGCATTACAAGCTAGACAATGTATGCAACATGCAACCACATATCACACTGTGAAGTTAGATCAAGCACCTGTGATGGTGGTGTAGGGGAAGTGCGGTCTTCAGGTACAGAGCTACGTTCAATATCTTCATTTAGGCTTGCTATTTCTTGAGAATCATGTGGAGAGGATGAAATTACATTCTTTATAAGAGTATTGCGTCGCATATTAACCCACGCGTGTGACTGTCTCATCATAAGTGATAGATGCAGGATACACAAGAATAGTAGTTTGATGTAAGACATGGTGTGATAGGCAGATGTAGTATGTACCAAAAACAGGAAGGCGTGTCATATTCACATGTATAATGTGTAAGCTAAGGACATGCAATTTAACAAATTAGGACAATTGATGAGGGATACACAAGAAAAGTAGTTTGATGTAAGAACATGGTTAATAGAAAGACGTAGTATGTACCAAAAACAGGAAGGCATGTCATATTCACACGTATAATGTGTTAACTAAGCAGATGCAATTTACCCTAATTAGAAGCATTACAAGGTAGACACCATATGCAACATGCAACCACATATCACACTGCCAAGTAAGAGCAAGCACCTGCGATGGTGGTGTGGGGGAATTGCAGTGATCAACTAGAGAGCTACGTTGACTATCTTCATTTAGCCTGGTTGTTTCTTGAGAATCATGTGGGGAGGATGACACTGCACTCTTTAAATGAGTAGGGCGTCTCACAGTAACCCACTCGGGTGACTGTCTCATCATAAGTGATTGACGAGGGATACAAAAGAGCATTAATTTGATGTACGAACATGGTTAATAGACATATGTAGTATGTATCAAAAACAGGAAGGCATGTCATTATCAAAGGTATAATGTGTAAACTAAGCAGATGCAATTTAACCAAATTGGAAGCAATAAAAGCTAGACACCATATGCAACATGCAACCACATTTGATAGCGCGAAGTTAAAGCAAGCACCTGGGATGGTTGTGTGTGGCAATTGAGATCATCAACTGCAGAGCTAAGTTTACTGTCTCCAACTGCTGACACTGCACCCTTTAGAGCGCTGAAACGCTTAGTGCTTATCTTTGAATTACAATGGAGCAATTTCTGTCTTTTCTTTTCTGCATTCATCAACATGCGTCAGAGTCTGAAATACCCATGCATAAAAAAACAGTATTGTGAGTATGGGTGAAGTGTGTGCACAATTAGTACAGTGTAAAGGTAGCAGATAGCAGGTCAGTGAGAAATAAATGATGGGAGACATATGATAGCTCTACAACATACATGGCACACTAAATTACTATAGGATTCTATGAAAATAACAGTTGACTGGAAACAAATAGGTCAGTCCATTTTTTGCACCATCCGATGTACAAAGAATGGGCATATCGCCTTCATCTACCTCCAGCAAGTCAGTGTTGACGATCTTCCTCGAAACACCAGCGACCACCGGCCCAGTCCTCTACCTGCACCCTCCCCTCAACCTCACCGCACCACCATGCTTGGCACCGCCCCGGCCATCCATTCAAGCCCCACCGACCTCCAGATCAGGCGCAAGCAGCTCCTGCGCCCCACACCCCTATGATAGACTCCAATGCGTCGCTTCCCCGAGGAACAACCGGACTAGGTGCTCCGTGCACCTAAGCGGGTGGTGCTTCTTTTAATTGCAGTTCGACTGACCCTGAATTGAAATCCAGGCGGGCTACTGACCTCTAGCAAAGGTGAAATAGTAAAGGTATGAAACCTTGTGCATTTAGTATCACGAAGAAGATGCCGTAAGAAGCGCTCAACTAGTTTCTTTCGTGGGATGAATACAGTGTGAGCAGAGACGTAAGATTTGCACGAATAAGGGAAGAGGAGTACCTCTTTCTTCTGGCAGTGTTGTGTCCTTCTGTTTTTCCAACGATCTTCTTGTGGTTCGCTGGAAACGAGAAGTTGTGGAGGATGATGGAGCCTTGGACGAACCCATGGCCAAGTTGTTGAGTGTGCTGTGGTGGCCGTTTGTCGGTGGTGGGGAAGCAAATCCGAGGCGGCGAACGATGGCGTAGTGGGAACAGCTTCGGTGCGGTGGACGGTTGCGACAGTGGAGCCGCAGCAGTGAGGCGCAGGACGGTGTGGTCGAAGTGGTTCTGGTACGGTGCACGTCGGTGTCGGCATCGTGGAGGCAGCTCTGCCTCGGCTTCAGCTGCTAAGTCCTTGAGGGTGTTGCGGTTGCGGTTGCGTTGGACGACGACGTCAGGGTACCGGCTCCGGCGTGATGGAGGAGGGCGGCGGTGGATTGGCCGCTATGGGTGGAGGACGGAGGAGGTTGGGGTTTCGCGGCTGCTGGAGAGGTGATAACCCGCAAGTATACAGGATAGTTGTAGCCTCTTTCGATAAGTAAGAGTGTCGAACCCAACGAGGAGCTAAAGGTAGAACAAATACTCTCTCAAGTCCTATCAGCCACTGATACGACTCTACGCACGCTTGACGTTCGCTTGACCTAGAACAAGTATGAAACTAGAAGTACTTTGTAGGTGTTGTTGGATAGGTTTGCAAGATAATAAAGAGCACGTAAATAAAAGCTAGGGGCTGTTTAGATAAAGATGCAAGAAAGTAAATATAGCGAGTGTGGAAAAGTGGTGGTAGGAGTTGTGAAATTGTCCCTAAGCAATTGAATATATTACTAAACCAGTAATCACTATTGCAATTCTATTTGAGGGAGAGGCATAAGCTAACATACTTTCTCTTCTTGGATCATATGCACTTATGATTGGAACTCTAGCAAGCATCCGCAACTACTAAAGATCATTAAGGTAAAACCCGACCATAGCATTAAAGCATCAAGTCCCCTTTATCCCATACGCAACAATCTACTTACTTGGGTTTGTGTTTCAGTCACTCACGCAACCCACTATAAGAGAATCATGAACGCATTGCAACACCCTACAGCGGGGATCCCTCACGCTTGCGCGACACGGAGGGCACCATAGGACAGCACCAATAATAAAACATGCAACTCAAACCAATCATAGCAATTCATTAATCACCGATAGGACAATGAAAATCTACTCAAACATCATAGGATGGCGACACATCATTGGATAATAATATGAAGCATAAAGCACCATGTTCAAGTAGAGGGTACAGCGGGTTGCGGGAGAGTGGACCGCTGGATATAGATGGGGGAAGGTGATGGAGATGTTGGTGAAGATGACGGCGGTGTTGGTGAAGATCGCGGTGATGATGATGGCCCCCAGCAGCACTCCGGCGCCACCGGAAGCAAGGGGGAGAGAGGGCCCCTTCTTCTTCTTCTTCCTTGACCTCCTTCCTAGATGGGAGAAGGGTTTCCCCTCTGTTCCTTGGCTCCCATGGCTTGGGAGGGGCGAGAGCCCCTCCGAGATTGGATCTATCTCTCTGTTTCTGCGTTCTCTGATTCTGCCCCTTCACCGTTTCCTTTATATCTGGAGATCCGTAACTCTGATTGGGGTGAATCTTTTGCCCAGATTTTTCTCATAAAATTAGCTTTCTTGCGGCAAAAGTAGAGCCTCAACCGCCTTACGGGTGGCCCATGAGTGCCCAGGGCGCGCCCAGGGATAGGGGGCGCGCCCCCCTGTCTCGTGGCCACCTCGGACACTGTTTCGCGTTGATTCTTCCTCCAGAAAATCCCAAATATTCCAAATTAATTCTCCGTCCGTTTTTATCCCGTTTGGATTCTGTTTGATATTGGTTTTCTGCGAAACATAAAACATGCAACAAACAGGAACTGGCACTGGCACTGGATCAATATGTTAGTCCCAAAAAATAGTATAAAAAGTTGCCAAAAGTATATTAAAGTTGAATAATATTGGCATGGAACAATCAAAAAGTATAGATATGACGGAGACGTATTAGCATCCCCAAGCTTAATTCTTACTCGTCCTCGAGTAGGTAAATGATAAAAAAGATAATTTTTGATTTGGAATGCTACCTAGCATAATCTTGATCATATGTCTAATCATGGCATGAATATTAAGACACGAGTGATTCAAAGCAATAGTCTATCATTTGACATAAAAAACAATAATACTTCAAGCCTACCAATAAAGCAATCATGTCTTTTCAAAACAACAAGGCCAAAGCGAGCTTATCCCTACAAAATCATATAGTATGGCCATGCTTCATTTTCATCACACAAAAATGCTCCCATCATCCACAACCCTGATGAAGAGTTGAGCAATTGGTTCATACTTTTTAACGCGCTTCAGCTTTTTCAACCCTCATGCAATACATGAGCGCAAGCCATGGATATAGCACTATAGGTGGAATAGAGTATAATGATGGAGATTATGTGGAGAAGACAAAAAATGGAGAAAGTCTCACATCGACGCGGCTAATCAACGGGCTATGGAGATGCCCATCAATTGATGTCAATGCGAGGAGTAGGGATTGCCATGCAACGGATGCACTAAGAGCTATAAGTGTATGAAAGCTCAAACTGAAAACTAAGTGGGTGTGCATCCAACTTGCTTGCTCATGAAGACCTAGGGCATTTGAGGAAGCCCATTGTTGGAATATACAAGCCAAGTTCTATAATGAAAAATTCCCAATAGTATATGAAAGTGACAACATAAGAGACTCTCTATATGAAGAACATGGTGCTACTTTGAAGAACAAGTGTGGAAAAAGGATAGTAACATTGCCCCTTTTCATTTCTTTTTTCTTTTTTTTCTTTTTTTCTTTCTTTTTCTTTCCATGGGCTTCTTTGGCCCCCTTTTTTATTTAGGCTTCTTTTGTCTTTCCTTTTTTTATTTTTTTATTTTTATTTTTTCATGGGGCAATGTTCTATAATGATGATCATCACACCTTTATTTACTTAAAACTTGATATTACAACTCGATACTAGAACAAAGATATGACTCTATATGAATGCTTCCGGTGGTGTACCGGGATGTGCAATGATCTAGCATAGCAATGACATCAAAAAACGGACAAGCCATGAAAACATCATGCTAGCTATCTTACGATCATGCAAAGCAATATGCCAATAAATTCTCAAGTCATGTATATGATGATGATGGAAGTTGCATGGCAATATATCTCGGAATGGCTATGGAAATGCCATAATAGGTAGGTATGGTGGCTGTTTTGAGGAAGATATAATGAGGCTTATGTGTGATAGAGCGTATCATATCACGGGGTTTGGATGCACCGGCGAAGTTTGCACCGACTCTCGAGGTGAGAAAGGACAATGCCCGGTACCGAAGAGGCTAGCAATGATGGAAAGGTAAAAGTGCGTATAATCCATGGACTCACATTAGTCATAAAGAACTCATATACTTATTGCAAAAGTTTATTAGCCCTCGAAGAAAAGTACTACACGCATGCCCCTAGGGGGATAGATTGGTAGGAAAAGACCATCGCTCGTCCCCGACTGCCACTCATAAGGAAGACAATCAAAGAAACACCCCATGCTTCAAATTTGTCACACAATAGTTACCATATGTGCATGCTATGGGACTTGCAAACCTCAACACAAGTGTCTCTACAATCCACAACCACCCACTAGCATGACTCTAATATCACCATCTTTATATCGCAAAACTATTGCAAGGAATCAAACATATCATATTCAGCGATCTACAAGTTTTATGTAGGATTTTATGACTAACCATGTGAATGACCAGTTCCTGTCATCTCTCTAAATTGATATAAGTGAAGCAAGAGAGTTTAGTTCTTTCTACAAAAGATATGCCCACGCTCTAACAAATATAAGTGAAGCAAAAGAGCATTCTACAAATGGCGGTTTTCTATGTGAAGAGAAACAGGCAATCCAAACTTCAAATGATATAAGTAAAGCACATGAAGCATTCTATAAAGCCATACACAAAAGATTTAAGTGAAGTGCAATGAGCATTCTATGAATAAACCAAGGACTATCTCATACCAGCATGGTGCATAAAAGAAAAGTGAAAACTAAATGCAAAGATGCTCCAAGACTTGCACATAATGCATAAACGAAACGAATACGGAAACATATCGATACTTGTTGAAGAAAGAGGGGATGCCTTCCGGGGCATACCTAAGCTTAGACGCTTGAGTCTTTTTGAATATTTACTCGGGGTGCCTCGGGCATCCCCAAGCTTGAGCTCTTGCCTCTCTTCCTTTTCCTCATATCGAAACCTCCTCGTTTAGACACTTCATCCACACAAAACTTCAACAGAAAACTCGGTAAGATCCGTTAGTAAAATAAAGCAAATCACCACTCTAAGTACTATTGCAAACCAATTCATATTTTGTTTTTGCATCGTGTCTACTGTAATATAACTTTTTCATGGCTTAATCCACTAATATAAATTGATAGTTTCATCAAAACAAGCAAACTATGCATCAAAAACAGAATATGTCAAAAACAGAACAGTCTGTAGCAATCTGAACATCCACGATACTTCTGTTACCCCAAAAAATCTACGAAAATTAGGAAAAATAAACAAGTTGTATAGAAATACATTGCAAAAGGAATCAGGCCCACTTGAGGTTGGTCTGTAGCTTCAGCCGCAGGAGGAAAAAGTTAGGTTGGTCTGGACAGTAAAAAAACAAGGGCAAAGTAATAAAGCTTGGATGAACACTGATGAACACAGCCAAGTACCGAAAACCTAATACAGATCTAGGGTTGAGGGAGAAGGGATTACCGGATTCTCAGGAGCGGCGGAGGAGAGCCGTGGATCTCTGGTGCGTTCAGGTTGATGCAACGGCCAGGGATGAGGCAGAGCTTCGAGGTCGACGGCGGTGGCGATGCTTGAGTTCTTCAGGGTCAGGAGGAGGAAGAAGATGCGAAGAGGCAAGGGGGAAAACGGAAGGACCCCCGGTATTATTTATAAAGGCAAGGGGATAAAAGGCAGGCGCGAGAATCGAGGAGCCTGAAGCGGTAAGAGGGGCGCAGTTGTCGCCTCGATCTTCGGGAATTAATTAAATGAAGGGAATCTTTATAATCTTTTTATACAGAGATGACATCATGATGAGTCACTGCAGTATTCAGAAGATGACGTCATGGCGGTTTACCAAAGTTTATAGGGAGAAGACATCATGGCAGTTTATGAGAATCGTAAGAAGATGTTCACGGAATTTTTCTAAGTATGGAAGATTGACATGAACAGGTTCAAATCAATCTGGGGCCTAATGTTGAGGATATAACTACTGAGTGTAAACCGCCCAGGAGGGGCCGGTTCACGCTCAACTATATTGAAGCCCATGAAGACAAAGAAGATGGCGCTTTACTGATAAAGCTTAGAGCCCAGAGCCCAAAGGCGGATTAGGGCCCATAATGTAAACCGCCATAGTTGTATAACTTGTATTGTAAGTTAGGGAAAAGGGAGAGACCGAGCCGGACACTTGTATGAGCCGGCCTCGGGACTCTGTAAACCGGCCGGGCGTCGACCTGTGTATATAAAGGGACGACCCAGCGGCGGTTCAGGGACAAGAAACAACAAGTCGAGACTCAGGCAAAGCGTATTCACTCCCTGGTCATCGAAACCCAAGCAATTCCATCACAACTAGACGTAGGCTTTTACCTTCATCATAAGGGGCCGAACTAGTATAAAAATCTCGTGTCCCTTGTTCGGTTTAACCCCTTCAACCTAATCTCGTTGTGATGGCTCCACAACTAAGTCCTTCCATTAGGACCTCTGATGTGATATTTCCATGACAGAATATGGATGAAAAATAGGACGGCGTGACATATTGACATGTATGATGTATAAAGTGTAAACTAAGCACAAGGTGCTTGAACTTGTTAGAATCGATGCAAGCTAGAAACCATATGAAAGATGAAACCAATATCACTCTGCCAAATTAAAAGGGTGCCCTAACAAATGTATTTGACCAAATTAGAAGCAATACATGGCAATATGCTAGAAATAATATGCAATATGCAACGAATAAAGGTGACTCATCGTAAGTGATTGATGCAGGATACAAAAGAGAGGTAGTTTCATGTAAGAACAAGGTTAACACATAGATGTAGTGTGTACCAAAAATATGAAGGCATGTCATATTCACAGGTATAGTGTGTAAACTCAGCAGATGCAATTTACCCTAATTAGAAGCATTACAAGCTAGACACCGTATGCAACATGCAACCACATATCACACTGCGATGTTAGAGCAAGCACCTGTGATGGTGGTGTAGGGGAAGTGCGGTCTTCAGGTACAGAGCTACGTTCAATATCTTCATTTAGGCTTGCTGTTTCTTGAGAATCATGTGGAGAGGATGAAATTGCATTCTTTATAAGAGTATTGCGTCTCATATTAACCCACGGGTGTGACTGTCTCATCATAAGTGATAGATGCAGGATACACAAGAATAGTAGTTTGATGTAAGAACATGGTGTGATAGGCAGTTGTAGTATGTACCAAAAACAGGAAGGCGTGTCATATTCACATGTATAATGTGTAAGCTAAGGAGATGCAATTTAACAAATTAGGACCATTGATGAGGGATACACAAGAAAAGTAGTTTGATGTAAGAACATGGTTAATAGAAAGACGTAGTATGTACCAAAAACAGGAAGGCATGTCATATTCACAGGTATAATGTGTTAACTAAGCAGATGCAATTTACCCTAATTAGAAGCATTACAAGGTAGACACCATATGCAACATGCAACCACATATCACACTGCCAAGTAAGAGCAAGCACCTGCGATGGTGGTGTGGGGGAATTGCGGTGATCAACTAGAGAGCTATGTTGACTATCTTCATTTAGCCTGGTTGTTTCTTGAGAATCATGTGGGGAGGATGACACTGCACTCTTTAAATGAGTAGGGCGTCTCACAGTAACCCACTCGGGTGACTGTGTCGGAAATATGCCCTAGAGGCAATAATAAATAAGTAATTATTATTATATTTCCTTGTTCATGATAATCATTTATTATCCATGCTATAATTGTATTGAAAGGAAACACAGATACATGTGTGGATACATAGACAACACCATGTCCCTAGTAAGCCCCTAATTGACTAGCTCGTTGATCAATAGATGGTTACGATTTCCTGACCATGGACATTGGATGTCGTTGATAACGGGATCACATCATTAGCAGAATGATGTGATGGACAAGACCCAATCCTAAGCCTAGCACAAAGATCGTAGTTCGTATGCTAAAGCTTTTCTAATGTCAAGTATCATTTCCTTAGACCATGAGATTGTGCAACTCCCGGATACCGTAAGAATGCTTTGGGTGTACCAAACGTCACAACGTAACTGGGTGGCTATAAAGGTGCACTACAGGTATCTCCGAAAGTGTTTGTTGGGTTGGCACGAATCGAGACTGGGATTTGTCACTCCGTGTAAACGGAGAGGTATCTCTGGGCCCACTCGGTAGGACATCATCATAATGTGCACAATGTGACCAAGGGGATGATCACGGGATGATGTGTTACGGAACGAGTAAAGAGACTTCCTGGTAACGAGATTGAACAAGGTATCGGGATACCGACGATCGAATCTCGGGCAAGTACAATACCGCTAGACAAAGGGAATTGTATACGGGATCGATTGAGTCCTTGACATCGTGGTTCATCCGATGAGATCATCGTGGAACATGTGGGAGCCAACATGGGTATCCAGATCCCGCTGTTGGTTATTGACCGGAGGACGTCTCGGTCATGTCTGCATGATTCCCGAACCCGTAGGGTCTACACACTTAAGGTTCGATGACGCTAGGGTTATAAAGGAAGTTTGTATGTGGTTACCTAATGTTGTTCGGAGTCCCGGATGAGATCCCGGATGTCACGAGGAGTTCCGGAATGGTCCGAAGGTAAAGATTTATATACGGGAAGTCCTGTTTTGGTCACCGAAAAAGTTTCGGGATTTTTCGGTAACGTACCGGGACCACCGGGAGGGTCCCAGGGGTCCACCAAGTGGGGCCACCAACCCCGAAGGGCTGCATGGGCCAAGTGTGGGAGGGAACCAGCCCCAGGTGGGCTGGTGCGCCCCCCACAAGGGGCCCAAGGCATAGGGAAGAGTGGGAGGGGGCAAACCCTAGGGCAGATGGGCCCTAAGGCCCACCCCAGGTGCGCCTCCCCTCTCTCCCCCTCTGGCCGCCACCCAGATGGGATCTGGGGGCTGCCGCCACCCCTGGGGAGGGAACCCTAGAGGGGGCGCAACCCCCTCCCCTCCCCCTACAAATACATGAGGTCTGGGGGCTGCCCAACACATGAGTTTCTCCCTCTATTGGCGCAGCCCTACCTCTCTTACTCCTCTCCCGCGGTGCTTGGCGAAGCCCTGCAGGATTGCCACGCTCCTCCACCACCACCACGCCGTTGTGCTGCTGCTGGATGGAGTCTTCCTCAACCTCTCCCTCTCTCCTTGCTGGATCTAGGCATGGGAGACGTCATCGGGCTGTACGTGTGTTGAACGCGGAGGTGCCCTCCGTTCGGCACTAGGATCTCTGGTGATTTGGATCACGACAAGTACGACTCCTTCAACCCTGTTCTCTTGAACGCTTCCGCTTAGCAATCTACAAGGGTATGTCGATGCACTCTCCTTCCCCTCGTTGTTGGTTTCTCCATAGATAGATCTTGGTGACACGTAGAAAATTTTTGAATTTCTGCTACGTTCCCCAACAGTGGTATCAGAGCTAGGTCTATTGCGTAGATTCTTTGCACGAGTAGAACACAAAGTAGTTGTGGGCGTTGATTTTATTCAATATGCTTACCGTTACTAGTCCAATCTTGTTTCGACGGTATTGTGGGATGAAGCGGCCCGGACCGACCTTACACGTACACTTACGTGAGACAAGTTCCACCGACTAACATGCACTTGGTGCATAAGGTGGCTAGCGGGTGCCAGTCTCTCCCACTTTAGTCGGAACGGATTCGATGAAAAGGGTCCTTATGAAGGGTAAATAGCAATTGGCATATCACGTTGTGATTTTGCGTAGGTAAGAAACGTTCTTGCTAGAAACCCATAGCAGCCACGTAAAACATGCAAACAACAATTAGAGGACGTCTAACTTGTTTTTGTAGGGTATGCTATGTGATGTGATATGGCCAAGAAGAATGTGATGAATGATATGTGATGTATGAGATTGATCATGTTCTTGTAATAGGAATCACGACTTGCATGTCGATGAGTATGACAATCGGCAGGAGCCATAGGAGTTGTCTTTATTTATTGTATGACCTGCGTGTCATTGAACAACGCCATGTAATTACTTTACTTTATTACTAATCGGTAGCCATAGTAGTAGAAGTAATAAGTTGGCGAGACAACTTCATGGAGACACCATGATGGAGATCATGGTGTCATGCCGGTGACCATGATGATCATGGAGCCCCGAAGATGGAGATCAAAAGGAGCAAAATGATATTGGCCATATCATGTCACTTTTTGATTGCATGTGATGTTTATCATGTTTATGCATCTTATTTTCTTAGAACGACGGTACTAAATAAGATGATCCCTCATTAAAATTTCAAGAAAGTGTTCCCCCTAACTGTGCACCGTTGCGAAAGTTCGTCGTTTCGAAGCACCACGTGATGATCGGGTGTGATAGATTCTTATGTTCACATACAACGGGTGTAAGCCAGATTTACACACGCGAAACACTTAGGTTGACTTGACGAGCCTAGCATGTACAGACATGGCCTCGGAACACAAGAGACCGAAAGGTCGAGCATGAGTCGTATAGTAGATATGATCAACATGAAGATGTTCACCGATGATGACTATTCCGTCTCACGTGATGATCGGACACGGCCTAGTTGACTCGGATCATGTAATCACTTAGATGACTAGAGGGATGTCTATCTGAGTGGGAGTTCATAAGATGAACTTAATTATCCTGAACATAGTCAAAAGGTCTTTGCAAATTATGTCGTAGCTCGCGCTTTAATTCTACTGTTTTAGATATGTTCCTAGAGAAAATATAGTTGAAAGTTGACAGTAGCGATTATGCGGATAGTAGAAAGCTTATGTCCTTAATGCACCGCTCAGTGTGCTGAACCCCAAACGTCGTCCGTGGATGTTGCGAACATCGGACATACATGTTTTGATAACTACGTGATAGTTCAGTTAAATGGTTTAGAGTTGAGGCACCAAAGACGATTTCGAAACATCGTGGAACATATGAGATGTTTCAAGGGCTGAAATTGAGATTTCAGGCTCGTGCCCACGTCAGAGGTACAAGACCTCCGACGATTTTCTTAGCCTGCAAACTAAGGGAGAAAAGCTCAATCGTTGAGCTTGTGCTCAGATTGTCTGAGTGCAACAATCACTTGAATCAAGTGGGAGTTGATCTTCCAGATGAGATAGTGATGTTTCTCCAAAGTCATTGCCACCAAGCTGCTAGAGCTTCGTGATGAACTATAACATATCAGGGATAGATATGATGATCCTTGAGGTATTCACGATGTTTGACACTGCGAAAGTAGAAATCAAGAAGGAGCATCAATTGTTGATGGTTGGTGAAACCACTAGTTTCAAGAAGGGCAAGGGCAAGAAGGGACACTTCATGAAACGGCAAATCAGTTGCTGCTCCAGTGAAGAAACCCAAGGTTTAACCCAAACCCGAGACTAAGTGCTTCTGTAATAAAGGGAACAGCCACTGGAGCAGAATTACCCTAGATACTTGGTAGATAAGAAGGCTGGCAAGGTCGATAGAAGTATATTGGATATACATTATGTTAATGTGTACTTTACTAGTACTCCTGGTAGCACCAGGGTATTAGATACCGTTTCGGTTGCTAAGTGTTAGTAACTCGAAATAAAAGCTACGGAATAAACGGAGACTATCTAAAGGTGAGCTGACGATACGTGTTGGAAGTGTTTCCAAGGTTGATGTGATCAAGCATCGCACGCTCCCTCTACCATCGAGATTGGTGTTAAACCTAAAGAAATGTTATTGGTGTTTGCGTTGAGCATAGACATGATTGGATTATGTCTGTCCCAATACGGTTATTCCTTTAAGGAGAATAATGGTTACCCTATTTATTTGAATAATACCTTCAATGGTCTAGCACCTAAAAGTAATGGTTTATTGAATCTCGATCGTAGTGATACAAATTTTCATGCCAAAAAGGATATAAGATAGTAATGATAGTACCACTTACTTGTGGCACTGCCATGTAAGTCATATTGGTGTAAAACGCATGATGAAGCTCCATGTTGATGGATCTTTGGACTCACTCGTTTTTGAAAAGTTTGAGACATGCAAACCATGTCTATTGGTGTATACGCATGAAGAAACTCCATGCAGATGGATCATTTGGACTCACTTGATTTTGAATCACTTGAAATATGCAAATCATACCACATAGGCAAGATGACTGAAAAGCCTCGTTTTCAGTAATTGGAACAAGATAGAAACTTGTTGGAAGTAACACACTTTGATGTGTGCAGTCCAATGAGTGCTGAGGCATGCAGTGAATATCGTTATGTTTAACTTCATAGATGATTTAAGTAGATACTGTATATTTACTTGATGAAACACAAGTCTGAATTATTGAATGGTTCAAGTAATTTCAGAGTGAAGTTGAAGGTCATTGTGACAAGAGGATAAAATGTCTATGATATGATCATAGAGATGAGTATCTGAGTTACGAGCTTTGGCACACAATTAAGACATTGTGGAAATTGTTTCACAATTAATACTGCCTGGAACACCATAGTGTGATGGTGTGTCCGAACATCATAGTTGCACCCTATTGAATATGGTGCGTACCATGATGTCTATTATCGAATTACCACTATCGTTCATGGGTTAGGCATTAGAGACAACCACACTCACTTTAATAGGGCACCACGTAATTCTGTTGAGACGACACCGTTTGAACTGTGGTTTGGAGAAACCTAAGTTGTCATTTCTTAAAAGTTTGGGGCTGCGACGCTTATGTGAAAAGTTTCATCGTGATAAGCTCGAACCCAAAATGGATAAATACATCTTCATAGGATACCCAAAATGGTTGGGTATACCTCCTATCTCAGATCCGGAAGCAAAAGTAATTGTTTCTAGAAACAGGTCCTTTCTCGAGGAAAAGTTTCTCTCGAAAGAATTGAGTGGGAGGATGGTGGAGACTTGATGAGGTTATTAAACCGTCACTTCAACTAGTGTGTAGCAGGGCACAGGAAGTTGTTCCCGTGGCGCCTACACCAATTGAAGTAGAAGCTTATGATAGTGATCATGAAGTTTCGGATCAAGTCACTACCGTACCTCGTAGGGTGACAAGGATGCGTACTACTTCAGAGTGGTACGCAATCATGTCTTAGAGGTCATGTTGCTAGACAACAATGAACCTACGAGCTATGGAGAAGCGATGGTGGACCTGATTCCGACGAATGGCTCGAGGCCATAAAATCCGAGAAAGGATCCATGACTTTGGAAGAAATACTTGATGGTAGTAAGGCCATTGGGTACAGATGGATTTTAAAAGGAAGATAGATAATGATGGTAAGAATCACCATTAAGAAAGCTCGACTTATCGTTAAGATGTTTTCCGACAAGTTCAAGGAGTTGACTACGGTGAGGCTTTCTCACTCATAACGATGCCAAGAGTCTGTTGGAATTGGATTAGCAGTTACTGCATTATTTATGAAATCTTGCAGATAGAATGTCAAATAACCATTGTTTCCTCGACAGTTTTCTTGAGGAAAGGTTGTATGTGATATAACCAGAAGGTTTTGACAATCCTGAAGAACGCTAACAAATATGCAAAACTCCAGCAATCCTTCTAAGGACTGGAGTAAGCATCTCGGAGTTGGAATGTACACTTTGATGAGATAATCAAAGATTTCGGGTTTATACAAAAGTTTATGAGAAACTTGTATTTCCAAAGAAGTGAGTGGGAGCATTATAGAATTTCTGATGAGTATATGTTGTTGACATATTGTTGATCAGAAATGATGTAGAATTTCTGGAAAGCATATAGGGTTATTTGAAAAGTGTTTTTCAATAGAAAACCTGGAATAAGCTGCTTGAACATTGAGCATCAAGATCTATGAGGATAGATCAAAAACACTAAAAGGTACTTTCAAATGAGCACATACCTTGACATGATCTTGAAGGTGTTCAAGATGGATCAGTCAAAGAAGGAGTTCTTGCCTGAGTTGTAAGGTATGAAGTTAAGAGTTAAAGCTTGACCACGGCAGAAGAGAGAGAAAGGACGAAGGTCGTCCCGTATGCTTCAAACATAGGCTCTATAGTATGCTATGCTGTGTACCGCACCGGAAGTGTTCCTTGCCATGAGTCAGTGAAGGGGTACAAGAATGATCCAGGAATGGATCATTGGACAGCGGTCAAAATTGTCCTTGGAGTAAATAAAGGACATGTTTCTCGATTATGGAGGTGATAAAGAGTTCGGCGTAAAGGGTTACGTCGATGCAAGCTTTAACACCTATCCGAATGACTCTGAGTAGCAAACTGGATACGTATAGTGGAGCAACCATTTGGAATAGCTTCAAGTGGAACGTGGAAGCAG
This sequence comes from Triticum aestivum, assembly GCF_018294505.1. NCBI lineage: Eukaryota > Viridiplantae > Streptophyta > Magnoliopsida > Poales > Poaceae > Triticum > Triticum aestivum. Next base: position 563,619,129 of record NC_057798.1, read on the forward strand.
CATTTACAATATGACATAGAGAATTGCGAAGTACATACGGATCTGAATACTGCAGACCCGTTGACTAAAACTTCTCTCACAAGGAAAACATGATCAAACCCCAGAAATCATTGAGTCTTAATCACATGGTGATGTGAACTAGTTTAGTGACACTAGTGAACTCTTTGGATGTTGGTCACATGGCGATGTGACCTATCAGTGTTAATCACATAGCGATGTGAACTAGATTATTGACTCTAGTGCAAGTGGGAGACTGTTGGAAATATGCCCTAGAGGCAATAATAAATTAGTTATTATTATTATATTTCCTTGTTCATGATAATCGTTTATTATCCATGCTATAATTGTATTGAAAGGAAACTCAAATACATGTGTGGATACATAGACTACACCATGTCCCTAGTAAGCCCCTAGTTGACTAGCTCGTTGATCAATAGATGGTTACGGTTTCCTGACCATGGACATTGGATGTCGTTGATAGCGGGATCAAATCATTAGGAGAATGATGTGATGGACAAGACCCAATCCTAAGCCTAGCACAAAGATCGTAGTTCGTATGCTAAAGCTTTTCTAATGTCAAGTATCATTTCCTTAGACCATGAGATTGTGCAACTCCTCGATACCGTAAGAATGCTTTGGGTGTACCAAACGTCACAGCGTAACTGGGTGGCTATAAAGGTGCACTACAGGTATCTCCGAAAGTGTCTGTTGGGTTGGCACGAATCGAGACTGGGATTTTTCACTCCGTGTAAACGGAGAGGTATCTCTGGGCCCACTCGGTAGGACATCATCATAATGTGCACAATGTGACCAAGGGGTTGATCACGGGATGATGTGTTATGGAATGAGTAAAGAGACTTGCTGGTAACGAGATTGAACAAGGTATCGGGATACCGACGATCGAATCTCGGGCAAGTACAATACGGCTAGACAAAGGGAATTGTATATGGGATCGATTGAGTCATTGAAATCATGGTTCATCCAATGAGATCATCGTGGAACATGTGGGAGACAACATGGGTATCCAGATCCCGCTGTTGGTTATTGACCGGAGAACGTCTCGGTCATGTCTGCATGATTCCCGAACCCGTAGGCCTACACACTTAAGGTTTGATGATGCTAGGGTTATAAAGGAAGTTTGTATGTGGTTACCGAATGTTGTTCGGAGTCCCGGATGAGATCCCGGATGTCACGAGGAGTTCCGGAATGGTCCGGAGGTAAAGATTTATATATGGGAAGTCCTGTTTTGGTCACCGGAAAAGTTTCGGGATTTTTCGGTAACGTACCGGGACCACCGGGAGGGTCCCGGGGGTCCACCAAGTGGGGCCACCAACCCCGGAGGGCTGCATGGGCCAAGTGTGGGAGGGGACCAGCCCCAGGTGGGTTGGTGAGCCCCCCACAAGGGGCCCAAGGCGCAGGGAAGAGTGGGAGGGGGCAAACCCTAGGGCAGATGGGCCCTAAGGCCCACCCCAGGTGCGCCTCCCCTCTCTCCCCCTCTGGCCGCCACCCAGATGGGATCTTGGGGCTGCCTCCACCCCTGGGGAGGGAACCCTAGAGGGGGTTCAGCCCCCTCCCCTCCCCCTATAAATACATGAGGTCTGGGGGCTGCCCAACACACGAATTTCTCCCTCTATTGGTGCAGCCCTACCTCTCTTACTCCTCTCCCGTGGTGCTTGGCGAAGCCCTGCAGGATTGCCACACTCCTCCACCACCAACACGTCGTTGCGCTGCTGCTGGATGGAGTCTTCCTCAACCTCTCCCTCTCTCCTTGATGGATCAAGGCATGGGAGACGTCACCGGGCTGTACGTGTGTTGAACGCGGAGGTGCCGTCCGTTCGGCACTAGGATCTCCGGTGATTTGGATCACGACGAGTACGACTCCTTCAACCCGATTCTCTTGAACGCTTTCGCTTAGCGATCTACAAGGGTATGTAGATGCACTCTCCTTCCCCTCGTTGTTGGTTTCTCCATAGATAGATCTTGGTGACACGTAGAAATTTTTTGAATTTCTGCTACGTTCCCCAACAACTGTCTCATCATAAGTGATTGACGAGGGATACAAAAGATCATTAATTTGATGTACAAACATGGTTAATAGACATATGTAGTATGTATCAAAAACAGGAAGGCATGTCATTATCAAAGGTATAATGTGTAAAGTAAGCAGATGCAATTTAACCAAATTGGAAGCAATACAAGCTAGACACCATATGCAACATGCAACCACATTTGACAGTGCGAAGTTAAAGCAAGCACCTGGGATGGTTGTGTGTGGCAATTGAGATCATCAACTGCAGAGCTACGTTTACTGTCTCCAACTGCTGACGCTGCACCCTTTAGAGCGCTGAAACGCTTAGTGCTTATCTTTGAATTACACTGGAGCAACTTCTGTGTTTTCTTTTTTGCATTCATCAACATGCGTCAGAGTCTGAAATACCCATGCATAAAAAAACAATATTGTGAGTATGTGTGAAGTGTGTGCACAATTAGTACAGTGTAAAGGTAGCAGATAGCAGGTCAGTGAGAAATAAATGACGGGAGACATATGATAGCTCTACAACATACATGGCACACTAAATTACTACAGGATTCTATGAAAATAACAGTCGACTGGAAACAAATAGGTCAGTCCATTTTTTTTTGCACCATCCGATGTACAAAGAATGGGCATATCGCCTTCATCTACCTCCAGCAAGTCAGTGTTGACGATCTTCCTTGAAACACCAGCGACCACCGACCCAGTCCCCTGCCTGCACCCTCCCCTCAACCTCACCGCACCACCGTGCTTGGCACCGCCCCGGCCATCCATTCAAGCCCCGCCGACCTCTAGATCAGGCGCAAGCAGCTCCTGCACCCCACACCCCTATGATAGACTCTGATGCGCCGCTTCCCCGAGGAACAAGCGGACTAGGTGCTTCGCGCACCTAAGCGGGTGCTGCTTCTTTTAATTGCAGTTCGACTGACCCTAAATTGAAATCCAGGCGGGCTACTGACCTCTAGCAAAGGTGAAATAGTAAAGGGAGGAAACCTTGTGCATTTAGTATCACGAAGAAGATGCAGTAAGAAGCGCTCAACTAGTTTCTTTCGTGGGATGAATACAGTGTGAGCAGAGACGTAAGATTTGCACGAATAAGGGAAGAGGAGTACCTCTTTCTGCTGGCAGTATTGTGTCCTCCTTCTGTTTTTCCAATGATCTTCTTGTGGTTCGCTGGAAACGAGAAGTTGTGGAGGATGATGGAGCCTTGGACGAACCCATGGCCAAGTTGTTGAGTGTGCTGTGGTGGCCGTCTGTCGGCGGTGGGGAAGCAAATCCGAGGCGCTGAATGACGGTGTAGTGGGAACAGCTTCGGTGCGGTGGACGGTTGCGACAGTGGAGCCGCAGCAGTGAGGAGTAGGACGATGTGGTTGGAGTGGTTCTGGTACGGTGCACGTCGGTGTCGGCGTCGTGGAGGCAGCTCTGCCTCGGCTTTAGCTGCTAAGTCCTTGAGGGCGTTGCGGTTGCGGTTGCGTTGGACGACGACGTCGGGGTACCGGCTCCGGCGTGATGGAGGAGGGCGGTGGTGGATTGGCCGCTATGGGGTGGAGGACGGAGGAGGCTGGGGTTTCACGGCTGCTGGAGAGGTGATAACCCGCAAGTATACAGGATAGTTGTAGCCTCTTTCGATAAGTAAGAGTGTCGAACCCAACGAGGAGCTAAAGGTAGAACAAATACTCTCTCAAGTCCTATCGGCCACTGATACGACTCTACGCACGCTTCACGTTCGCTTTACCTAGAACAAGTATGAAACTAGAAGTACTTTGTAGGTGTTGTTGGATAGGTTTGCAAGATAATAAAGAGCACGTAAATAAAAGCTAGGGGCTGTTTAGATAAAGATGCAAAAAAGTAAATATAGCGAGTGTGGAAAAGTGGTGGTAGGAGTTGTGAAATTGTCCGTAAGCAATTGACTATATTACTAAACCGTTAATCACTATTGCAATTCTATTTGAGGGAGAGGCATAAGCTAACATACTTTCTCTTCTTGGACCATATGCACTTATGATTGGAACTCTAGCAAGCATCCGCAACTACTGAAGATCATTAAGGTAAAACCCAACCATAGCATTAAAGCATCAAGTCATCTTTATCCCATACGCAACAATCTACTTACTTGGGTTTGTGTTTCAGTCACTCACGCAACCCACTATAAGCGAATCATGAACGCATTGCAACACCCTACAGCGAGGATCCCTCACGCTTGCGTGACACGGAGGGCACCATAGGACAGCACCAATAATAAAACATGCAACTCCAACCAATCGTAGCAATTCATCAATCACCGATAGGACAACGAAAATCTACTCAAACATGATAGGATGGCAACACATCATTGGATAATAATATGAAGCATAAAGCACCATGTTCAAGTAGAGGGTAGAGCGGGTTGCGGGAGAGTGGACCGCTGGATATAGATGGGGGAAGGTGATGGAGATGTTGGTGAAGATGACGGCGGTGTTAGTGAAGATCGCGGTGATGATGATGGCCCCCGGCAGCGCTCCGGCACCACCGGAAGCAAGGCGGAGAGAGGGCCCCTTCTTGTTCTTCTTCCTTGACCTCCTTCCTAGATGGGAGAAGGGTTTCCCCTCTGGTCCTTGGCTCCCATGGCTTGGGAGGTGCGAGAGCCCCTCCGAGATTGGATCTATCTCTCTGTTTCTGCGTTCTCTGATTCTGCCCCTTCACCGTTTCCTTTATATCTGGAGATCCGTAACTCCGATTGGGGTGAATCTTCTGCCCAGATTTTTCCCATAAAATTAGCTTTCTTGCGGCAAAAGTAGAGCCTCAACCGCCTTACGGGTGGCCTATGAGAGCCCAGGGCGCGCCCAGTGGTAGGGGGCGCGCCCCCCCCTGTCTCGTGGCCACCTCGGACACTGTTTTGCGTTGATTCTTCCTCCGGAAAATCTCAAATATTCCAAATAATTCTCCGTCCGTTTTTATCCCGTTTGGATTCCGTTTGATATTGGTTTTCTGCGAAACATAAAACATGCAACAAACAGGAACTGGCACTGGACACTGGATCAATATGTTAGTCCCGAAAAATAGTATAAAAAGTTGCCAAAAGTATATAAAAGTTGAATAATATTAGAATGGAACAATCAAAAAGTATAAATACGACGGAGATGTATCAGCATCCCCAAGCTTAATTCCTACTCGTCCTCGAGTAGGTAAATGATAAAAAAGATAATTTTTGATGTGGAATGCTACCTAGCATAATCTTGATCATATGTCTAATCATGGCATGAATATTAAGACACGAGTGATTCAAAGCAATAGTCTATCATTTGACATAAAAAACAATAATACTTCAAGCCTACCAATAAAGCAATCATGTCTTTTCAAAACAACAAGGCCAAAGCAAGCTTATCCCTACAAAATCATATAGTTTGGCCATGCTTCATTTTCGTCACACAAAAATGCTCCCAGCATGCAGAATCCCGATGACGAGCCGAGCAATTGGTTCATACTTTTTAACGCGCTTCAGCGTTTTCAACCCTCATGCAATACATGAGCGCAAGCCATGGATATAGCACTATAGGTGGAATAGAGTATAATGATGGAGATTATGTGGAGAAGACAAAAAATGGAGAAAGTCTCACATCGGCGCGGCTAATCAACGGGCTATGGAGATACCCATCAATTGATGTCAATGCGAGGAGTAGGGATTGCCATGCAACGGATGCACTAAAAGCTATAAGTGTATGAAAGCTCAAACTGAAAACTAACTGGGTGTGCATCCAACTTGCTTGCTCATGAAGACCTAGGGCATTTGAGGAAGCTCGTCGTTGGAATATACAAGCCAAGTTCTATAATGAAAATTTTCCACTAGTTTATGAAAGTGACAACATAAGAGACTCTCTATATGAAGAACATGGTGCTACTTTGAAGCACAAGTGTGGAAAAAGGATAGTAACATTGCCCCATTTCTTTTCTTTTTTCTTTTTTTCTTTTTTTTTCTTTCGGTGGGCTTCTTTGGCCCCCTTTTTTATTTAGGCTTCTTTGGCCTTTCCTTTTTTTTCTTTTTTTTCTTTTTCTTTTTTCTCATGGGGCAATGTTCTATAATGATGATCATCACACTTTTATTTACTTACAACTCGATATTACGACTCGATACTAGAACAAAGATATGACTCTATATGAATGCTTCCGGTGGTGTACCGTGATGTGCAATGATCTAGCGTAGCAATGACATCAAAAAACGGACAAGCCATGAAAACATCATGCTAGCTATCTTACGATCATGCAAAGCAATATGACAATAAACGCTCAAGTCATGTATATGATGATGATGGAAGTTGCATGGCAATATATCTCGGAATGGCTATGGAAATGCCATAATAGGTAGGTATGGTGGCTGTTTTGAGGAAGATATAATGAGGCTTATGTGTGATAGAGCATACCATATCACGGAGTTTGGATGCACCGGCGAAGTTTGCACTGACTCTCGAGGTGAGAAAGGGCAATGCACGGTACCGAAGAGGCTAGAAATGATGGAAAGGTAAAAGTGCGTATAATCCATGGACTCACATTAGTCATAAAGAACTCATATACTTATTGCAAAAGTTTATTAGACCTCGAAGCATATACTTATTGCATTAGTCATAAAGACCATCGCTCGTCCCCGACTGCCACTCATAAGGAAGACAATCAAAGAAACATCCCATGCTTCAAATTTGTCACACAACGGTTACCATACGTGCATGCTATGGGACTTGCTAACCTCAACACAAGTGTCTCTACAATCCACAACCACCCACTAGCATGACTCTAATATCACCATCTTTATATCGCAAAACTATTGCAAGGAATCAAACATATCATATTCAGCGATCTACAAGTTTTATGTAGGATTTTATGACTAACCATGTGAATGACCAGTTCATGTCATCTCTCTAAATAGATATAAGTGAAGCAAGAGAGTTTAATTCTTTCTACAAAATATATGCCCACGCTCTAACAAATATAAGTGAAGCAAAAGAGCATTCTACAAATGGCGGTTTTCTATGTGAAGACAAACAGGCAATCCAAACTTCAAATGATATAAGTAAAGCACATGAAGCATTCTATAAAGCCATACTCAGAAGATTTAAGTGAAGTGCAATGAGCATTCTATAAATAAACCAAGGACTATCTCATACCAGCATGGTGCATAAAAGAAAATGGAAAACTAAATGCAAAATACGCTCCAAGACTTGCACATAATGCATAAACGAAACAAATACGAAAACATATCGATACTTGTTGAAGAAAGAGGGGATGCCTTACGGGGCATCCCCAAGCTTAGACGCTTGATTCTCCTTGAATAATTACTTGGGGTGCCTTGGGCATCCCCAAGCTTGAGCTCTTGCCTCTCTTCCTTTTCCTCATATCGAAACCTCCTCGTTTAGACACTTCATCCACACAAAACTTCAACAGAAAACTCGGTAAGATCCGTTAGTATAATAAAGCAAATCACCACTCTAAGTACTGTTGCAAACCAATTAATATTTTGTTTTTGCATTGTGTCTACTGTAATATAACTTTTTCATGGCTTAATCCACTAATATAAATTGATAGTTTCATCAAAACAAGCAAACTATGCATCAAAAACAGAATCTGTCAAAAACAGAACAGTCTGTAGAAATCTGAACATCCACCATACTTCTGTTATCCCAAAAAATCTACGAAAATTAGAAAAAATAAACAAGTTGTATATAAAGACATTCCAAAAGGAATCAGACCCACTTGACGTTCCAGTTAAAAAGGTCAAATCGCGCACTACAGCCAAAGTTTCTGTCCTGCACCATACAAACCAACAAGCATTGTAAACATCCTAAAGGCAAACCTTGGCACATTATTTTTATAATACAATGGAATTGTACAAGGGGATAATTATTTTTGATGAAAAGTTTCTGTAATTAAGATTCACAAAGTTTCAGTGAGCATGAACAAAGTACAAGGAGCTCTCCCACTTCAACAACGCTTGTCTTTCTCACTTTCACTTTCCTTTTTGAAATGTTTTTAGGTTCCCCTCTTTATTTTTTTATTTTTAAACTATATGAAAGCACTCAACAGAAATAATGACTCTCTAAAAATTCCAGGTTGTCTCCCTGACATTGCTTTCTTTAAAGCCATTAAGCTAGGCATTTAGTGCTCAAGTAATGAATCCACCCGGATCCCAAGGTATATCAAAGCCAATTTTAATTAACAATGATTTGTAATTTAGTAGAGAGCACAAAGTAACATATATCATGCAACAACAATGTCTAACTCTCTTCCTATGCATCGGCATATCATAAAATAACAATTCATGCACACATAGTAAAGCCCAATGCATAGTATAAACAGTTTCTTGCAATTCTATCATATTGGAAACATAAAGAGGCGGAGATAGAGTTCCTCTCTCATATTATTGCAAGTAGGAGCAGCAAGCACATGCATATTATATTCATCAAAATCATCATATGCAATGGAAAAAGGCAACCCATCAATATAATCCTTACTAAGCGCGAATTTCTCCGATATAGTGTAGTCGGGAGAATTCAAAAAGATAATAGGACTATCATGCGTGGATGCAATAGCAACAATTTCATGTTTAACATAAGGAACTATAGCAAGTTCATCTCCATAAGCATAATTCATATTGGCATCTTGGCCACAAGCATAGCAAGCATCATCAAAAGGGGATATTTCAAGAGAATCAACGGGATGATAACAATCATCATAGCAATCATCCTTTGGTAAGCACGAAGGGGAATTAAACAATATATGAGTTGAAGAGTTACTCTCATTAGAAGGTGGGCACGGGTAGCTAATACGCTCTTCCTCCTTTTGTTCTTCGCCCCCCCTATCTCGTGGCCACCTCGGACACTATTTCGCGTTGATTCTTTCTCCGGAAAATCCCAAATATTCCAAAATAATTCTCCGTCCGTTTTTATCCCGTTTGGATTCTGTTTGATATTGGTTTTCTGAGAAACATAAAACATGCAACAAATAGGAACTAGCACTCGGCACTGGATCAATATGTTAGTCCCAAAAAATAGTATAAAAAGTTGCGAAAATTATATAATAGTTGAATAATATTGGCATGGAACAATCAAAAATTATAGATACGACGGAGACGTATCAAGAGGGCATTTTCGCACCCACGGAGTATGAATGGGGAAACGGAGGGAGGCGGGGAACTAAGGGGGGACAATGTTTCAGTTTGACACGCGCTTGTTTGAAATTTGGGGAAAGTTACAAACTTTGCCCCCATCTAAAATTTCGGACATATTGCGGGTTGGGGGTAGGACAGTCATGTGAGGTGTCCCAAATGTTGGCGGGATAGATTTCGGCCGAGCGCATGGGTGTTTAGGCGCCCACGGCGTATGAATGCTTCGCGGAGGCGGTTGAGACTGGCATCTTGTTGAAGTTACGAACCTACCCCGGTTTAGACCTTTGGACATCGGGCCGATAGGCTACACAGGCCAGAGTCAGGACAGTAATTTCCAACCACCAAACATTAGTCTCACGCGGTTTCGAGTGACCATAGGCCTATTTGGTGCTTCGTTCAATATTTGGGAGCAGAAGCATTAACGTTTTCGGTTCTCTTGAATTGAACTTTCAGGATTTGTCAAACTTCACAAATCTTTACTCTTAAAAATCCTAAAGCTACGATTATTTTGGAATGGAGGGGGTACATTTGAATATACATTGTACACGAGTATATATTAAAAAATATGCAACTTACCTCAGTTCATGCATGGTTCCAGATATAATCTCCTTGGCTACAAAAAATAAAAAGTTAGATATGCATATGAATATATATAGCATGTTCAAACTCACAACAAAGATTGATGCCCCCTTTTACATCAGATTTACAAATGCCATTATCTCGGGTTCAAATAGATTAATGCACTTCCTAATAATTCGAATCATCGAAATCCCCTTTATGTTGAATTCGACATGTATTATATTTCATAGCTAGCAATTTGGAATGTATACATGCAAGTGACAAATGTATAAAGTGCTTCACACTAACAACATGGAGTACACTAATTAATGTTTATATATGAATTGCAAAAGCATCCATTGCCTGTATTTCAAACCGATCTCACTCTATGGATCGATAATATGAAATAAACACATGCACATGCTAGAATTCAATAGAGTATGGGTGTCTGATAGACCGATTTTCGTCCATACGCAATTTGCAAAATTCATGATCTCATCCAAAAATAATAATGCCATTTATATTTTAATCTAATGCGTAGAACCGCCTTTTACACGTAGATGCACTATGCCTCGCCCCGTTCTCACAAATGTGTTATATATCTCTCTATCTAACGCATAAGTGCACATACTTTATATGCATCGGCATTTCTCTTTCATACATGCTCACAATCTCTCTCAGGGTGTCGAGGTGTCTCACGCACACGCTCTCTCTGTTTCTCTCTCTCTCTCTCTTTCTGACTACTATGTACCACTCTTTTCACTAATCTCAGTTGGAAAACACTATTTCTCTCGCATGCATATATACATACCCGCGGTCTCTACTAGCCCTCTATACGCACATATATGTGCCTACGTGTCTCCCGCATGCACATTATCTTTACGCCTCTCTCGCACACATTGCCCCCCCCCCCGACACACCTCTCTCTTAGTACTTGGCAGATATGATTTAATCATATCATTCGGTAGGATATCCCTGGCTGTTAGGCTGGATGGTAATACGAGGCAAAGTTTTACCCTAGTTCGGATCGGACCCTTGTAGTTGAAGAAAGAGCCTACTCCTGGTACTGTATATTAGTGATAGGGGTGTGTACAAAGTACACGTGAATACCAGGCATTGTGTGTGTGTGTATACTATCGACGAACTAGCCCCCAAGCTTGTATAATACTAAGGGCCTAGGGTTACAAATCATATATAGTCGGCTTATCACTAGTGGGGATAGAGTCCTCCGCGACTCTGGTAGCTTCGTGTTGTACGCCGAGTCCTCCACATGGGTCTTCGTATAACACGTCTCGGTCCAACCTATATGTGGCGCAGGATGGAACCGACCCATGAGTCTTCATGTTGACCCACCACAACTAGAAATGATGTGCCCACCACACCACACACGTAATCGGCCACTAAGAAAATAAGCATATACAATAGTACAACGGTATCTAGCTCACGGTACGTCTCCATATTTTGTTGATGACACTGACGGACTTTGCATTTGATGCGTGCTCTGTATTTTGTTGACGACACTTACGGTCATTGTATTTGAAGCGAAAGCACGATATGGTCACTAGACTTCAGAATAAGCTCATCATGGTCACCACATACATTTTGTCGTGCTAACCAACATGTGGTTGGATGGTTAGGAGGACAGTGGTGTCTCGAGCCCACCAAGGTTAAAGTCCCGTGCTCGCATTTATCTTGTGTTAATTTCAGTATTTTCCGGCGATGCACGTTCAGTGGGAGGAGACGTTCCACTCGACTACGAGGCACCTATGGTGACTTCCTAAAATCTCAAGATCATATATGCTGGCCCACTCTCTCGAAGGTGCTCATAGGGGTAGGGTTCGCATGTGTGCGCTTATAGCGGTGAGTGCTTGCGCGTATATATGAGCCCTTGCATCTGTACCGTGTTAAACAAATACATGTCATGAGTATACGGTCACTGGCTCACCCGTACAACTCCGTATTTTGTTGATGACACAATCAATTGACCAGTCGAACGTTCCACGCGGCGCAACTAGTGTTGCACCATCGGGGCACGTAACTGTGAGGCCCACCTTTCAGCCCGTATATGAAAGGAAGAAATGGTAAATTGAGTCTGTATTGTGTTTATAAAATAGGAGTACATTTTAGGGTGATCATACGGTCACTGGCTCACCATACAGCTTCGTAATTTGTTGATAACACGATCAATTGACCAGTCAAATGGTCCACATTCAGCAGCGCACATTACCATAGGGCCCACCCGTCAGCGCGTATATGAAGGACAGAAATGGTAATAAATTAGTGGTCGGTGGGTATTCGAAGTCGTGAGACCTCTGGTTGGCAGTCACCAGTGGTTGGGGGCGTTCATTGGGTGGTGGGGTGGGGATCTCCGGAGAAAAAGCTCGGTGCGGGGGGGCTGCTAGAGGGATGGCCGGTGCAGCGGCGGACCGGCAGTGGGGAGTGGTTTCGGGGAGGGCGGGCCAGCGTGGCAGCGCGGGCCGGCCGCGGGCGGCGGGGGCTAGCGGTTTGGCCGGTGGTGGCTGGCGGCTCAGGGGGGTGGAGTTTGATGATAAACTGGAGGCCCTTGATTTCGTATCCAACGGTTGGAAAATCTAATGACCAGAGATGAAAAAGTCAGTCGACTGACATGTAGCTAGCCTCACCCCGCACGTACACATGCACGCACGCAAGACACGCATGCATGCAGGCGTGTAACACTGACACGTACACATAACGTACACATGCACGCACGCAAGACACGCACGCATGTAGGCGTGCAACACCGACACGTACACACGCATGCATGCTGGCGTGCAACACTGACACGTACACATGCACTCACGAACACATGCACGTACGCACCCATGCATGCAACACTGAAACGTACCCTTGCACGCACGCAACACTCGCACGCCTGCATGCACACAGCACACGACGCGAGACACACGCTCAACCTATACGTGCATGCACCCTTTGTCAAGGATATGGATTGTTACGGGTATTAATCAATCTTATCTGTGATAAGCAGAACATTGATGTTTGCAGCGGTCTTTATGAATCAAACCGTATCGAACGGGCTATCAACATAGTAGGCTTATCTACATGAAAAGGATGGCGTCACACTCAATGAACAATCATCGGTTTATGAAATGCCCGCTTCTGACCGCCCTGGCCCACCAAAGGTTCCTCTGCTATGTGCTGCCTGCGTTGGGTCACTGACATGCAGGCCATGCACCCAAAGAGCCCACACGTCAGTGGAAGAACGGCACGGTGTCCTAGGTTAGAGTCGAGGGCGCCACTCGCTGCACGCCTGGCTGAACACGCCTCCGTGCCGCATTCAAACGCCTCCATGAAACCCGGCCGTGTGGAAGCCGAGAAACCCACTCTGGACACACGTCCATTCATGACCGGGCCGGCGTTAAATGCAACGCCCGCCGAGCTCCTCCTGTCTGCCGTATATTTAATCTCCTATTTAAACGAGGCCAAACACCAGCCAAGAATCGCACACCTCCGCCGCTCCCCTATCTCCTCCACCATTTTGTCCACTCTTACAATGGCTTACAAAGAGTAGTTATTCCACATCCAAGCCGGCTGGGTAGCCTGCCGGATACGAGCTATGCAGCTCGCTGATCCACCTCCCTCCCCTCGCCCGATGGAGCCAGTTTCCACCCCAAGTCAGCGCACGCTTGAGCAACTCGCCGCTCCAGGACAGCTCGACGAGGAGTGGCGCACGGGCGTCGTTGCTGCCGTCCATGCCGCCGCCTCGTACCGCGTCTCCCGTTTCTGTGGTCGAGACTCCCATGCCGGCGGCCGTGCCATGCAAGCAGCGACAGAAGCCGGGTGCACGGAGAGCGACGAGTCGGTGGCTAGGACCTCCACGTCCGCCGCCATCATCGAGGAGAAGTAGAACATGGGAGGTCGCCGCCGCTTGGGTCCCATGAAGGCCACCGCGGAGGTGACGCCGGCGTACACAGCAGGTGTCTTGCCGGATCCTTTTGTTGCGAGGACCTTCGTCAACCCCGCATGGGCTCCACGGAAGAGGGGAATGTTAGGATGAACTCGAGCCGGTGCCGGCCATGGCGAAGTAGTGGCCGGTGATGAACTCAAACTGGTGCGTGGTGGTGACTGGTGGTCGGACTGGGCGGAGGCATGGGGATGGACAGCGCATTTTGTCTAGGTTCGTATCTCTCTCACACACACTACGTAGGTGGGGGACGTGCACAAAGAGAAGAGGTGCACGCACAGCGCACGTACTCCTGTCTCTTTCCCAACCACACCCGCGCGGATACACGGTGGAGCTCATTTCTATACGAAAAAGGCAGCCCACGTGGTAATTTGACACGTGTACTGGTTGTCCACTTGGTGGAGGGAGGATCGTCTACCACGGGTGAACAAACAAACTGTGACTTGATGCGTTATGTTAAATTAAAAAAAGAGGCAAACCATGTGGGGCCTACCTTAGAGGCAAGGCTCTATACACTGAAGTAATTTTGATGTGTCCCGTCAACTCGCAGAACAAGGAGAAGCTTGCTTAGTACACTGTCTCCCCCGCCCACGGGCGCGGTGGCTCGCAGGATGAGGTGAAGCTTGCTTACGAGTAGTAGTAGTAGTAGTAGTACTCCTACTACTGTACGCCTTACACCTGCTCCCTCGCCCGCGCGCGTGGTGGCTCGCAGCACGAGGAGAAAATTTTACTCCCTCCGTCTAGGTGAGTAAGTCATCTTAGGTTGTGCACCGTGACCAAGGAGGAGGAGAAAATGAGAGAACTTAATGTTCATTTGCTAATTAATAGCATTGCATGCAATGAACTAACCACTGCATGTCGTGTTTGGTAGTCTCAACTCATTAAAAGCATGCACACCCCACATCTCTTATTGGTTGATATGTCAAGAAACAAGAAACGAGGTAGAATTTAATGCACCGCGCCTAAGTGTTTTGGGATTATTTGGTTTTCGTAAGATGACTTACACACCTAGACGGAGGGAGTACTATTTCCTCCGTTTACTCCTCGTCCCTACTACGTACCTTGGTTAGTACTCCCTCCATTTACTTATACAAGTCCACTATAAAAAAATACATTTTGCATCTATACAAGGCCACAAATAGTACTCGAGACAAAAGTTACTACTCCCTCCTTTCCAGTTTATGGCTCAATTTCAAAATCTCTCCAACCAAGGTAGACGGTGAGTGGTTGAATTAATTTTGTAGTTTGCACTAGTAATTAGTACGCTCGTTTTTCTCAAGAAGTTATGTTTACCGAGGCATTAATTAGAACGAATGCATGAATGACCACTAAATTTCCATGAATTTGTACATGCATTGGTTAGTTTCCTCTTAACACTGCTTGCGTCGGGTGATCTAACGCACCTCGAAATCCAACATGTAATGGTACTACTACTAGTATAGTAGAATTGAGACTTATCAAACGGAAAAACGTATGTTTTTTTAGATGAGCCCTATAAACCCTAGTGGGTACGTACTCTGTAAAAACAGATTTTTCCAAAACTAAGTCGCTCCCTTTCATGAATTCTGTAGTATACTCCTCCGTCAATGCTCCCTTTCATGAATTATGTACTTCCTGTCGCCGACATGTGGGACATATAGCAACCGGGTCGACTTGTCAAGCACCAAAAAACAGTGCAGAACAGTAGGGGGGACGCACCCCACTTGTACCGGCCTAGTAGTAGTAATGAGCAATGAGACGTCAAATCACAATGTCGCACCTTCCCAGACGGACGAAGCAACCATTATTTCACACTTCGGTTCACCATCATCTCAAACCACGTAGTATTGCTTCTACCTCAAGAGGGACACGCACATCGCCTTGGTACATCATGACACGTGGGACCGCATGACAGGACATGCTCCCCCGCCGATCGCTCGGTAAAATCACCTCATTTTTACTGTACTTCCTCCGTATCGGTTTACTACATGGCATGCATGTCGTTCTAGGTTGAGAATTTAATTGGCTATATATGTGATGAATAGTACTCCAGCCTTTTAAAAAATGTATACTTTTGTACAGTAGTACTATCGATGGATTGCGCCATGGAGCAAAAATTGAAATTAAAAAAGGTGGTACATATAGAGAGTGCTCGTCGCCAAATTATGCATATAGTACTATTAAAAAAACTAGTACGTGCTTAATTGGGGTGCTAAATTCTATTAAAGAAATACTAGTAGTATGTATCATACTGAGGAGTTAAAGTAATGAGAAGAAACATAACATAGTTCTGTTGGGGCTCAGCACAACACACCCCTCAAATTCAACTAAGCACACCTGAAATTAAACTATGCAACTAATCCGATAGACACTGCATTAGAACCACCATGAGAAACGATACTGACACCTTAATCACTCGGAGGAGTCCTCATCCACGTCCTCGACTTCGTCCTTGTCCCTCTTCCTCTTGGCCGATACTTCTTTGCTTGAACCGCACACTTGGCTCTTGCTCTTCATCCAGCCCTAGATATTGAAACAAAGGTAGCCATCCATTGCAGCGTAGTGGATGTGGTCTATATCTAGTACATTCCGCTGCCATGCATGACGATGAAACGTGTAATGAAGTTTCTCAAGTTTACCGTACGAAGGATGAACCATGGCTCCTGCCAGGGTTTGCATTGAAGGCTGGCCACCGGAGGGCAGCAGCCGATTCTTCTGGAGGTCGAAGGGGTTACCTACAACGAGGCCTATCCGATGCAGGACTTCTTTGTCGTTACCAAAGTCTACAGTAACGAATTTGACTAGGTTGCTCTCGAGGAAGTTCTTAAAATCCAGGCATTCAACATTGGCATGGCATATGTGGTAGACCAAGCATAACTCATGCACGCAAACCTGGATCACGGAGAGCTTATTCCTCTCTTCGTCCTTTAGATCCTTCTCTCGTCCTAGGACTGTGGTGTACTCAACATCTAGCCCAGCGACCCACTCATCATCTGAGTCTTCGAACATGCGTCTGAAGCGAGAAAGGCATCCTTTCACCGTCGCGGAAGAACAGGTGTAGATGACGTCGAACTCATCACCGGTGATGGTTCTAGCCTTGTACTCACCGCCGATCATGGAGATTTGGGACGCCATGGATTTGGGAGGAGGGTTAGGATTAGTGGAACTGCCGTACTGCGAATGGACAGGACGACTAGGAGCGAACCACCGTAGTATTAAAGGACGTGCAGGGACGAGTAAGAGCGAACTGCCAGCGTGCGAATGGCAGGGTAGTGGATTTCCATTCTCCCATGATACGGGCTTCCGAGAGCCCTTGGATCTGAGATCGAATGGTTGCATGGCGTGATTCTAGACCTATGGGTGAATATCCTATCCTGGAGGGTTATTCTGCAAATTTTCAGTAACTTAGCATATGGCCGTTTGATCTCAGATCCAAGGGCTGCCAGCAGCCCGTATCATGGTCGCGCCTACCAAGATCGTCGCGTCGCTCGCACGGTCGCGCCCTTGGAGATCTAACATGGTGTGTTAGGCTATATGATATTGGCATGTCATACATAGTCATTACTTAGTCACTCGTACTACAACAAGGTTGGCTATAAGGTTGGCTATAAGTGTATTTATTTATTTTACTCCTCTCTATCTCTTTCTTTGTACTCCCTCCGTCCCATAATATAAGAACGTTTTTGACACTAGTGTAGTGCCAAAAACGTTCTTATATTATGGGACATAGGGAGTACTAGTATTTATTGCATTTGCCAAGGAGTGACCTCTTCCAATGAAATGGTGTTGCTAAGTTTGTTTCATTTAATTAGCTATAGACTCAAAATTGTCTTTTCACCTAGGTACACGCGCTTAGCACCGTTTCTTCCTTGGGTCACCAAACTTGCCACATCAGACTTTATGCCGATGTGGCAAGCTTAGCACCTGTAGGAGTAAGTAAGTACTACAATAGTGGGCTATAAGCCCGCTTTACATGGCATTTTTGCATGTGTGGAGGAAAGAGGCAAGGAAAAAGTGGAGAAGTGGGCTCTCATGCAAGAGCCAGCCTCAATTACATGGTGGAGCATTGGGAGAGGCACCTGTATGGAGGTGGTCAGGAATCGGGAGACTCACGCCGGTCGTAGCGCCGCAGTTAAAAGTAAAATGGCAAGTCAAATCACGGGGCCCCACCTGTCCAGCAGTAACTCACTGTCAAATCACACAGCCCTACATTTGCAGCAGCCTACTCTCTCGTCTTCTCGCGTCTCTGTCGAACCGACTACGCAGAACTGCCCCGCCTACCATGCAGGAAAAGCCCCGCCCTCGACTTTTAAATACAACTACATCCGATTAAGAATCCAATGATATAGTAGTACTTTTCGTGACATAGTAACTCATATTTAGTTAGTCAAATGGATGACCTAGAACTACGTGCACACCCTATAAACCGAGACGCCTAAAAATAAAAAACCGAGACGGAGAGGGTAGTTCAGCATGTATCTTTTTAGATCAATATAGTTGGGATTCATCAAGGAGCAAAACCAAGTGGTAGGCTGCTCCTATCGTGTTGGCCTAGCAACTCAAGCAGGGTCAGTCCGCACACGAAATGGTGACACACTTAACAGGACCCCTTTGGCCGACATGTGGCTCATCCACCGTCTTGTTCCACGTGCGATGCACCAAATTACAGTTCGGGGCAGTGGTTGGAACTGGAGGCACCTCGGTCGTAGCGCCGCAGTAGTAGAAAATGAGCGACGAGGGGTCAAATCACAAAGCGCCACCTTTCTCGCATTAAGCTGGACGGACGAAGCAACCATCATTTCACTCTAGTGCGCAAGAGCATAAAGAAAAGAGAAAACAATGATGCGTGTGGCAGCTACCTAGGGCACCCTAGGGTAGGGGTCTCCACTACATATCCTTTTTTTAAAAGCACCTCCACTACAAATTGGCTTCTCCCTCGTCCTCTTGAAGAAAACCGATGATGAGTGCGGCGGTAGGGTTTGTAGTAGTACTACGGCGTGCGGGGCCACGTCGTAGTAAAGAGGTTCGAGTCGACGCATGTGTGGGCCTCTTGGTTTTACGGGAACGAGGACGCATTTTGGGTTCGGGGACCAGTGGAGATATAGTACGTACAAAAAATTCTTGATGTAGGTTCGACCGAAAGGCAATGATGCATTGAACGCATGAGATTTTGAAACCAAATTATGAATAAATACACACTATAGCATGTAAAGCTTTGAGTCATATATGCATGATGTAGATGTTCGTTTAGTTCTTATAGTTCATCTCATTCAGAATCAATTAGTTTTATAAAAATGTTAAGATTCATGGGGTTGTGCATTGTAAAGCATAAAGTAAAAAACAAATAATGGCAATTCATTTAGAAAAAAAACAATTATGATACAGAAGATTCTAGAACAAAGGAGAAGTGCTTGTGTTTTGAGGTTTGTGCATTATGCTTAAGTTCAACCATGGAGTCTTCTAAATTGTACATGTGGCAGATCTGGTGGAATGTTGATGATATCCAACGGCCAGTAGTGCTCGGATTCGCCATATCTGCACTGTCGGATTAGCTTCATCCAGCGACCATCTTTCAAAGTTATTGGCACACTATATAGTTCTTGTGCCATAGTTGCATGTTTTGGAAAAAAGCTACTAGTGGGTTGTACTATCTATTTAGGAATAGAAGATGTATACATGGAAGTTGTAGGGAAAGAGATGACATGGAGCATCTCAATTCCTATGAGTAGGGATTGAGAAAGAGATGTCATTTGGTTCACATCATAGGAACTTTTCTATTGAATCTAGAGATGACATGTATCTCAATTCCTATGAGGAGGGATTAGAAAACATATGTAATTTGGTTCAGATCATAGGAACTTTTCTATTGAATATACGCTAATGTTTATTTTCCTTTGAAATTAAGGGAGTATAGGAATCCATTCATTTGAACCAAGTGGCTCTAAAGCTATAGAATGATATCATGTTTATTTCCTTAGAAATGTGGAGTATATGAATCTATTCCTATGAACCAATTGGCTCTAAAGGAAAAATCCTATAAAAATCATATGATATAGAGTTCCTATGATATTCCTCGACACCAAAGGATGGTTGAAATTGATGCGGGTGATACGATGGTCTTATTTTGTAGACTCCTCCCCATCTTTATAGTTACCTCTCGAAGATGAATGAAATGATATATACAGGGTATTCTACATGTGCAATTTGGTACACGAAAACTCGGTAAAAGTTTGCGAGGTTCGAATTTTCAATAAAGCTATATGCACTGCATTTTCGGAACGGAGGGAGCATACGGCAGTTGCTAACACTCACGTGGAAGATTTGTGTGTAGGAGGAGTGTCTGTTCTGTTAAATGACATGGCAAAACCGATGCCGATCTAACGGTTCTTACGGCGTTCGTTAGGAAAAGGCTTGTGGAGAATGTTTGTCGGATAATGATTTATGGACACATGCATTGCACTGATACGTGCCCCCCTCCCTCTCATGCACACGCACCCTCACGAGTCACGACTCTCTAGAGTCCTCTCGCAGACTTGCACGTTGCACCCACTGTCTATCTGCAGGTAGACGTCACACACATATGTGCTCTTCACACCCTACCCTCAAAACTTCTAAAAACAAAAGACGTCACGCACATTTTATTTTAGCTCACACATCACACACTTATACTATTACTCTTGCGGCGAACGTTCTTTGGGCACAGAATATTGTACTCTCACGAAGAGAAGTGATGCATGCACGCACTAGTTCTGTCACACCCACTCACTAGTACATGTAGGAGCGCATTTTTTTGAAGCTGGTACAACAAAATCACTCCACTATATATATATAAGCAGGAGCCTTAGCTCTTGCTTTACTAGGGTTCCTCTCGTTCACTCTCTCATGCTCTCTAGATCTAAGCAAGACATAGGTGGCCACACTCTCTCGCAGCTCACGGCTGGTCACAAATCCAGCCGGACAACCTCGACCGGGGCAGGGGTGTAGGTGCATCGTTCACGTTGTCGTCGTCGGCGAGGGAGGAGACCAACGGCAGTCGTGGGAACGACTCTGACAGTAAGAGAGGGGTAGGATAACGGAGCATGATGTATCGAGATGCATATGGGTGACACGGTGGTTTTAGCGAGTTGGGCCTCTCACGGTGGAGATAACAACCCTACGTCTCGTGCTCCGGAGAGGCTTTGTTTTATCTGAGTATATATCCGGAGATTACAATGTGTGTGTGAGAGAGATGAACGGATCCCCATGCCTGAGCTAAGTCCTGAGACTAATGGTGAAAAGAGAGAGAGGTGGAAGAAAAAGACCCCCCAAGTCTAGTGGTGGGGGGTGGCTTATATAGAGTGCGCCACCCCCTCACCTCTTATGTTACAAAGTGGGGTATGAATGCCATAATGCCAGCCCGCTATTAAGCCCTCACTATTAGAAAGATGCCGACTGCCTTGCTGCCTGCTGGTCTTCGTATATCCGAGTGAGTCGTATGGTCGAGTGGTGAACCGTCATCCGAGTGGATGGTATGTTGCTTGGTCGAGTGGATAGTATGCTGCTTGTCTGAGTGGATAGTGTGTCTGTATGAAATTGACCTGGACCCACATGTTGTGTGGACCCCATGCTTCATGATATTTCGACCCTTCGTGGGCCTACCTGTTATGTATATCCCAACATTAGCCCCCGAATCGATTGCGATTTTGCAGAACGAGTTGGTGTAAGACACAGTTTGGTCCGGGTGATTACAGAAATACTCGGTACATGTCGCCGCGCTTTCAGACAACCAAGGTTTGAACAAAATCTCAATGGATTCTGGCACCATGCTTCCCGACTAATCAAGGTAAGTGTCTGTGAGGAGCAACTTGGTGACATTCGTTCATCTCTCGGGAGAGGTTTAACTCGTGATCTGAGTATGGGCGTGTCATTAAATCCGTGCAACCAGATTGACACATGGACTGCTCTTTTAGAGAGATGCCATTCTTATCCCGGAGGAACGCCAATACGAGTCGGTTTCAGATCCACACTTGTGAGTTTCACACTTTGAGTCCTAGAAGAAGGCTCAAAATAGGTCCATGGAGGAGCGTTAAACTCGCCTTATAGAATATTTTTTGGAGTGATTTGGAGCTGGGCCTACATCGAGTAACTGATTACTCGGAATTTCTTCACGCCTGGAACGTGTCTTTTTTGTTGTTTGGCCGTCACTCGGGTTGGGCGGACCGTTCCGAGTGGATACCATTCCGGTGGGGGCACGCTGAGTGCACCCACTGGGTGTAGTCCCCGAGACTGCCGTCGACTGCGGGCAGTCGGCGGGAGTCTTAGAGCCTGTCTTTTGTTGTTGTTCATCACTCGGACTGGTCAGGCCGTACCGAGTGGAGATTACTCCAGTGGGGGCATGCTGAGTGCACCCACTGGGTGTAGTTCCCGAGACCGCCGTCGACTGCGGGCAGTCGGCGGGGGTATGAGAGAACTAAAACTCTTCTTAGCTGGTACTGATCGAACTTGTTCTTCTCTGACTCGGAGGTCGAGTAATACTGGAGATGGGTTTGCATCGAGCAAAATGTTTCTTTCTGAGTTCTCTTCCAGTGGGGGCACGCTGAGTGCACCCACTGGGTGTAGTCCCCGAGCCTCTGTCGGACTAGATGAGTCTGGCAGAGGGTTTAAGTCTCTCGGTAAACCTCCAGGCAGTTGGCACAGCAAATATCTTGTCTGGAATTGAATCAATCGGATGGATGCGTAACGAGGTGGTTGTACGAACGATGTTCGACGAGTAAGGTAGCATGTATGATTCAGTGATGGTGCTTCATTTTTACCCTTTTGCATGAAAGGGGTATTTATCCAAGTGGACGTGCTTCACTTATAGATCTTCGGCGAACCGAGCATGTATGGTCAGAAGAATATTCCTGATGTGATCAACAGGTTGACCAAATGGGCGTAACCTCTGAGGGTGACATGGCCAACTGCCGTGCGTAGCCCCCGAGTGATGCTCGAAGGAGGTAAACTTGCTACAGAGTGTGATATGAGGTTTGACCATATGAGTAACTTAGCCGTTCCCCGTGTTGGGGGTGTAGAGGTAAAGACATGTCCAACTGATGGTGAGCGCGAGGCGGCAGAAGGGCGATGATGTGTACAACCGAGTGACGATGCACGAAGCGGTCGAGTGGTGAAGACGCGCGCAACCGAGTGGCGATGCGTGGGGCGGCCGAATGGTGACGACGTGTGAAGTGGTCGAATGTAGGACTACATATCTAGCCAAGTGAAGATGCACGGGGCAGCCGAGTGGTGAAGACGTGCACAACCGAGTGGCAGCGCGCGAAGCGGCTAAGGCGAAGTCGTGTGTCACCGGATGGTGAAAATGGTCCTCAGAGGACTTAGTCGAATGCTTTCGAAGCTTATGTAGTGACGAGTTTGGTGTGGTTGCGACGCAACAAGACCGTCGTGACAAATGAGTCTGAGTAGGAAAGAAGATGGTGTGTAGAGCATCTGGGTGATTATAAAACTTGTCCAAGTGGCGGATCGAATGCACTTGTTGAAGTGAAGGATCTGACTGGTGATGAAGTACTCGACCACTCAGGCGAGTGTCATTTCAAATGAGGTGCAGCCTCCGAGTGCGGCGTAGCTCCCGAGCATACTACAGGCTTCGACAACGGACATGCCGGAATATGAGAAATATAGTCTTGAATGGATGATTTGCAATTCATCGAGTCGGATTTGGGTAAAGATAAGGAGAAGCTTCCGAGTGATGCTCGAAAGAGGCAAACTCGCAAAAGAGTGAAGTGTGAAGTTTAATTATGAAAGGGACTTATCTGTCTCATGCCCGACGAGGTCTATATCATTGATACAATGAAGAGAATTTCATAGAGGGGTTGGTCGGATGTGTTCGAAGTCAACAGAGGGACAAGGTCAGTGTTGTGGTGCGCTAGGATCAGTATGGTGACCGAGTCCGAGCAGCGATGAAGTTGGCGCGTAAGGCTGTCGAGTATCGCGTAACTTGTGTAAAAAATGGCACAAGTCAACACAATAATTTCTTGAGGAAATTTGATGTGTGCTGAAATGATTTGTGTGAATAACACCCATAGACACCCGCTGGGAGTGCAAGGGGCTTGCTGGTTAACCAGCAAGAGTCTGAAAGACCGAAGGATCCGTTCGAACTTGTCGAAGCGGCGGATCCGACTGAACTCATTGGGATACTAGCTCAAATAAAACGGAAGTGTAGTGTTTCAACTGAGTTGCAGCCCAGGAGGACCGATGCAAACTCGAAATGAAGAACGATACCTGGTGTTCATAAATGATGTATGCGAAAAAAATGGAAGTTGGACTTGGGAGTCACATAACCAGTACTAAGCAAGTATGTGAAAATAAGCAACCGAGCGTAGAGGTACACTTGGTGGCGTGGCCTCCGAGTGAACGTGATGTGTGAATTATGGAATACTCGGGAAGACGAAAATAACAGAATGTAAAGTGACTTAGCTGTCTGAAGGCGCGCGGGGCGGCCGAGTGGTGATGAGGTGACCAACCGAGTGGCGATGCACGGGACGGCCGAGTGGTGATGAGGTGACCACCTTAGTGGCGACGCGCGGGGCGGCCGAGTGGTGATGAGGTGACCAACCGAGTGGCGACGCACGGGACGGCCGAGTGGTTATGAGGCGACCAACCTGAGTGGCGACGCGCGGGGCGGCCGAGTGGTTATGAGGTGACCAACCTATGGCGACGCACGGAGCAGCCGAGTGGTTATGAGGTGACCAACCTGGTGGCGACGCACGGGGCGGCCGAGTGGTTATGAGGTGACCAACCTGCGGCGACGCGCGGGGCGGCCGAGTGGTTATGAGGTGACCAACTGTGGCGACGCACGGGACGGCCGAGTGGTTATGAGGTGACCAACCTGTGGCGACGCACGGGGCGGCCGAGTGGTTATGAGGTGACCAACCTGGTGGCGACGCACGAGGCGGCCGAGTGGTGATGAGGTGACCAACCGAGCGGCAACGCACGGGCGGCCGAGTGGTGATGAGGTGACCAACCGAGTGGCGACGCACGGGGCGGCCGAGTGGTTATGAGGTGACCAACCTGTTGGCGACGCACGGGGCGGCCGAGTGGTTATGAGGTGACCAACCTGGTGGCGACGCACGGGGGCGGCCGAGCGGTTATGAGGTGACCAACCTGTTGGCGACGCACGGGGCGGCCGAGTGGTTATGAGGTGACCAACCTGTGGCGACGCGCTTGGCGGCCGAGTGGTGATGAAGTGACCATCCGAGTGGCGACGCACGGGGCGGCCGAGTGGTTATGAGGTGACCAACCTGTGGCGACGCGCTTCCGAGTGGTGATGAGGTGACCATCCGAGTGGCGACGCACGGGGCGGCCGAGTGGTTATGAGGTGACCAACCTGTTGCGACGCGCTTGGCGGCCGAGTGGTGATGAGGTGACCAACCGAGTGGCGACGCACGGGGCGGCCGAGTGGTTATGAGGTGACCAACCTGTTGGCGACGCACGGGGCGGCTGAGTGGTTATGAGGTGACCAACCTGGTGGCGACGCACGGGGCGGCCGAGCGGTTATGAGGTGACCAACCTGTTGGCGACGCACGGGGCGGCCGAGTGGTTATGAGGTGACCAACCTGGTGGCGACGCACGAGGCGGCCGAGTGGTGATGAGGTGACCAACCAAGCGGTAACGCACGGGGCGGCCGAGTGGTGATGAGGTGACCAACCGAGTGGCGACGCACGGGGCGGCCGAGTGGTTATGAGGTGACCAACCTGTTGGCGACGCACGGGGCGGCCGAGTGGTTATGAGGTGACCAACCTGGTGGCGACGCACGGGGCAGCCGAGCGGTTATGAGGTGACCAACCTGTTGGCGACGCACGGGGCGGCCGAGTGGTTATGAGGTGACCAACCTGTGGCGACGCGCTTGGCGGCCGAGTGGTGATGAGGTGACCAACCTGTGGCGACACGTGAAGGAAATATGCCCTAGAGGCAATAATAAAGTTATTATTTATTTCCTTATAATCATGATAAATGTTTATTATTCATGCTAGAATTGTATTTACCGGAAACATAATACATGTGTGAATACATAGACAAACATAGTGTCACTAGTATGCCTCTACTTGACTAGCTCGTTAATCAAAGATGGTTATGTTTCCTAACCATGAACAATGAGTTGTTATTTGATTAACGAGGTCACATCATTAGTAGAATGATCTGATTGACATGACCCATTCCATTAGCTTAGCACCCGATCGTTTAGTGTGTTGCTATTGCTTTCTTCATGACTTATACATGTTCCTATGACTATGAGATTATGCAACTCCCGTTTACCGGAGGAACACTTTGGGTACTACCAAACGTCACAACGTAACTGGGTGATTATAAAGGAGTACTACAGGTGTCTCCAATGGTCGATGTTGGGTTGGCGTATTTCGAGATTAGGATTTGTCACTCCGATTGTTGGAGAGGTATCTCTGGGCCCTCTCGGTAATGCACATCACATAAAGCCTTGCAAGCACTGCAACTAATATGTTAGTTGTGAGATGATGTATTACGGAACGAGTAAAGAGACTTGCCGGTAACGAGATTGAACTAGGTATTGGATACCGACGATCGAATCTCGGGCAAGTAACATACCGATGACAAAGGGAACAACGTATGTCGTTATGCGGTCTGACCGATAAAGATCTTCGTAGAATATGTAGGAGCCAATATGGGCATCCAGGTCCCGCTATTGGTTATTGACCGGAGACGTGTCTCGGTCATGTCTACATTGTTCTCGAACCCGTAGGGTCCGCACGCTTAAGGTTACGATGACAGTTATATTATGAGTTTATGCATTTTGATGTACCGAAGGTTGTTCGGAGTCCCGGATGTGATCACGGACATGACGAGGAGTCTCGAAATGGTCGAGACGTAAAGATTGATATATTGGAAGCCTATATTTGGATATCGGAAGTGTTCCGGGTGAAATCGGGATTTTACCGGGTTACCGGGAGGTTACCGGAACCCCCCGGGAGCTATATGGGCCTTCATGGGCCTTAGTGGAAAGGAGAAAGGGGCAGCCCAAGGTGGCTGCGCCTCTTCCCCCTCCCCTAGTCCTATTAGGACT
Source organism: Triticum aestivum (assembly GCF_018294505.1). Taxonomy (NCBI): domain Eukaryota; kingdom Viridiplantae; phylum Streptophyta; class Magnoliopsida; order Poales; family Poaceae; genus Triticum; species Triticum aestivum. The sequence continues at coordinate 563,645,845 of NC_057798.1, forward strand.
AGGAGAAGGTGGCCGGCCCCCCTCTCTCCCTTCCCCTCCGAGGAATCCTAGTTGGACTAGGATTGGGGGGAGGAATCCTACTCCCAGAGGGAGTAGGACTCTCCTGCGCCTCCCTCTATGGCCGGCCAGCCTCCCCCCCTCTACTCCTTTATATACGGAGGCAGGGGCACCTCTAAACACACAAGTTGACACAAGTTGATCCACGTGATCGATTCCTTAGCCGTGTGCGGTGCCCCCTGCCACCATATTCCTCGATAATACTGTAGCGGAGTTTCGGCGAAGCCCTGCTGTTGTAGTTCATCAAGATCGTCACCACGCCGTCGTGCTGACGGAACTCTTCCCCGACACTTTGCTGGATCGGAGTCCGGGGATCGTCATCGAGCTGAAACGTGTGCTCGAACTCGGAGGTGCCGTAGTTTCGGTGCTTGATCGGTTGGATCATGAAGACGTACGACTACTTCCTCTACGTCGTGTCATCGCTTCCGCAGTCGGTCTGCGTTGGGTACGTAGACAACACTCTCCCCTCGTTGCTATGCATCACATGATCCTGTGTGCGCGTAGGAAATTTTTGAAATTACTACGAAACCCAACAGTGGCATCCGAGCCTAGGTTATTGATGTTGGTGTTATATGCACGAGTAGAACACAAGTGAGTTGTGGACGATACAAGTCATACTGCCTACCAGCATGTCATACTTTTGGTTCGGCGGTATTGTTGGACGAGACGACCCGGACCAACCTTACGCGTACGCTTACGCGAGACCGGTTCCCTCGACGTGCTTTGCACAGAGATGGCTTGCGGGCGACTGCCTCTCCAACTTTAGTTGAACCAAGTATGGCTACGCCCGGTCCTTGCGAAGGTTAAAACGGAGTCTATTTGACAAACTATCGTTGTGGTTTTGATGCGTAGGTGAGATTGGTTCTTACTTAAGCCCGTAGCAGCCACGTAAAACATGCAACAACAAAGTAGAGGACGTCTAACTTGTTTTTGCAGGGCATGTTGTGATGTGATATGGTCAAGGCATGATGCTGAATTTTATTGTATGAGATGATCATGTTTTGTAACCAAGTTATCGGCAACTGGCAGGAGCCATATGGTTGTCGCTTTATTGTATGCAATGCAATCGCGATGTAATGCTTTACTTTATTACTAAACGGTAGTGATAGTCGTGGAAGCATAAGATTGGCGAGACGACAACGATGCTACGATGGAGATCAAGGTGTCGCGCCGGTGACGATGGTGATCATGACGGTGCTTCGGAGATGGAGATCACAAGCACAAGATGATGATGGCCATATCATATCACTTATATTGATTGCATGTGATGTTTATCTTTTTATGCATCTTATCTTGCTTTGATTGACGGTAGCATTATAAGATGATCTCTCACTAAATTATCAAGAAGTGTTCTCCCTGAGTATGCACCGTTGCGAAAGTTCTTCGTGCTGAGACACCACGTGATGATCGGGTGTGATAGGCTCTACGTTCAAATACAACGGGTGCAAAACAGTTGCGCACGCAGAATACTCAGGTTAAACTTGACGAGCCTAGCATATGCAGATATGGCCTCGGAACACGGAGACCGAAAGGTCGAGCGTGAATCATATAGTAGATATGATCAACATAGTGATGTTCACCGATGAAACTACTCCATCTCACGTGATGATCGGACATGGTTTAGTTGATTTGGATCACGTGATCACTTAGAGGATTAGAGGGATATCTATCTAAGTGGGAGTTCTTAAGTAATATGATTAATTGAACTTTAATTTATCATGAACTTAGTCCTGGTAGTATTAGCATATCTATGTTGTAGATCAATAGCTCGCGTTGTTGCTTCCCTGTGTTTATTTTGATATGTTCCTAGAGAAAATTGTGTTGAAAAATGTTAGTAGCAATGATGCGGATTTGATCCGCGATCTGAGGTTTATCCTCATTGCTGCACAGAAGAATTATGTCCTTAATGCACCGCTAGGTGACAGACCTATTGCAGGAGCAGATGCAAACGTTATGAACGTTTGGCTAGCTCAATATGATGACTACTTGATAGTTATGTGCACCATGCTTAATGGCTTAGAATCGGGACTTCAAAGATGTTTTGAACATCATGGACCATATGAGATGTTCCAGTATTGAAGTTAATATTTCAAGCAAATACCCGAGTTGAGAGATATGAAGTCTCCAACAAGTTCTATAGCTAAAAGATGGAGGAGAATCGCTCAACTAGTGAGCATGTGCTCAGATTGTCTGAGTACTACAATCGCTTGAATCAAGTGGGAGTTAATCTTCCAGATAAGATAGTGATTGACAGAATTCTCTAGTCACCATCACCAAGTTAGTAGAACTTCGTGATGAACTATGACATGCAAGGGATAACGGAAACGATTCCCAAGCTCTTCGTAATGCGGAAATTGACGAAGGTAGAAATCGAGAAAAACATCAAGTGTTGATGGTAGACAAGACCACTAGTTTCAAGAAAAGGGGCAGAAGGAAGAAGGGGAACTTCAAGAAGAACAGCAAGCAAGTTGCTGCTCAAGTGAAGAAGCCCAAGTCTGATCCTAAGCCTGAGACTAAGTGTTTCTACTGCAAAGGGACTGGTCACTGGAAGCGGATCTACCCCAAGTGATTGGCGGATAAGAAGGATGGCAAAGTGAACATAAGTATATTTGATATACATGTTATTGATGTGTACTTTACTAGTGTTTATCGCAAACCCTCAGTATTTGATACTAGTTCAGTTGCTAAGATTAGTAACTCGAAACGGGAGTTGCAGAATAAACAGAGACTAGTTAAGGGTGAAGTGACGATGTGTGTTGGAAGTGGTTCCAAGATTGATATGATCATCATCGCACACTCCCTATACTTTCGGGATTAGTGTTGAACCTAAATAAGTGTTATTTGGTGTTTGCGTTGAGCATGAATATGATTTGATCATGTTTATTGTAATACGATTATTCATTTAAGTAAGAGAATAAATTGTTGTTCTGTTTACATGAATAGAACTTATATGGTTACACACCCAATGAAAATAGTTTGTTGGATCTCGATCGTAGTGATACACATAATCATAATATTGAAACCAAAAGATGCAAAGTTAATAATGATAAGTGCAACTTATTTGTAGCACTGCCGTTTAGGTCATATTGGTGTAAAGCGCATGAAGAAACTCCATACTGATGGATTTTGGAATCACTTGATTATGAATCACTTGATGCTTGCGAACCGTGCCTTTTGGGCAAGATGACTAAAACTCCGTTCTCCGGAACAATGGAACGAGCTACTGACTTATTGGAAATAATACATACCGATGTATGCGATCCAATGAGTGCTGATGCTCGTGGCAGGCATCGTTGTTTTCTGACCTTCACAAGATGATTGAGCAGATATGGGTATATCTACTTGATGAAACATAAGTCTGAAATAGTTGAAAGGTTCAAAGAATTTCAGAGTGAAGTGGAAAAATCATCGTAACAAGAAAATAAAGTTTCTGCGATCTGATCGCGGAGACAAATATTTGAGTTACGAGTTTGGTCTTCAATTAAAACAATGTGGAATAGTTTCACAAGCTCACGCCACCTGGAACACCACATCGTTATGGTGTGTCCGAACGTCGTAACCGCACTTTATTTGATATGGTGCGATCTATGATATCTCTTTACCACTATCGTTTTGGGGTTATGCATTAGAGACAGCTGCATTCACGTTTTAAAATAGGGCACCATCTAAATCCGTTGAGACGACACTGTATGAACTATGGTTTAGCAGTAAACCTAACCTGTTGTTTCTTAAAGTTTGGGGCTGCGATGCTTATGTGAAAAAGTTTCATCCTGATAAGCTCGAACCCAAATCAGAGAAGTGCGTCTTCATACCCAAAGGAAATTGTTGGGTACACCTTCTATCACAGATCCGAAGGCAAGACATTCGTTGCTAAAATGGATCCTTTCCAGAGAAGGAGTTTCTCTCGAAAGAAGTGAGTGGGAGGAGAGTAGAACTTGATGAGGTAATTATACCTTCTCCCTTATTGGAAAGTAGTTCATCACAGAAATCAGTTTCAGTGACACCTACACCGGTTAGTGAGGAAGCCAATGATAATGATCATGAAACTTCAGATCAAGATACTACTGAACCACGTAGATCAACCAGAGTAAGATCCGCGCCAGAGTGGTACGGAAATCCTGTTCTGGAAGTCATGCTACTAGATCATGATGAACCTACGAACTATGAAGAAGCGATGGTGAGCCCAGATTCCGCAAAGTGGCTTGAAGCCATGAAATCTGAGATGGGATCCATGTATGAGAACAAAGTATGGACTTTGGTTGACTTGCCCGATGATCGGCAAGCAATTGAGAATAAATGGATCTTTAAGAAGAAGACTGACGCTGATGGTAATGTTACTGTCTACAAAGCTCGACTTGTCGCAAAAGGTTTTCGACAAGTTCAAGGGATTGACTACGATGAGACCTTCTCACCCGTAGCGATGCTTAAGTCCGTCCGAATCATGTTAGCAATTGCCGCATTTTATGATTATGAAATTTGGCAGATGGATGTCAAAACTGCATTCCTGAATGGATTTCTGGAAGAAGAGTTGTATATGATGCAACCAGAAGGTTTTATCGATCCAAAGGAAGCTAACAAAATGTGCAAGCTCCAGCAATCCATCTATGGACTGGTGCAAGCATCTCGGAGTTGGAATATACGCTTTGATAAGTTAATCAAAGCATATAGTTTTTGTACAGACTTACGGTGAAGCCTGTATTTACAAGAAAGTGAGTGGGAGTACTACAACATTTCTGATAAGTATATGTGAATGACATATTGTTGATCGGAAATAATGTAGAATTATTCTGCAAAGCACGAAAGGATACTTGAATAAAAGTTTTTCAAAGAAAGACCTCGGTGAAGCTGCTTACACATTGAGCATCAAGATCTATATAGATAGATGAAGACGCTTGATAAGATTTTCAATGAATACATACCTTGATAAATTTTGAAATAGTTCAAAATGGAACAGTCAAAGAAAGAGTTCTTGCCTGTGTTGCAAAGGTGTGAAATTGAGTAAGACTCAAGACCCGACCATGGCAGAAAATAGAAACAGAATTAAAAATCATTCCCTATGCCTCAGTCATAGGTTCTATAAAGTATGCTATGCTGTGAACCAGACATATTGTATACCTTGCTCTGAGTTTGGCAAGGGAATACAATTTTGATCTAATAGTAGATCACTGGACAGCGGTCAAGAATATCCTTAGTAAGGACTAAGGAGATGTTTCTCGATTATGGAGGTGATAAAAGAGTTTGTTGTAAAAGTTACATCAGTGCAAACTTTTACACTGATCCAGATGACTCTAAGTCTCTATCTGGATACATATTGAAAGTGGGAGCAATTAGCTAGAGTAGCTCCGTACAGAGCATTGTAGACATAGAATATTTGCAAAATACATACGGCTCTAAATGTGACAGACCCGTTGACTAAGCTTCTCTCACGAGCAAACATGATCACACCTTAGTACTCTTTGGGTGTTAATCACATAAGCGATGTGAACTAGATTATTGACTCTAGTAAAACCCTTTGGGTGTTGGTCACATGACGATGTGAACTATGGGTGTTAATCATATACAGATATGAATATTGGTGTTAAATCACATGGTGATGTGAACTAGATTATTGACTCTAGTGCAAGTGGGAGACTGAAGGAAATATGCCCTAGAGGCAATAATAAAGTTATTATTTATTTCCTTATAATCATGATAAATGTTTATTATTCATGCTAGAATTGTATTTACCGGAAACATAATACATGTGTGAATACATAGACAAACATAGTGTCACTAGTATGCCTCTACTTGACTAGCTCGTTAATCAAAGATGGTTATGTTTCCTAACCATGAACAATGAGTTGTTATTTGATTAACGAGGTCACATCATTAGTAGAATGATCTGATTGACATGACCCATTCCATTAGCTTAGCACCCGATCGTTTAGTGTGTTGCTATTGCTTTCTTCATGACTTATACATGTTCCTATGACTATGAGATTATGCAACTCCCGTTTACCGGAGGAACACTTTGGGTACTACCAAACGTCACAACGTAACTGGGTGATTATAAAGGAGTACTACAGGTGTCTCCAATGGTCGATGTTGGGTTGGCGTATTTCGAGATTAGGATTTGTCACTCTGATTGTTGGAGAGGTATCTCTGGGCCCTCTCGGTAATGCACATCACATAAAGCCTTGCAAGCACTGCAACTAATATGTTAGTTGTGAGATGATGTATTACGGAACGAGTAAAGAGACTTGCCGGTAACGAGATTGAACTAGGTATTGGATACCGACGATCAAATCTCGGGCAAGTAACATACCGATGACAAAGGGAACAACGTATGTCGTTATGCGGTCTGACCGATAAAGATCTTCGTAGAATATGTAGGAGCCAATATGGGCATCCAGGTCCCTCTATTGGTTATTGACCGGAGACGTGTCTCGGTCATGTCTACATTGTTCTCGAACCCGTAGGGTCCGCACGCTTAAGGTTACGATGACAGTTATATTATGAGTTTATGCATTTTGATGTACCGAAGGTTGTTCAGAGTCCCGGATGTGATCACGGACATGACGAGGAGTCTCGAAATGGTCGAGACGTAAAGATTGATATATTGGAAGCCTATATTTGGATATCGGAAGTGTTCCGGGTGAAATCGGGATTTTACCGGGTTACCGGGAGGTTACCGGAACCCCCCGGGAGCTATATGGGCCTTCATGGGCCTTAGTGGAAAGGAGAAAGGGGCAGCCCAAGGTGGCTGCGCCTCTTCCCCCTCCCCTAGTCCTATTAGGACTAGGAGAAGGTGGCCGGCCCCCTCTCTCCCTTCCCCTCCGAGGAATCCTAGTTGGACTAGGATTGGGGGGAGGAATCCTACTCCCAGAGGGAGTAGGACTCTCCTGCGCCTCCCTCTATGGCCGGCCAGCCTCCCCCCCTCTACTCCTTTATATACGGAGGCAGGGGCACCTCTAAACACACAAGTTGACACAAGTTGATCCACGTGATCGATTCCTTAGCCATGTGCGGTGCCCCCTGCCACCATATTCCTCGATAATACTGTAGCGGAGTTTCGGCGAAGCCCTGCTGTTGTAGTTCATCAAGATCGTCACCACGCCGTCGTGCTGACGGAACTCTTCCCCGACACTTTGCTGGATCGGAGTCCGGGGATCATCATCGAGCTGAACGTGTGCTCGAACTCGGAGGTGCCGTAGTTTCGGTGCTTGATCGGTTGGATCATGAAGACGTACGACTACTTCCTCTACGTCGTGTCATCGCTTCCGCAGTCGGTCTGCGTTGGGTACGTAGACAACACTCTCCCCTCGTTGCTATGCATCACATGATCCTGTGTGCGCGTAGGAAAATTTTTGAAATTACTACGAAACCCAACAACACGCGGGGCGGCCGAGTGGTGATGAGGTAACCAACCGAGTGGCGACACACGGGATGGCCGAGTGGTTATGAGGTGACCAACCTGGTGGCGACGCACGGGGCGGCCGAGTGGTTATGAGGTGACCAACTTGTATCGTGTTTTTAAACTTAGGCGAGTAATGGACTGCGGCTAAGCCCCCGAGTGGGAGGGTTGCTCTCCACTCGGTAGGATTTTTTTTTTGAAACTTAGGCGAGTACTGGACTGCAGCTAAGCCCCCGAGTGGGAGGTTTGCTCTCCACTCGGTAGGATTTTTTTGAAACTTAGGCGAGTACTGGACTGCAGCTAAGCCCCCGAGTGGGAGGGTTGCTCTCCACTCGGTAGGATTTTTTTTAAAAACTTAGGCGAGTACTGGACTGCAGCTAAGCCCCCGAGTGGGAGGTTTGCTCTCCACTCGGTAGGATTTTTTTGAAACTTAGGCGAGTACTGGACTGCAGCTAAGCCCCCGAGTGGGAGGGTTGCTCTCCACTTGGTAGGATTTTTTTTTAAACTTAGGCGAGTACTGGACTGCAGCTAAGCCCCCGAGTGGGAGGGTTGCTCTCCACTCGGTAGGATTTTTTTTAAACTTAGGCGAGACGGATTCGCAACTAAGTCACCCACTGGGGGATTGAGAGCATATAAAAAGAATAACAATCATTTATGAGATTGTAAAAACTGTGTCGCAGGGTTACCGAGTGGTGATGAGGTGACCAACCGATTGACGAGGCCTGGAGCGGTCGAGTGGTGATGAGGTGACCAACCGATGCGAGGGGTCCGAGTGACGTAGACGCGTCCCGCAAAGTGGCGACGCGCGGAGCGTCCGGATGATGTAGACGCGTGCCACGGAGTGACGATGCGCGGGGCATCCTGGTGAAGTAGAGGCGCGTGCTGCAGTGGCGACGAGCGAGGCGTCCGAGTGACGTAGACGCGTCCCAGAGAGTGGCGACGTGCGGAGCGTCCGGATGATGTAGATGCGTGCCGCGGAGTGACGATGCGCGGGGCATCCTGGTGAAGTAGAGGCGCGTGCTGCAGTGGCAACGAGCGAGGCGTCCGAGTGACGTAGACGCATCCCACAGAGTGGCGACGTGCGGAGCGTCCGGATGATGTAGACGCGTGCCGCGGAGTGATGATGCGCGGGGCATCCTGGTGAAGTAGAGGCGCGTGCTGCAGTGGCGACGAGCGAGGCGTCCGAGTGACGTAGACGCGTCCCGCAGAGTGGCGACGCGCGGAGCGTCCGGATGATGTAGACGCGTGCCGCGGAGTGACGATGGGCGGGGCATCCTGGTAAAGTAGAGGCGCGTGCTGCAGTGGCGACGAGCGAGGTGTCCGAGTGACGTAGACGCGTCCCGCAGAGTGGCGACGCGCGGAGCGTCCGGATGATGTAGACGCGTGGCCCGGAGTGACGATGCGTGGGGCGTCCTGGTGAAGTAGAGGCGCGTGCCGCGCAGTGGCGACGAGCGAGGCCTCCGAGTGACGTAGACACGTCCTGCAGAGTGGCGACACGCGGAGCGTCCGGATGATGTAGACGTGTGGCCCGGAGTGACGATGCGCGGGGCGTCCTAGTGAAGTAGAGGCGCGTGCCGCGCAGTGGCGACGAGCGAGGCATCCGAGTGATGTAGACGCATCCCGCAGAGTGGCGATGCGCGGAGCGTCCGGATGATGTAGACGCATGCCGCGGAGTGACGATGCGCGGGGCGTCCTGGTGAAGTAGAGGCGCATCACCGTTCGAGAGCCGAGCCGTTCTTGGAACAAAGGTGATGCGGACCGGCCGCCGTAACTGCCGCTGTTGTTGTCGATGATGTTCTGGATGTTAGCCGACCAAGTAGTACCAGGCGAACCGGCCGAGTGAACCCATGGGCTTCACAGTTGAGTCAGTGCAGTCCGAGTGGACTCCTCATCCGAGTGCACCCGCCGGTCCGAGGAAATCACAACTGTGCTGCGATCTGGTCGGTGTGGAGCTGGCTGGGCAGGCCGATGCGGAGTGCTGGGCTTGGAGGCCTCGGTGAGGTTCAGCATGGATGTGCCCACAAGCACTATCCCATTTGATGGAGGCGGGCGGCTTGATCGCTTGCAGGCAGACTGGATCCACGTCTAGTGCCGAATTAATCTGCATGCAAGTGGTTTAACGCTAATTAAGTGAGAGTCAAAGCCATTCGTGCATGCAATGGACGTTTCCCACGGCCATTTATCTCCTGCATGCATGAGATAAATGGGATGGAATTAAGATTAGAAGGAAAGTGGAAGGCAGGGTGCAGAGCTCCCTAATCAGCCATGGCGGCGGCAGTTTTTGGCGCGGATCCATCGCAAGGTGAGGCGGCTGAGATGAATCCGAGTGCGAAGCTGCACGCGAGCGGAGACCCGGTGGCTCCCGTCATGTTGTGATCAGAGACGTGGGCAGCCTCGACATTGGTGCTGCGTCCAGTCCGTGCACCCACCGCCGCGGTTGTCGCCGCGTGGTTGACGAGGGACACCGGAGAACGGCGATGCGCGGGCCGCTGAGTGATGAAGACGTGTCCAGCTGAGCAACGGTGCACGGGCAGCTGAGCGATGAAGACGCGTCCAGCAACGACGCATAGGCGGCCGAGTGAACTAGGGTCCATGGCTTAGTGAACTTGAGTCTGCATCCGATTGGATTCATCTGTGTGAACTCTGGACGAATCGGGTTCGCAGCTGTCTGAGAGGAAGATTCATCGGGTGACCCTGCAAGTTACTAGCAAGCACGGCCAGGAAATTCAAGGCCTGATGGTCAGTCATACATGCATGCATGCACGAATTAACTAGGGTCCGTGGCCTAGCAATCAGATAAGTGGCGTTAGTAATCCATCAATTGGCCGCTTAATGAGGCTGCCAATTAATTTGACGTTGGAGATCACCACGCCCTTCCGTTGCCTGTACACCGCATTAACCTGCATGCAGGTAATCAAGGAGGAGATGGCCCACTCACCTTGCATGGTAAAAGGAGAAAGGAAAACCATGACCAGCAAACGGCGATGGAGCGAAGAACCGTGCACCCGGAGGAGCGACGGGCAGACCCGCGCGCGTGCCACAGCCACCACGCTGGAGAAGCTGACGAGGGAGGATGAGCAGCTGGCCGCAGTCCAGTCGCGGGTCGACGCAGCCATGGGAGAGGCTGACGCGAGCGCTGGTGATCGTGCTTCACTGCTCAGGGAGCCGGAGCCGTGCGCCGGTCTGAGTCGTGCTTCGACACCCGCGGAATTTGGCGGATTGCCGGCAGCAGCGCCTTGTTGCCCGAGGAACTGGGTCGACCGCCGGCCGTCGTGCTCAACCGGTCAGGGAACCAGGCCGAGCTTTAGCGGTTGTGCGTGTGCGGGCACTCGGCGATGGCGTCGCAGATGAGTTTGCAGATGATGATGGGCGGACGACGACGCTTTATCGTCCAGGAGCCGAGCCACCAATCGAAACAAAAGGAGGCGTCCTTTTGTATAAGCTCGTGTGCATACATAAGAAGAATAAACCATTGTTAGATCATTGTAATGTTTGATTGTAAAGAGGATAAGTTTGAGATGAGCAACTCCCTGATCCTTTTGTATGATTAGGAGTATTTTATCCTCCTGTAAATGGAGTGATGTCCGCAACATCCTGGATCAAACCCTCCATTGAGGATTGTTGATCGACGGACGAAGATCGAAGAAATAAAACCATTTGCATCATGGCTCGATAGACGCCATGCCCCATGGTGGGCGCCAACTGTCGTGGGAACGACTCCGACAGTAAGAGAGGGGTAGGATAACGGAGCATGATCTATCGAGATGCATATGGGTGACACGGTGGTTTTAGCGAGTTCGGGCCTCTCACGGTGGAGATAACAACCCTACGTCTCGTGCTCCGGAGAGGCTTTGTTTTATCTGAGTATATATCCGGAGATTACAATGTGTGTGTGAGAGAGAGGAACGGATCCCCATGCCTGAGCTAAGTCCTGAGACTAATGGTGAAAAGAGAGAGGGGTGGAAGAAAAAGACCCCCCAAGTCTAGTGGTGGGGGTGGCTTATATAGAGTGCGCCACCCCCTCACCTCCTATGTTACAAAGTGGGGTATGAATGCCATAATTCCAGCCCGCTATTAAGCCCTCACTATTAGAAAGATGCCGACTGCCTTGCTGCCTACTGGTCTTCGTATATCCAAGTGAGTCGTACGGTCGAGTGGTGAACCGTCATCCGAGTGGATGGTATGTTGCTTGGTCGAGTGGATAGTATGCTGCTCGTCTGAGTGGATAGTGTGTCTGTATGAAATTGACCTGGACCCACATGTTGTGTGGACCCCATGCTTCATGATATTTCGACCCTTCATGGGCCTACCTGTTATGTATATCCCCAACAACGGCTGCCCGCGTGTCCTGATCGGCGGCCTTGCCGTTCTCTCTGAGAGAGCGCCGGCTCGGGAGTGCCTCCGACCCCTTCTTCCTCCCTGCGGTATAGTGGCCAAGATGCGGCCTCCCGACGCCGTCTTTGCCACATGTCGACGACCCTTAGGTATATATTCCTTCGAAACCTGTCTTGCTCTACTGCCCCAGCTCCCTTCATGTGGATCTTTTTCTACTTCTGTCCGCTGTTCCAAAGCCACCTAGACTTCTACTATTATTAGAGGTAAAGCTAGTTCATACAGTCGACTCTAAGAGTTGGTTCAAACAGGGAAGAAAGTGGAAAAGCTGTAGCATGAATCTAGGACTTGGTTCTAAGAGGAAACGCGGGAAAGTAGTAGATACTGGCTACCCAACTGGTCTCTTGGTTGAAAAGACGAAGAAAGCATGGTGGATGGCGAAGGGTGGGGGGAAGTGGGCCTATCTCTTGGTTGAAAAAGGAAAGAAAGTGACGGGTGTTGGGGGACAACGCAAATGAGAATGAGCAGGTCTAGATTTCCTGTGCTCACATAGGAAAATGTCACCGAGGAGATAAAAAATGGGACAAATGCAGACATGCTGCCTGAGTATTTGCCGCTCTCGGCAGCCACATCTGCCTCACCACTTTATGCCCCTGCTGTCCATATGCCCATATCGCTACCGTTAACATAAAATCACATGAAGCATTAAGCAATGCCACCTAATGTCACTATAAGTAATGGTCTAGTGCCGTCAATAAATTGAAGCGATGCCACCACCATTTTATGAAGTGCTTCTGTCTTGCTTTATTTCCCATGAATTGTGTTTTTGCAGTTACACTTAACTCTCACACCACTAACATTGCTTCATCCCAGTGGAACTACACAAATTTGATTGCACATTTACTGACCATGTGCTATTCTCATGACAGTAATACTAATGCTATTGTTCTGCATGTTAATCTAGTGGCATTGTTGATGTGATGTGATGCTACTTACTTAAGGACTCTTTATAATGTCAATCTAGTGCCAATTATAACACAATAGATGCTGATGTTAATCATACGCCACTGCAAATATCTGTCACTGTTTAAATAACCGTATTTCGTATTTGCGCAAACAGGGATGTCTGTCTCCATATCATTTTGGGATGTCTGTCTCCGTATCCTTTCTATCCGCGCAATCAAAAGCACACACCTCAGTTTTAGTACAACTGCGCAAAATGAGATGGCTATCCCTCGTTGTCGTCGTCTAACCTCCAGTCTTCAAGGTATTCCTACATTGGTAGTAACTAAGGTAGAATGACCAACACAATCCAAAAGAAGCTGATTCGAACATTTTACTTCCTGATTGCATTGTAGGGACGAGAAAAAACAACTGCATCCTAATCCAGAATGCACTTTCTACCAGTTCATCCATGGACCGAGGACTAGCTGGCATGGCTGCATGGTGATTTTTTGGACAGGTGTGCGGACAAGAGGCATTGTGTTCTGCTTATTTCTGCAAATAACGGTGCTTAAATTTAGTGGAATGCACAAGCATTTCAACTGGTCAGTACACTGCATGGTTCAGTTCAGCATTCCAGCTGAGACCACAATTATATTTGGTTCTTCTGGAATGAGAGAACCTAACCCTGGATGGTGGTAACAAGAAAAAACCAGAGTGAACTCCAGGAAATTTAAGCCTGCTGGGAGGCCCTTTGCTCAGATAAGCCTTGCTTGTTTTTTCCTGATTTGTAAACCTTCTCACAACTTTGTCTTTTGTTGTGAACTAGTATATGTTTGTTATGTTCTATGAATCATTGAGATGTATAAAATTGCTTAACTTATGATTTTCAAGTTTTTTATGAAGACGAGTTTAATGTGAGTGTTCCACATGAGCGCTGGACTAGCGTGTGAACGTTTGGAATTTATTACATTATGGCCTCAATTAACTGCATGAACCATTGTAACAAGATACATAGTTGCTTATATGTCAGACAGCAGATTGTTGATTGTTAGCTGGTCGATAGCCTAGTGTTGAAGCGAGCTGAGCCAATGTGTCGTGTTTTGCACAACTGCTTACAAGTGGGGTAGCACCAATAGTGTTTACAAGTACTTATGTATACATCGGCGCACATTTCTCGAACGAGTGCTCTATTTCATCAAAACACACACTGCTCGTATGATAAACCGTGAAAACTTATGTCTTACCATGCCATATTCATGAAAAAACTAGTGAGGACGCATCTGTTTCGGCAACAATTACGATGGTTCTCACATGATTCACAGGCACACAAAAGTAGCAGCAGTTCCCATAGACGGATTCAAACAGAGTACTAGCCCCAGAGGGGTCGATAACAGGCAAGGTTCGGATAATTAGACACAATCCAAACTACTATTAAACACTAGCTGGGGAAACTATTTCATGCCTGGATCTAATTTGGGCTGGACACAAGACGGACCTTGCCATGAACATCATTGAGGACGTCCCGCAGTAGCTCAATCCTGTGAACCTTCATGAACACAACCTTGTGGCCTTGCCACTGATAAACTTGTTTGTGGAGGCATGCCACGTCATCTTCCTGCGTAAGCTTGGCAAGAACAATATGCCTCACAAACAAAGGAGTAGCTTTGAACTTCTTGTGCTTCAGTACACCCTGAACAACACGCCTGACAACAGTGAGGATGGAATACAACTCTTCATTGGTATAACCGCAAATGGCTTCCAGGATCCAACGGCCTAAGAACTTTGTTTTCCCAGTGCGTATATTCAGGTCATCCGCCTCATAGCGAGTGACATGTACAACCACACAATCCTTGTCTGCATCAGGGTTCTAATTGAAACAGAAACAAATTCTGAATTACTTTTCAGTATAAGAACACAAGTTATTTAAACCACTATGTATAGCATGGCATCGAAACTAATAAAATTTTGCATTATTAATCACCACATACTTAGATGAAACACCACAATCGAGATCGGCAAAGAAGAAAATCACCTTGGGCAGCTCAGCGGGGGAGGGGGACACATCCTCGAAGGGGGAAAACTGCTCCTGCAGTGCCACGGGGGTTGTAACCTCAAACGGGGCGTTGACCATCTCACTAGTGGCCGTGAGCGTATCTGGGGTCGGCTCGGTGGCTACCTCCATCTTCTTGGAGCTCTCTGTCTCGTGGGGATCAGCCTCCCGCGTCTGCTCCAATATCGGCAGATCTTTGCCTGGTTCTCCTTGGTCCATCATGAAACTGACGAATACTATGAGACCACTAAAAGGAAAACACAATCGCAATGATAATGAAACAAAAAAGAGAGTGAGGATCGGTTACTGCTTTGCAAAAGTTCTTTTTTTTTCTCTGAACGAAAATATACCAACATCACGGATCTGCTTACCTTCCCTTCGTTGGGAGACAAGAACAGTGGCAGATGCGAGTGTTGCCTTTCTTGAAGACGGTGAGGGAGAAGGGGATTCAGCGAAGAGTGAAATGATGGTTGCTTCGTCCGTCAAACTTAGACTGCGGGGGGGGGGGGGGGGGGGGTTGTGATACGACGGCTCGTTACTACCGCGCTACGACCGGGGTGACTCTTCGCCTGCATACTGCCTTCTAATTTGGTGGATGGCATTTGGGCCCGCGCACTGCATGTCCCGCATGTCGGTGAACAAAAGTATAATGGCATTCAGTAGAGGGAGACGTTTCAATGACCTAGGAGGAGCCAGAAGCGGTAGAGTGTCTCCACTATACTAGTAGTAATTGTTTTCCTGGGTAGCTGTAGAGTGTCTCCACTGTACTAGTAGTAATTGTTTCTCTGGGCCCAAGACAAAACAGCCCATCCACACTAGTAAATAGTAGAATCAATTTAAAAGCCCTATATTTACTGAATGAGAGCCGCTACCCGCACCCAGCACACCGCCCCCCAAAAAAACCTGGGTGCTCTTCTTCCTCCTCGCTCCCACCCACCTCACGTCAGCTCGCTCCACTCGTACCCCCAAATTCCTCACCTCACTCCTACAGAAAACCCCAGCTCCCCTTCTTCCTCAATACTACAGAAAAAACCTCAGCTCCCCTTCTTCTTCACTCGCACTACAACTAGGCTCGTCATTCGTTACTCTGCTCAAATCCATGAGTGCGACGCGACGCCTCGAGGAAAATGGAGTCGCCTGACCCCAGCGCCAAGAAGATGAGGCTCCCACCAACGGCGACGCCTGTTGTAGATCCCGCATGTGGCAGCACGGGGAGAAGCGGCGACCCTGCCCCCACCGGATCCCAGGAACCCGTAGAATCTCGGGTGGACCGCATCAGCGATCTCCCAGACGCCGTCCTTGGGGAGATCATCTCGCTTCTCCCCACCAAGGATTGCTGCCGCACCCAAGTCCTCTCAATTCGGTGGCGCCCTCTATGGCGTGTCGTGCCCCTTAATCTCGACTGTCGTCAGCTATCTCTCTTCAATGATTTTGAAATCCCCAGAGCCATCATCTCCTCCCACCAGGGCTCCGTTCAAAGCCTCTGCATCCCGTCATGCTACCTGAGCAAGCATACCATGCCCTGCACGCTGGACGCCTGGCTGAAATCCCCTGAATTCACAGAACTACAGCTGCTTGAGTTCTACTATTCCCCTGGAAATCACATACCACATACCGAACGCCATGAACTTGTGCCCTCAGCACCGATGTCCATCTCGCAGTTTTCCTCCTCTCTCCACACCGCCACCTTTGCACTGTGCTACCTACCAGACAATCTGATACTAAGCCTTCGACTCCCATTTCTCAAGAAACTTTCACTTGTGTGGGTTCGTATATCAGAGGCCTCATTGCACAGCATCATCCACTCCAGTTGCCCCGCCCTGAAGTGTTTGGTGCTTATTTTCACAATTAGAATTGGTTATCTCCAAATAAAGTCGCCTAAACTTGTAAGAATTGGAATTTCTTTTGATGGAAGGAAGCTCGTCATCCAAGATGCCCCTTCACTTCAAAGGTTGATCCTTGATTCTAGTTATTCACCATTGCAAATAACCGTCCTCTCTGCGCCTAAACTGGAGACCTTGGGTGTAATACATGATCTCTGTGCTCATTTCAATATGGTGTTTGGCTCCACAGTTCTTCAGGTACTTTATATTATCATCTACACTTGTAACCATAAGCTGCATTTTAAATTTCTGCCCATAAGTTATATATCATCTTGGAGTACACATTTTGTACTAATATTATGTTCTATGCTCAATGAAGAGTTTCTCCATGGATGGCCTATCAATGGTGCTGGATTCTGTCAAGATCTTATATATCCAAATGATTAGTTTTGATCTGGACAAGATTATTGGCTTGCTGCAATGCTTTCCATGTCTGGAGAAGTTGTATATAAAGGTGATAATTTCACACGCACATTGGAAGCCCGCATATAGTGTACTAGAATTAACCGTTCAGCTGTTGCTCTTTTGACACTCTTTTTTTAGACCTTAACTGTTTTCAATCTTCATGTCTATTTAGGCAACAGGACGGGGTAAGAAAGTTATAACCAATCGGTGGATTCGTAAGCATCGGGGTTTTCTCCCTTCTCATGAGATTCGGTTAAAGACAATAACGCTAGAACGATATGTAGCCAACCGTGCAAACACTAGATTTGTCACATTCTTCCTGCTGAATGCAAGGTTACTATTGTCCATTAGGCTTAAGTTTATCAGCAGCATGGTTTTGACGGATGGGTATGTCGAAGAGCAAAAAAAGGAGTTTCAGGTGGGCAAAAGAGCATCTGAACATGTCGGGCTTCTATTTACAACATATTGTGGTCATAATCCAGTAAATTTTACGACCCAAGATGTTCATTCTATGGACCTGACCGATCCATTTGACTGTGACTGCCGAAAACAGTGCTGGAGTTAGATGTTGTTGCCCTTTTCAACCTGGGTTTTTTCGTAAACCTGATGAACAATTAACCCTTGTGCTTTTGTACAGTTTGTAAGCTGGAGTTAGATGTTCCTGCCCTTTTCAACTCGGCTGTGACTGTTATATTTTCTTTGAAACAAGGCATGGCTTGCCATTCGTTTAATTTAGAGTGAAATATTGTAACAAATCCCAACCAAGGGACATAACATCACTCTTGCCGGCTGCTTGAGCTCACTATGCATTACAGAAGCCAAGTGATTAGCCCCCACCAGCACCCACAAACTTATTTCGAACTAGCACATCAAATGGGCTGTAAATTTTCATAGGAAAGGCTGCATGACCATGACATATTTGGATTCTGACATTTGGGACCCGCGAGGAAATAGCCTAGCCAGTCAACAAACGATTCTGCCTACTAGCCGTTGGATTGACATCCAACATCTGTCGTGTATCTTCTATCTCTTGTCTTCTTCCTCCAGCCGCCCAAACCGAACCACCCCGTCGGCTCCGCCTGCTCCCGCATCCCATGGCTGGTTGTGCCTCCTCCGCCCTACCGTACGTACCCTCCAACGTTGGCCAGTCCCTCCCTCTATTCCCCCACACGTCCTGTTATTCTTCGATGATGTCAGCCCCAACACGCACCCGCACCCGAACTAGTCAACCCTCGTACTCTCCTCCGCTTGCGACTGGACCGTTCTATGGCTCCTATTCGTTCCGTCCAAGGCCTCGCCATCGTCCTCCGCCTTGCGGCCTTGGTTCGCTCGTCGTGCACGGTGCGCCGCCCTCTTGCGTTGTCAACGTCGTCAACAACCGAGAGGAACAAGGAGATGACTGTACGTGGAGAGGATGACAGTAGGGACCCACCAGCGTCATGGCAGTACGCAAGCAAGTGCCTATGTATTACAAGCCCAAAAATATGGTTCCTCCTAATGGTTGGACATCTTGGGCTCACGCCATTGTCAATGTAGCCAATAAACGAGAGAATTACACTACGAGCGGCTGACACCAGGGACCCAGTAGGTCGCGCAGTTTTTTTAGGAACAAGCAGTTGTTATTTATACTAGTTTTAGCGACGGGTCAGTGTAACAATGGGGTTGTGCGGGGGCCGTGGCCCGTCTAGCCAGGGTTTTATTTATGTTTACCACATCATGAGCCCAGTTGTGTTTTTTTCTTGCTGAAAATGGCTAGCCCAGTTCTATTTTTTAAAAGAAATACCCAAAAAGGGCCTACTTGCTTTATCGGCCCTGCTGGGCTGCAAATCTTTCAAGATGACGAGAGTTTCATTCAGTTTGCCTAGAAATGGGCTGTACATTTTTAAAACACATCAAACCGGGAATTAGTTTCAATTTTTTTCATTACAAGATTTTAGTTCCATTGATTTTTATGCGTGGACAATTATTTGGATTTTATATTTATATAAATTATTTTTCAAAGTAGTTTGAATGTGAATCGATATTTCTGGATTAAAAACAGTTGACCGCACCGAAATATGCAAAATTTCTTATACTTTTTAACCGTGGCCACAATATGGGGTGTAATGCTAACAAAAAGAAGATGGGCTCCAAAAAAATTCTTAAGAATTAGCAAATGGGCTGTACATTATTAGAAATAATGGCAGATGGGATGTCTGTTGTTTTCCACAGATTTGAGGCTAACTTGTGCGCCTACTACAGGTTGACGCGTATGCTTTCATAAAAAAAGGTTGACGCACACGCAACGCCCTGTGAACTTAGTCAATACACGAGATCAGTGACTGTTGGATGTCCATCCAATGGCCGTCGTGCTTCTTCAATCTCTGCTCTTCATGCTCCAGCCGCTCAAACAAGCGCCGGCGAGACTGCCTGCTCCCTCCTCCCCGCGGCCGGCTGTGCTGCCGCGTAGGCCTCACTGCCCCACCGTACTCCCATCTCTGGCCTAGCCATCCCTCTACTCACCCACACCTATTGTTATTCTCCGGCGACGACAGACGAACCAGTAAACCCTCGTACAGTCGTACTCCCCTCCGCGTGGGAAACAACAGCCGAGTCTTCCTTGCCTCCGTGTCGTTCCCTTCCTAGGCCTCGCCGTCGTCCACCACCCTAGTGCTCTCGGCCTGGTCAACGTGATCAACGACCGACATGCATCTGAAGTGGACTGTACGTGGAGAGGCCGACCGCTGGGTCCACGGCCGCACGCAAGGAAATGCCTCCTTATTACGCGCAAAATAATGATTCCTCCACCTGACATCAGGGACCCACCGAAAGGGCCTCTGTATTTTGCGAAAAAAACATTACCACCGCTGACAGCTCAGACCCACCAGCTATATCTTCGCACGCAACAAAGTGCCTCCTTATTACGCATAAAAAATGAATACTCCCCCTGCTAGCTAGGACTCACCTTGGTGGCAGGCTGACTTGTGGGCCTACTAAGTTGACGGGGACAGAGGGCTTTGTCAACTTAGTCAATATGCACGATTCTAGCTCCAGTGACCGTACGATGTCCATCCAACGACCGTAGTGCTTCTTCAACCTCTGGTCTTCTTGCTCCAGCCGCCCAAACCAGCGCCGGTCGTGCCTCGTGCTCCTGCCTCCCATGGCCGGCTGTGATGCGGCGGAGGCCTCACCGCCGCCTACTACTCCCACAGCTGGCCAGGCCATCCCTCTACTCACCCACACCCCCTATTATTCTGCGGCGACGGCAGCCTCACACCACAACGAACCAGTGAACCCTCGTACTCCTCTATGCATGGGCATCTACTGCCGCGTCTTCCCCGGCTCCGTGTCGTCCCCTTCCTAGGCCTCGCCGTCGTCCACCGCCCTGGTGCTCTCGGCGCGGCGTGGTCAACATGGCCAAGGAACGGCTTCCATCAGACGTGGACTGTACGTGGAGAGGCTGACAGCTGGGTCCACGGCCGCAGCAAGGAAGTGCCTCCATATTACGTGCAAAATAATTATTCCTCCACCTTACAGCGGGGACCCACCGGACGGGCCACCGTATTTTGCTAAAAAATGTTTCCCCCCTGACTGCTGGGACCCACCAGCTACACCTTCGCACGCAAGGAAGTGCGTCCGGGCAAAAAAACGATTCGCCCCTGACTGCTGGGACCCACCAGCTACACCTTCGCACGCAAGGAAGTGCGTCCGGGAAAAAAACAAAATGATTCGCCCCCTGACTGCTGGGACCCACCAGCTACATCTTCGCACGCAAGGAAGTGCCTGACAGTCGGGACCCACCTGGTCGAAGAGTACGTAGCATTGTCATTCTGGTCGCGAATGTGTACGTACATATATACTGGTTGATGTAGAGGCGCGCATGTGTCGTAGTAGAGGCGCGCACGTAGCATGTATACATACATACAACGGCCAGTGTGCAAGAAAGAAAATACGGCCACGTATGTGTACATACAGGCGGGGTCTTGAACACCTACTCGCGCATATATACCTACGACCATGGCTCGTGTACATTGGCTGGGTCAGAACAGAGAAAAACAACGTCGTCGTCGTGTTCATGGGGAGCCAACCGGCTGGGTCGGAACGGAATGCGTCGTCGTGTTCATCGGGAGGTCTTGGACGGAACAGGCGATGGAAACGAGGCCTGGCGTACCGCAGAACGGAGGAAACAGCCTTGTGTTCGACCGGCCACGTTCGAAACAGGATCCTGTTCATTGGGAGGGGTCTGGCGTACTGCAAAACGGAGGAAACAGACCTCCTACGGTCGAAACGGGGGTCCTGTTGATCGGGAGGGTGTGGCGTACTGCAAAACGGATGAAATGGACCTCCTACGGCCGAAACGGGGGTCCTATTGATCGGGAGGGGTGTGGCGTGCTACCTCTTGAGCACTGCATTGGATTTCCCGAAGAGGAGAGGATGATGCAGTAAAGTAGCGTAAGTATTTCCCTCAGTTTTTGAGAACCAAGGTATCAATCCAGTAGGAGATCACGCACGGGTCCCTCGTACCTACACAAAACGATAGCTACTCACAACCAACGCGATTAGGGGTTGTCAATCCCTTCACGGTCACTTACGAGGGTGAGATCTGATAGAGATGATAAATAATATTTTTGGTATTTTTGATATAGAGATGCAAAGTAAAAAAAGTAAAAGGCAAAGTGAAAACAAAGCAAATAATAAAGTAATGGAGATTGATATGATGAGAATAGACCCGGGGGCCATAGGTTTCACTAGTGGCTTCTCTCAAGAGCATAAGTATTCTACGGTGGGTGAACAAATTACTGTTGAGCAATTGATAGAAAAGCGAATAATTATGAGATTATCTAGGTATGATCATGTATATAGGCATCACATCCGAAACAAGTAGACCGAAACGATTTTGCATCTACTACTATTACTCCACTCATCGACCGCTATCCAGCATGCATCTAGAGTATTAAGTTAAAAACAGAGTAACGCCTTAAGCAAGATGACATGAGGTAGAGGGATAAATTTATGCAATATGATAAAAACCCCATCTTGTTATCCTCGATGGCAACAATACAATATGTGCCTTGCAACCCTTTCTGTCACTGGGTAAGGACACCACAAGATTGAACCCAAAGCTAAACACTTCTCCCATTGCAAGAACTACCAATCTAGTTGGCCAAACCAAACGGATAATTCGAAGAGACTTGCAAAGATAACTCAATCATACATAAAAGAATTCAGAGAAGAATCAAATATTGTTCATAGATAAGCTGGATCATAAACCCACAATTCATCGGTCTCAACAAACACACCGCAAAAAGAAGATTACATCGAATAGATCTCCACAAGAGAGGGGGAGAACATTGTATTGAGATCCAAAAAGAGAGAAGAAGCCATCTAGCTACTAGCTATGGACCCGAAGGTCTGAAGTAAACTACTCACACTTCATCGGAGAGGCTATGGTTGATGTAGAAGCCCTCCGTGGTAGATGCCCTCTCCGGCGGAGCTCCGGAACAGGCCCCAAGATGGGATCTCGCGGATACAGAAAGTTGCGGCGATGGAATTAGGTTTTTGGCTTCGTATTCAATCTGACGGAGGTACGTAGGTATATATAGGAGGAAGGAGTACGTCGGTGGAGCAACAGGGGGCCCACGAGGCAGGGGGCGCCCAGGGGGCGCCCTCCACCCTCGTGACCTCCACGGCTGTTCCTTGGAGCAGGGTCCAAGTCTCCTGGATCACGTCCGGTGAGAAAATCACGTTCCCGAAGGTTTTATTCCGTTTGGACTCCGTTTGATATTTTGTTTCTTCGAAATACTGAAATAGGCAAAAAAAAAATAGCAATTCTGGGTTGGGCCTCCGGTTAATAGGTTAGTCCCAAAAATAATTTGAAAGTGGAAAATAAAGCCCAATATAGTCCAAAACAGTAGATAAAGTAGCATGGAGTAATCAAAAATTATAGATACGTTAAACGTATCAAGCATCCCCAAGCTTAATTCCTTCTCATCCTCGAGTAGGTAAATGATAAAAAAGAATTTTTGATGTGGAGTGATACTTTGGTATAATTTCAATATAAATCTTCTTAATTGTGAAATGAATATTCAGATCCGAAAGATTCAGGACAAAAGTTCATACTGACATAAAAGTAATAATACTTCAAGCATACAAATTAAAGCAATCATGTCTTCTCAAAATAGCATGGTTAAAGAAAGTTATCCCTACCAAATCATATAGTCTGCCTATGCTCTATCTTCATCACACAAAGTATTTAATCATGCACAACCCCGATGACGAGCCAAGCAATTGTTTCATACTTTAGAAATCTCAAACTTTTTCAACTTTCACGCAATACATGAGCGTGAGCCATGGACATAGCACTATAGGTGGAATAGAATGGTGGTTGTGGAGAAGACAAAAAGGAGAAGATAGTCTCACATCAACTAGGCGTATCAATGGGCTATGGAGATGCCCATCAATAGATATCAATGTGAGTGAGTAGGGATTGCCATGCAACGGATGCACTAGAGCTATAAGTATATGAGAGCTCAAAAAGAAACTAAGTGGGTGTGCATCCAACTTGCTTGCTCACGAAGACCTAGGGCACTTTTGAGGAAGCCCATCATTGGAATATACAAGCCAAGTTCTATAATGAAAATTCCCACTAGTATATGAAAGTGACAACATATGAGACTCTCTATCATGAAGATCATGGTGCTACTTTGAAGCACAAGTGTGGAAAAAGGATAGTAGCATTGTCCCTTCTCTCTTTTTCTCTCATTTTTTTATTTGGCCTTTCTCTTTTTTTCTTTTTTTATGGCCATTCCTTTTTTTTTATTTGGGCTTCTTTGGCCTCTTTTATTTTTCATAAAGTCCGGAGTCTCATCCCGACTTATGGGGGAATCATAGTCTCCATCATCCTTTCCTCACTAGGACAATGCTCTAATAATGATGATCATCACACTTTTATTTTCTTACAACTCAACAATTACAACTCGATACTTAGAACAAAGTATGACTCTATATGAATGCCTCCGGCGGTGTACCGGGATATGCAATGAATCATGAGTGACATGTATGAAAATTATGAAGGTGGTCTTGCCACAAATACAATGTCAACTACATGTTCATGCAAAAAGCAATATGACAAAAGTAATGCATGTCATATGAACGGAACGGTGGATAGTTGCATGGCAATATATCTCGGAATGGCTATGGAAATGCCATGATAGGTAGGTATGGTGGCTGTTTTGAGGAAGGTATATGGTAGGTGTATGATACCGGAGAAAAGTGCGTGGTATTAGAGAGGCTAGCAATGGTGGAAGGGTGAGAGTGTGTATAATCCATGGACTCAACATTAATAAAAAGAACTCATGCACTTGTTGCAAAAATTTAGAAGTCATCAAAAACAAAAGCATTAAATGCATACTCCTAGGGGGATAGATTGGTAGGAAAAGACCATCACTCGTCCCCGACTGCCACTCATAAGGAAGACAATCAATAAATAAAATTGTGCGCCGACTTCATCATAAAGCGGTTCACCATACGTGCATGCTACGGGAATCACAACCTTCAACACAAGCATTCTTTAAATTTGTAATCACCCCAACTAGCATTGCTTTGATATTATCACCTCCAAATCTCAAAACAATTATAAAGCATCAAACTTATCTTAGTATTCAACGCACTCAAAAGAAAGTTTCACAAATCTTGAATACCAAGTATATTAACATTAAGCAAATTACCATGCTATCAACAACTCTCAAAATAATCTAAGTGAAACATGAGAGATCAATAGTTTATTTAAAACAAATCCACCACCGCGCTCTAAAAGATCTAAATGAAGCACTAGAGCAAAAAATTATTACGCTCAAAATATATAAGTGAAGCACTATGAGCAAACTATCAAGCTCAAAAGATATAAGTGAAGCACATAAAGTATTCTAGCAAATTCTAAATCATGTATGGCTCTATCAAAAGGTGTGTACATAAAGGATGATTGTGGCAAACTAACAAGCAAAGACGCAAATAATACAAGACGCTCCAAGCAAAACACATGACATGTGGTGAATAAAAATATAGCTCCAAGTAAATTACCGATGGAAGTAGACGAAAGAGGGGATGCCTTCCGGGGCATCCCCAAGCTTTGAATTTTTGGTGTCCTTGGATTATCTTGGGGGTGCCATGGGCATCCCCAAGCTTACGCTCTTGCCGCTCTTTGTTCCATAATCCATCAAAAGAATTCACCCAAAACTTGAAAACTTCACAACACAAAACTCAATAGAAATCTCGTGAGCTCCGTTAGTGAAAGAAAACAAAAGACTACTTTAAGGTACTGTAATGAACTCATTCTCTATTTATATTGGTGTTAAACCTACTGTATTCCAACTTCCTTATGGTTTATAAACTAATTGATTAGCCATAGATGCATTGAAATAAGCAAACAACACACAAAAAACAGAATCTGTCAAAAACAGAACATTCTGTAGTAATCTGTAACTAACGCAAACTTCTGGAACTCTAAAACTTCTACCAAAATAGGACGTACTGGAAAATTTGTTTATTGATCAGCAGCAAAAAGAATCAATGCAAAAAATCGTTCCTGTGATTTATTGAACTTTTTCTCGTGAGCGCAAAGTTTCTGTTTTTCAGCAGAATCAAATCAACTATCATCATAGCTTATCCTATAGGTTCTACTTGGCACAAACACTAATTAAAACATAAAACCACATCTAAACAAAAATTAGATGGATTATTTATTCCTAAACAGAAGCAAAAAAACACAAAATAAAATTGGGTTGCCTCCCAACAAGCGCTATCGTTTAACGCCCCTAGCTAGGCATAAAAGCGAAGATAGATCTAGGTTTTGCCATCTTTGGTAGGCAATCCATAAGTGGCTCTCATGATAGATTCATATGGTAATTTTATTTCTTTCTAGGGAAGTGTTCCATACCCTTTTTTAAGGGAAATTGGAATCTAATATTCCCTTCCTTCATATCAATAATCGCACCAATCGTTCTAAGGAAAGGTCTACCAAGAATAATAGGACATGAAGGATTGCAATCTTTATCAAGAACGATAAAATCTACAGGCACATAATTCATATTTGCAATAATAAGAACATCATTAATTCTTCCCATAGGCTTTTTAATAGTGGAATCCGCAAGATGCAAGTTTAGAGAGCAATCTTTAAGGTCACGGAAATCTAGCAAATCACACAAAGTTTTGGGAATAGTGGAGACACTAGCACCCAAATCACACAAGGCATGAAACTCATAATCTTTAATTTTAATTTTGATAGTAGGTTCCCACTCATCATAGAGTTTTCTAGGGATAGAAACTTTCAACTCAAGTTTTTCTTCATAAGATTGCATCAAGGCATCAACAATGTGTTCGGTAAAGGCCTTATTTTGACTATAAGCATGAGGAGAATCTAGCATGGCTTGCAACAAGGAAATACAACCAATCAAAGATCAATTTTCATAATTAAATTCCTTGAGATCCAAAATAGTGGGTTTAGCAACATCAAGATTTTTATTTCTTTCAATCCCACTTTCATCAATTTCATCATCAAGATCTAGAAACTCCGAATTCTTAGAACGCCTTCTAGGTAAAGGAAGATCATATTCAGTTTCATCAAGATTCATATTGCAAAACAAAGATTTAATGGGGGACACATCAATAACTTTTAGATCTTCATCTTGATTTTCATAGGAATCGGAAGAACACGCTTTAATAAAGGCATCTTTGGAAGCACGCATCCTAGCGGTTCTTTCCTTGCACTCATCAATGGAAATTCTCATAGCTTTGAGAGACTCATTGATATCATGCTTAGGAGGAATAGATCTAAGCTTTAAAGAATCAATTTCAAGAGAAATTCTATCAACGTTCCTAGCCAAATCATCAACTTTAAGCAATTTCTCTTCAAGCAAAGCATTAAAATTCTTTTGTGAATTCATAAACTCTTTAACACTACTCTCAAATTCAGAGGGCATCTTATTAAAATTTCCATAAGAGTTGTTGTAGGAATTTCCATAATTATTAGAAGGATTACTAGGATAAGGCCTAGGATTAAAATTCCCTCTATACGCGTTATTTCCAAAACTATTCCTACCAACAAAATTCACATCCCTAGATTCATTATTATTCTCAATCAAAGTAGATAAAGGCATATCATTGGGATCAAGAGAAGTATTTTTAGTAGCAAACATCTTCATAAGTTCATCCATCTTTTCACTCAAAACATTGATTTCTTCTATAGCATGCACTTTTTACTAGAAGATCTTTCGGTATGCCATTGAGAATAATTAGCCATAATATTGTCAAGAAATTTTGTAGCATCCCCTAATGTAATTTCCATAAATGTGCCTCCTGCGGCCGAATCTAAAAGATTTCTAGAAGCAAAATTTAATCCAGCATAAAAATTTTGTATGATCATCCATAAATTTAAACCATGAGTAGGGCAATTGCGAAGCATCAATTTCATTCTTTCCCAAGATTGGGCAACATGCTCATGATCAAGTTGTTTAAAATTCATAATATCGTTCCTAAGAGTGATGATCTTAGCGGGAGGAAAATACTTAGAGATAAAAGCATCTTTGCACTTGTTCCAAGAATCAATACTATTTTTAGGCAAAGACAAAACCCAAATTTTAGCATGATCTCTAAGTGAAAACGGAAATAACTTCAATTTGACAATATTGTTATCCGTATCTTTCTTCTTTTGCATATCACACAAATCAACAAAATTGTTTAGATGAGTAGCGGCATCTTCACTAGGAAGGCCGGCGAATTGATCTTTCATAACAAGATTCAGAAAAGCGGTATTGATTTCACAAGACTCATCATTATTAAGAGGAGCAATCGGAGTACTAAGCAAATCATTATTATTGGTATTCGAGAAATCACACAACTTGGTATTATCTTGTGCCATGGCAACAAGTAATCCAACACACAAGCAACAAAAAGACAAACGAGAAAAAGGCAAAAGAGAAAGAGAGGAGGAGATTGGGAAAGAGAGGGCGAATAAAACGGCAAGGGTGAAGTGGGGGAGAGGAAAACGAGAGGCAAATAATGTAATGCGAGAGATAGGGATTGTGATGGGTACTTGGTATGGTTGACTTTTGCGCAAACTCCCCGACAACGGCGCTAGAAATTCTTCTTGCTACCTCTTGACCACTGCGTTGGATTTCCCCGAAGAGGAGAGGATGATGCAGTAAAGTAGCGTAATTATTTCCCTCAGTTTTTGAGAACCAAGGTATCAATCCAGTAGGACATCACGCACGAGTCCCTCGTACCTACACAAAACGATAGCTACTCGCAACCAACGCGATTAGGGGTTGTCAATCCCTTCAGGTCACTTACGAGGGTGAGATCTGATAGAGATGATAAATAATATTTTTGGTATTTTTGATATAGAGATGCAAAGTAAAAAGTAAAAGGCAAAGTAAAACAAAGCAAGTAATAAAGTAATGGAGATTGATATGATGAGAATAGACCCGGGGGCCATAGGTTTCACTAGTGGCTTCTCTCAAGAGCATAAGTATTCTACGGTGGGTGAACAAATTACTGTTGAGCAATTGATAGAAAAGCGAATAATTATGAGATTATCTAGGTATGATCATGTATATAGGCATCACGTCCAAAACAAGTAGATCGAAACGATTCTGCATCTACTACTATTACTCCACTCATCGACCGCTATCTAGCATGCATCTAGAGTATTAAGTTAAAAACAGAGTAACGCCTTAAGCAAGATGACATGATGTAGAGGGATAAATTCATGCAATATGATAAAAACCCCATCTTGTTATCCTCGATGGCAACAATACAATACATGCCTTGCAACCCTTTCTGTCACTGGGTAAGGACACCGCAAGATTGAACCCAAAGCTAAACACTTCTCCCATTGCAAGAACTACCAATCTAGTTGGCCAAACCAAACGGATAATTCGAAGAGACTTGCAAAGATAACTCAATCATACATAAAAGAATTCAGAGAAGAATCAAATATTATTCATAGATAAGCTGGATCATAAACCCACAATTCATCGGTCTCAACAAACACATCGCAAAAAAGGAAGATTACATCGAATAGATCTCCAGAAGAGAGGGGGAGAACATTGTATTGAGATCCAAAAAGAGAGAAGAAGCCATCTAGCTACTAGCTATGGACCCGAAGGTCTGAAGTAAACTACTCACACTTCATCGGAGAGGCTATGGTGTTGATGTAGAAGCCCTCCGTGGTAGATGCCCTCTCCGGCGGAGCTCCGGAACAGGCCCCAAGATGGGATCTCGCGGATACAGAAAGTTGCGGCGGTGGAATTAGGTTTTTGGCTCCGTATTCGATCTGACGGAGGTTCATAGGTATATATAGGAGGAAGGAGTACGTCGGTGGAGCAACAGGGGGCCCACAAGGCAGGGGGGCGCGCCTAGGGGGGCACGCCCTCCACCCTCATGACCTCCACGGCTGTTCCTTGGAGCAGGGTCCAAGTCTCCTGGATCATGTTTGATGAGAAAATCATGTTCCCGAAGGTTTTATTTCGTTTGGACTTCGTTTGATATTCTGTTTCTTCGAAATACTGAAATAGGCAAAAAAAATAGCAATTCTGGGCTGGGCCTCCGGTTAATAGGTTAGTCCCAAAAATAATATGAAAGTGGAAAATAAAGCCCAATATAGTCCAAAACAGTAGATAAAGTAGCATGGAGCAATCAAAAATTATAGATACGTTGGAGACGTATCATGGCGTACCGCAAAACGGACGAAACGGACCTCCTACGGTCGAAACGGGGGTCCTATTGATCGGGAGGGGTGTGGCGTACCGCAAAACGGACGAAACAGACTTGTGTTGGAGCGCTACGGTCAAAACGGGGGTCCTGTTCATCAGGAGGGGTGTGGCGTACCGCAAAACGGGACTCCAAGGGATATTGTTCATCTCCACCGTCGACCTCCTCCAGCCTCCACGGGCTACTGTTCATCCACCGTCGACCTCCTCCAGCCTCCACCTGCGACTGTTCATCCACGGGCTCCTGTTCATCCAGCCTCCACCGCGCGCTACTCCACCGGCTACTGTTCAACCACCACTCTCCACGGGCTCCTGTTCAACCACCCCTCCACGGGCTACTGTTCGTCCACCCCTCCACCGTCTACTGTTCATCCGGCCCTCCACGGGGTCGTCCTGTTCATCCAGCCCTCCACGGGGTCCTGTTCATCCAGCCCCAACCGGCTCGATCAATCGGGGTCCTATTCATCCAGAGGCAACACCACGGGTCCTGTTCATCCACTCCCACTGCTCACTGTTCATCCAAACCCCCCCCCCCCGCAACACTCACTATTCATCCAGAGAGGCAGCATCGATCGGCTTCAGTTAGCAGCAGTAGCGAAGGAATCGCTCGATCGGGTTCAGTTAACAGCCATCGATCGATCGCTCGGGTTTAGTAACGCGTAGCCTGCAGTGCAATCGCTCGGGTTCAGTTAGAGCCCAACGCCTCGCTCGGGTTCAGTTAGAGCCAACGCCTCGCACACACACGTGTACGTGTACGAGAGAAACACGCACCGCTCAGCCCCCGACCACCCACCGTAACCGGGAACTCCCTGAAATTTTCCTCGCCCTCACTTGTACCACAGTTTTATCCGTCATGGACGGCCCAAAGAATGTCATGCAGCTGCTTCTCCGGCCCGCCCAGGACGAACGGCCCATTTTCGGTCATGATTTTTTGTCGTAGAAGTAGGAGCCCACCACATCTATGATGATACAGGGTTTTGTCACAATTATCGTCATAGAAGTGTCATATGTATGATAGAAAAAAAATTCGTTCAGCCCAAAATGTCACGGATGTGTCTTTTTTTGTAGTGTAGCCTTGTGCTACCAACCTTGCCTTGTTGCGAACGATGGTCCCATGAGTATCTTGCTTGTTCTTGAATATCCACTTGGTTCCAATGACACTGTGGTCCACCTATGGCCTTGGCACCAATCTCCACACCTTGTTGTACTCGAAGTTGTTGAGTTCTTCATGCATGGCATTGATCCAATCCGGATCTTCGAGCGCCTCATAGACCTTTTGGGGTTCAACACAAGAGACAAGCGCGTGATACTCACAATAGTTTGCTAATTTTCTACGAGTGCTTACCCCCTTTCTTAGGCTTCCAACCACATTCTCCATGAGATTACCTTTGGTAGTGTGATTGGAAGAAATCTTCGCGGCACGACGCTCTAATTCCTCCTCCGATGTGAAAAGAGGAGGGGTAACTTGATCATATTGAGCGCCGTCTTGAGCTTGTTCTTGATCTTGAGCTTGCTCTTGATCTTGAACTTGCTCGAAGGGGAGAACTTGACCTTGGGCATCATTTGGTGGTTCACCACCATCTTGAGGTTGATCTTGCCCTTGATCTTGTTCACGAGGTTGAGGGCCTTCACTTTGTTCTTCGGAAGCGTGTGGATCTTGGGTTGGTGATGGCTCCACTTGAGTAGAGCATTGTCCTTCTCCTTCGGCCACAAGGGGTTCCTCAATGGGTAGTATATGACCAACACCCATTCTTCTTATGGCTTGGGGAGGAATTTCATCACCTACATCACAAGTACCACTTTGCTCCACTTGGGAGCCGTTATTCTCATCAAACTCCATGTTACATGTCTCCTCAATAAGTCTCGTGGACTTATTGAGGACACGGTAAGCATGAGAGTTTGTAGCATAACCAACAAATATGCCCTCATAAGCTCTAGCCTCAAATTTAGACAAACGAACACCTTTCTTGAGAATGAAGCACTTACACCCAAACACCCGAAAGTACTTGAGGTTGGGCTTGTTACCGGTGAGTATCTCATATGGAGTCTTGTTCAAGCCTTTGCGGAGATAGAGTCGATTTGATGCATGACACGCGGTGTTGATGGCTTTGGCCCAAAAGTTGTATGGAGACTTGAACTCCGCCATCATGGTCCTTGCCGCATCCATCAACGTCTGGTTCTTCCTCTCTGCGACACCATTTTGTTGAGGGGTATAAGGTGCAGAATATTGATGCTTGATCCCCTCATCACTAAGAAACTCATCCAAGGTGTAGTTCTTGAACTCGGTGCCGTTGTCACTCCTTATTGTCAAGATCTTTGCATCATGTTGATGTTGAGCTTCATTTGCAAAGTCGATGACGGTTTGTTGAGTCTCACTCTTCCTCTTGAATAAATATACCCAAGTGTATCTTGAAAAATCATCCACAATCACCAAGCAATACTTTCTACCTCCAATACTATCAAAGGATGGAGGCCCAAAGAGATCCATGTGAAGGAGCTCCAAGGGTCTCTTCGAGTAGATGATAGTCGTGGGAGGGTGAGCCTTCTCATGTAGCTTTCCTTCGATACAAGCACTGCAAGCACGATCTTTGCAAAACTAACATTTGTTAGTCCACGGACATGGTCCCCCTTGAGAAGACTTTGAAAAGATCTCATATTGACGTGGGCTAAACGGCGATGCCAAAGCCATCCCACATCAACTTTAGCCATTAGGCATGTTGCGGTCTTAGTGGGTCGCTCCGAAAAGTTAATCACATGAAGACCATTCTCGACATGCCCAACAAAGGCTACTTTAGGAGTCTTGCTCCACAAGAGGGCCACGGTATCAATATCAAATAAAGTGGCAAAGCCCATGAGTGCAAGTTGACGAACGGAAAGTAGATTGTAAGCAAGGGACTCAACAAGCATGACTTTCTCGATCATTAGATCATGAGAAATGACAACCTTGCCAAGACCCAATACCTTAGAAGATGAGGCATCACCCCACTCGACGTTGGTGGGCATAGAAGGGATTTTGTGCACGTCCACCACCAAGTCCTTGCTTCCGGTCATATGATTTATGGCTCTAGTATCGAGCAACCATGATCCCCCACCGGAAGCAAATACCTACACAAGATCAATGCTTGGCTTTAGGTACCCATTTTGTAATGGGTCCTTTGATGTTAGTAACAAGGGTCTTAGGAACCCAAATAGACCATTCAATGTATTCATAAGGAGAACCAACAAATTTAGCATAAACATGCCCATCACTAGCACGGCACAACACATAAGATGGATTAAAGTCGCCGTCTTTGTTGGAAGGGGTGGCATTTCCCTTTTTGATATCACCACCTTTCACATTGTTCTTCTTCTCCTTAGGAGCACCCTCTCCCTCCTTCACAAAAGTTTGCTTGAGAGGGGGAGGTCGTTTGGTCTTGTTGTTCTTCTTCTTGTTCTTGGACTTAGGTGTGAACCCAACTCCCTCCTTGGCCACAACTTCATTTTGATTGCTCAAAAGGTCATTGAGGTTCTTCTCACCTTGTATGCACGTTACAAGGCCTTTCTCAAGTTGCTCCTTCAACTTGGCATTCTCCTCCACAAGGTGCACATGCTCACAACATGGGTTAGTAGCATTTGCATTATCAATTAATACCATATGAGGAAAGGTGGCTTTTTCCTTGGTTAGCTTCACTTGGAGTTGATCATGAGACTCCTTGAGTCTAGCATGAGCACCCTTCAAGACCTTGTGGGCCTTGTCGAGTATATCAAACTCCTCCTTGAGTTTAGCATGGTCAACCCAAGTTTAGCCTTCTCGGAATTTAGCACATGAGATACAACAAGCGCGTGATCAAGATCTTTATTTAATTTAGCATGGTCATCGTTGTGTGACTCCTCAAGAGCCAAACGATGCACACGCTCTTCCTCAAGAGCATTAGAGAGATCCGCTATCTCATCGGCATAGTCACGACTATGACCTTCCATCTTAGAGATGGTTTCTTCATGAGCCTCGATCATGTCATTGGCTTCACCAAGTTGTTCCAAGAGAGCAATAAAGTGCTTCTTGGATTTTCCCTTGAGCTTACTCATAAAAGACTCATATTCATTCACTTCCTCATTAGACCCCTCACTTTCATCAATGCAATCCGTCAAGGAGGGATTAGTGATGATGGTGGTTTTGATGTTGGGGTTACCTTGTTGGTAGCTTTAGCCATGAGGCACTTGGCGGTGATGTTCTCGTTGGATGAGTCGAAGAGGGACACCCGAGGAGTTGTGGCAATGGCAACGAAGGCCATGGACATGGCTTCACTATCTTCATCATCATCGTCGTCCTCATGGTATTCTTCTTGAATCACCAACCCTCTAGTTGGAGTCTTC
Organism: Triticum aestivum; assembly: GCF_018294505.1. Lineage (NCBI taxonomy): Eukaryota > Viridiplantae > Streptophyta > Magnoliopsida > Poales > Poaceae > Triticum > Triticum aestivum. Next base: position 563,680,009 of record NC_057798.1, read on the forward strand.
TTGGTGATGTTGTTCTTGTTGGGGAAAGACTTGCCTTTGTCTTTTCGGATGAGCTTGCCACCATTGTCTTCCCTCTTCTCATAAGGGCACTCCGCAACAAAATGGCTCACATTGCCACAATTGTAACATGTTCTCACACGTTGCTTGCCCTTGAAGCTACTTGAGTTATTCTTGTTGAAGCTTGGCCTTGAGTTCCTATTGCTCCAAAATTGCCTTGAAGCAAGAGCCATGTGTTCATGATAATCATACTTTGTATCTTCGGGATTGCTCTCATCTTCTTCCTCATCATCCTCTTCTTCCACACTAACCTTGGCCTTCAAGGCAAGGTTGGGCTTCTTTGATCTTTGAGAGCGTAACACCGCATTGTCGGCGGTCTTGTCCAAGATGCTCATAGCCACAAACTCATCCAACACTTCACTTGAGGACAGGGTGTGGAAGTCCGGCCTTTGACGAATGACTGAGGACATGGCCTTGTGGCAAGGCATCATTGCCTTGAGGAATTTGCGCTTGATCCAATTGTCATCCGTGTCCTTGCTCCCATGATCTCAGAGTGCAACCGCGAGTTTGGTTACTCTCCGAAAGAGCTCACGGGGTTCTTCATCTTCTTTCATTGCAAACTCATCGGCTTCATCTTGCACCACTTCATAGTTAGAGCGTTGAATGCTTACGCTTCCCCTGTAGAGGGAAACAACACAATGTCATGCGTCTTTGGCCATGGCGAAGGGTCGAAGATGAGGGAGATCTTCGAGTGGAATTGCATCTTGGATGATGAATAGAGCATTCTCATTGAATTGATTATCCGCGGCTTCTCTAGGGGTGAAGTTGCTTCGGTCATGTGGATAGAAACCTTCTTCAATGATTCTCCAAAGATTAGTATTCACATGATTTAAATGACGCTTGAAGGGATAAACCCAAGAATCAAAGTCCTCATTTTTCACAATCTTAGGGGGAGGACCGGCATGATTCAAATGGGTGGAAGGAATCGGTCCACCATAAACAAGTGGAGGTTCCACATGGGCAAAGATGTCGGCGCCATTTTTACCACTAGAATAAGGAGCCTTTTCACTAGTAGCTTCCCCTTGTCGGAGTTAGATCTGTCACCTTGTTAGTGGTATCACCCACTTTCAACGGTGCAGTGGATAATTTAAGCCCTTCTAAGAATTTATTAAACATGCTTTCAACGTCGGTCGTCATGGAGGTTTTCAATGTGTCCAAAGCCACACTGAATTCCTCACGAGAGACCGCGGTTCCCCCATCGACCATAGACGAGCTCGGATTCACACCGGAGTGCTCCTCCCCACCATCTACGGTGTTAACCATACTCTTCATACGGCAAAGTCCTTAATAAAGAGATGAGGCTCTGATACCAATTGAAAGGATCAATATAGTTGACTAGAGGGGGGTGAATAGGTAACTAACAATTTTTAGCTTTTCTTTACCAAATTAAACTTTGCATCAAAGTAGGTTGTCTAGATATGCAACTAGGTGAGCAACCTATATGATGCAACAACAACAAGCACACAAGCAAGAAAGGGATATAACACAGATAAGCTTGCACAAGTAAAGGCATAAGATAACCAAGAGTGGAGCCGGTGAATACGAGGATGTGTTACCGAAGTTCCTTCCTTTTGAAGGGAAGTACGTCTACGTTGGAGCGGTGTGGAGGCACAATGCTCCCCAAGAAGCCACTAGGGCCACCGTACTCTCCTCACGCCCTCACACAATGCGAGATGCCTTGATTCCACTATTGGTGCCCTTGAAGGCGGCAACCGTACCTTTACAAACAAGGTTGAGGCTCTCTCCACAATTTAATTGGAGGCTCCCAACGAAACCCCAGAGCTTCACCACAATGGAATGTGGCTCCGAAGTGACCTCTTCCATCTAGGGCGCCCAAGCACTCAAGAGTAACAAAATCCACACAAGAAAGTATGGGGGAATCAAATATCCTTTGGTGGAAGTGTAGATCTCGGTCTCCTCCTTCAATCCCTAGCAAATCAACGAGTTTGAGTAGCTAGAGAGAGAGAGATCGGGCAAGAGAGCTTTAATGGCAATAATGGAGGAGAGAGAGAGGCAAGAGGTAGGTGGGAGGTAGGAGAAGCACCTCCTTAAATAGGCCCCCCAAGATCCAACCGTTATGTGCAGAAACGCATGGGAGCGGAACTTCCGGTGGCGCACCCGGTAGTACCGGTTTATCAAAACAAACCGGAACTACCGCACAACCACCGCTCAACTACCGGGCCATATACACAAAGTAAACTCCACATGCCGGTAGTTGGAGCGGAGGTTGGACCGGAACTACCGCTGCGCCAACTGTTCCTGGGCGGTGGGGTCTGAGGTGGTACAACCGCCGTGAACACCGGTAGTACTTGTTTATCAAGGAAAACCGGAACTACCGTTCCACCATCGGTCTACAACCGCACCCAGTACAGAAGGGAGTCACCCTAGAGCGGTACAACAGGCGATGGTAAGACCGGAACTACCGGCCGCAGTACAACCGCTCAAGGAACCGGTACAACCGTCAAGAGCAGGACTGCACAGAACAAAGGATGGGGAACCTCTCTCTCCTCGAACGGAGGGTATATGGTGGGTGCAGAATATGTGTACGTGAAGGATTCACCCAATACTTTCCGATGCGGATTCTCTCTTAATAGTACGGATATCCTACGACCAAAGGAAATAAAATGTCGGAGACTCCGTCTTCGATCTTTTCTGCACAGAGGGAAACCTAACCGTCTTGCGCCACACAAAGTGTACCTGAGAAAACTATGGTGCATGATTAGTCCACGTGTGTTGTCATCATCACCAAAACCCTAAGGCAAAAGATGCTCTTACAGGGAGGACCCTCGGTCTCATGGGGGAGTGGGGATATCGGTCGTCACCTATTTGCCTGGGTTGAAAGAGAGGAGAAAGAAGACTTTCGTGGAGATGTGACCTGATCTACCTAATGTAATATGGTATTTTTGTTGCATATATGAAAAATACAGTAGACCACTTGCTCTAATGTTCATGTAGAAAAAAGTGTATGATGCAAGGTCGAATGGGAGACCGTGTGCAAGCCCACTAATCTGGGTGGGTTGGGGTTCTCCACCTAGACAAGTTTTCTCATGCTCTGAGATTGTAATGGTTGTGGTTAAAGTGGACATCGCTGAAAAAAATCTTGGTGGAGCTTGGGAACACATGCAATAGGGAGGACATGCTTCTTTTCCACTCCCTGGCCAAGGTTACCATTGAAATTGATAAGATAGAATTTTGGGACTCTCCATGCTTGACGATCAATGCTCGGGAAACATGGCTTCGCTTATTCACGAGATTTCCAAGAAGAAAAATTGGAATGTAAAGCTCAGCCTTCAACATAACTATTGGATAGACCAAGTCGACACTTCCAATGGCATGACGACCGAGCACATCAACAAATTCTTCAAACTTTGAACACTTCTCCAACATTTCAACCTTCATGAAGGGGTTGAGGACTCCATTGCTTGGAAACCCACTGCCAACTTGTCCCATTCTGCTAATTCGGCCTACCGCACCCAATTTGTCGGTACCACGTCGACTATATTCAAATCTGCCATGTGGTAGCCTTGGGCACCCGTGAAACGCAAGCTATCTATGTGGCTAATCTCCAAAACCGGGTCTGGAGAGCGGACATGTTAGCCAAGTAGGGTTAGCCAAATTTGTGAGGTTTGTCAACTTTGCAAGCGTGGTCTGGAGACGGTGGCTTACCGTCTTCTCAAATGCCACTTCTCCACATGGATTTAGAATATGATCAAATTTTGGCTCGGTTGACACGACCTCAACACTGTTTCCCGGCAATGCTTCTATCCCGCCATTGAGTGGTGTTAGGTGGTCTCATACCGCAATGACAACCTTTCAAAATCCACCGCTCTAATCCTCATGCCTCTTGAAAAGTTTGGAACAAACAAAATGCTAGGGTCTCGGAACACCTTCACGATGCCCACCACTGCCTTCTCCAACATCAAGAAAGAAGCACACACTTTTGTATTGAAGTAGGGGCATATCACCTTAGAGTCATAATCCCAGGTGAGTAAACTTCCACGTTCGGCGCCAAGTATCTCACCTTCACGTGCACACCGCCTGCTCGACGCAATTCCCCACACGCCCGCGAACTCACCAACCTCCCCGATGGCAACCGCCACCGCCGCAACCGCCCCTTCCACCTCCTCGTCACTCCTCCTCTGCCGACCCCTCCCTCCAAATTCCACAGCCGCGTACTGCCTCGCGCCACCACGGTGCCGCGCGTGCCTCCGCACCGCGCGCCAGGTTGCCGTCAGCAGCGTGTCCCCATCCCCATCCCCGTCCCCCGACGTGGCGGATGAGGAGGCCACGGCCGCGCCCAAGCTCGGCAAGCGCGTGCGCGTCATGACGCCGGTCCGCGTCTACCACGTCCCCAAGGCGCCGAACCTGGACCTCCGCGGCATGGAAGGTGTGGTCAAGCAGTATGTCGGTGTGTGGAAGGGCAAGCGCATCACGGCCAATCGCCCTTTCTCCGACTGGTCAAGCAGTACCCCTTTGTATGGCTACGGTCAGTATTTGTCTGTAATTAAACCTCTTCTCCTTGATCAATGATAAAACATGGCAAAAAAAGATACCAATTTGTTTGAACAACAAAAAATCGTCAGACACCGGTTTAAAAGAGTTCCAGCCATACATTATTGTCACTGTTTCGGCCATTACCGTTCGTGTTAAAAATGAAAATCAAGGTAGTAGAGATGCAAAGGGCTGGGACACGAGACAGCTCCCTTTGGCTCCTGTGCCGACTGCTGAGGGCCTTTTGTTCGTTCGCTGTTACTCCAGCTTTCCAGCTTTGGTTGTTCCGTGACAGTGCGGTAGGCCCCCCGCTGCAGTCGCACTGATCAAATACCACGTACTTTTGTCTTTGCTGCGTGCTCTGAACTTTGGATTCCGCTGGTCGAAAATACCGCGTATTTTGAATCTCAAACCGCCCTGGTCGCCAGTGCGAGGCTTTACCGTTGGGTACGAGATGGAGGTGACGTTTGCGTTGCGACGGTGGCATGCGCGGTCAAATGTTGAGCCAGGGTCAACGGATCAAGGGTGACGGACGCATATGGTCCATCCTATCCAGATGTGATTCGAAAACGAATGACGAGATTCAAATCGTACTCACCAGCTGCAGTTCAATTCTCCATGACACGTGAAGACGAGATTCTCTCCCCGTTGAGGCCAAGGAAGAATGACGACGCTGCTACCGCTGCTGCAGCCAAACTCGAATCATCATGACACATAGCTTTGGACGTGCTCCCAACACAACGGTCGATTCTTTGCGTTCAAAAAATACTCCACATATACAAATGTCCGGTCTCAATTTGAATCGAGACGCCTACAACCAGAGGTAGTGGGCGGAACCATTCGGCGTGCCCACAACGGCTTTCTCCTGTGCGCACCGTGCGCCGCTCGGGCCGCGCACCGTCCCCGACGCTCGGAACAGCCCCAAAATTTTGAAATCCCCTCGAGCTCTCTCTCGCTCACAGACACCACTGCCAGCAGCCACTAGTACAAAACACACTCTCCGAGGCGCACTTTACTGTAATCCACTCGCCCCAAAGCCGTGTCCTGTGTGCGCTCAAACGCCGGACACCACCTCAGCTCAACTCCGGCCCACCCCCACCCTCACCACCGCCCCCGCTCCACCCTCAAGCCCCAGGTCCCGGATCCGTCACTGAGCCAATGGGTCTCTGCCTCAGCAAGAAGCAGCAGCGGCGGCAAGAGGAGCAGCCGCGCAATGCGGCCAAGAGGAGCGGCAAGGACGCCGCCCCGCTAGCCACGGAGGAGAAGAGGGCGCCGACGACGGCCAAGCCGGCGCCGTCCAGGAAGGCCACTGCGCCCAGGGCGGAGGAGCCGGCGGCGGACAAGCGGACGGTGTTCGTGGTCAAGGCTGCGGCCGCCGCCGCGGCTGCCGAGGTGGCGAGCGGCGGGGAGAGCGACGGGGTGAAGAGGGCGCCCCCCGCTCCGGCCGCACCGGTCGAGGAGGCAGCGAAGCCGGCGGTCGTTAGCAGGGTGCCGGTGCGGACCTCCAGCTGCACCAAGGAGGAGGTGGACGCGATTCTGATCCAGTGCGGCCGGCTCAGCCGGAGCTCGTCGGCGTCGGGGAAGGCGGCTGCATCGGGCGAGAGCGGCGGGGGCCATAGGAGGTACTCTGGATCTAAGAGGAGCTACGACTTCGACCTGGAGAGGAGGGCTGGGGGCGTCGACGACGAGTGCGACTGGGACAGGCTGGGCGGAGGCGCCGCCGCGTCGAGGCCCTCGCCGCGCCGGAGGACGCCGGACCGTAAGCGGTCGGCCAGCCACGAGAGCCGAAGCGGTGCCGGGAGCGGGAGCAGGAGAGTGAGCCGCTCGCCCGGACGGCGCGGCGAGGGTGCAACCGCGGCGGCGAGCTCCGTGGGCGTCGAGCGGTTTGCGCGGCAGCCCGGGAAGTTGGTGTCGGTCCCGGCCCGAGAGAAAGGGCGCGCGCCGTCGCCGGTGAAGGCTGCGCCGTCTGGGAAGAGGTACGCGTCGCCAACCCTGAGGTCCAACTCCCCCGCAAGGGCGGTGGCCGTCGCGAATGAGAACGCCGGGGTGCAACCGACGCACGGGCCGTCGCTGAGCCGAAGCTCGTCGAGGAAGGCCGATAACTCGCCGTACCGTCGCAACCCCATGTCGGAGCTCGACGAGAACGCACTGGCCAACAACCACCACACCACCAACAACGGCAAGCCCCAAAATCAAAAGGTACGGATCAATAAAAATATAAAATCTTCAGTATTTAGAGAATTTTAGCCATCATTTTTGTCCACTAAATTGCTCAAATCCTTCAATTATGCGCGCAGAAACCCATCGAGAGTGTCGCCGCCGTTTCACAGAGGTTGGGGGAGCGCTGCCAGACTGCGAAGGACAAGACGGAGATCACGGAGGAGGCCGTGGCGCCGGACACCAAGGCACCGTCCGCGAGGATGAACGCGACGCACACGGTGAGCATTGTGGCCGAGAGCGTCGTCAACAACATGAGGGCGGGGCCTGGGTGCCGGTCGTCGCGGCGGTCCTCGCGGGACTTCGACCACAGCGGCAGTTCTTTCGCCTTCGTGGAGGATTCCGTTGCGCCAGACACCAGAGCGCCGTCTTCCAAGATCAACGCGACGCACTCGGTGAACATTGTGGCCGAGAGCGTCGGGAGCACAAAGGCGGGGCGGTCGTCGAGGAGGTCGTCCCGAGACTTCGACCACGCCTTCCTGAATGAGGCCATGGCGTCGGAGACAAAAGCACCGTCGTCCAGGATGAACGCGACGCACACGGTGAGCATCGTGTCGGAGAGCGTTGCCAGCCAGAAAGCCGGGCCGGCAGGCCGGTCGTCGAGGCGGTCATCCCGCGACTTCGATCACAACGGCAACTCCTATGCCTCCCTGCTCCTCGAAGACATCCAGAGCTATCACCAGCAGAACGCCAGCGACACGGCCGTGGCGGCGCCGGCGTTCTCGCTCCCGGCGTGCGTGTCCAAAGCCTGCTCCATCCTTGAAGCGGTCGCGGACCTCAACTCCTCGCCGTCGGAGAACAGGAGCTTTGAGCTGGACCGGTCGGCCGACGACAAGGGGTCGGCCAACGTGAGCTGCTACAGCGCCGGGAAGGCGGCGGCGGCGGGCACGCACGTCGTCGAGTCCGAGGTCGTTGTCAAGGACGACCTCATGGAGCCGAGCCTGCACAAGTACGTGTCCGTGCGGGACATCCGCGGCGAGGCCGAGCTGCAGGAGTCCGCCGGGAGCAACAGCTTCGCCGGCAACCCGTGGACGTGCTCGTGGGAGCCCAATTCCGTCGACTCCACCGACCGGACGTGGACGGCCTCGCAGTCCAACAGCGACGATGCCGAGCAGCGCAGCGGCGGCACGGTCGGCACACTCGAACAGTCTTGGCAGAGCAAGCAGGAGTCCGGTGGCCGTGCGTGGTTGGGCTCTGACGGCAGTGCTCAGCTCGGGCGCGGTGCTCATCGGGGCGGCGGCGGCGTCGCGCGATCCGATGTTCGTACTGCATCAGCGAACTCTTCTAGCGCTTAGCAAATGCCAAATAACAATGCTACTGTCATTTTAGGCCTTCTTGATAAGTTTTAAACTTGTAATGGCAAGACGGGTTGCTGTTCTTTGATTCATTTGATAATACCTTTGCGATGTTCTTATCCTTGGTAATCTACTGATGATATGCCGAGAGCTTTACTGGAAGTCTTTTTAGTCAAAAATCGCTCACGCAAACACGCAGTTCGCTTGAACTACGAACATGAAACTTCTGAAATGGATTGCGCACCTTCTTCTTTCCATGAAAAAGTTGTATTTTCCTATGTTCAATTCATATATCATGTGCTCGTTATGTGTTTGAACACCTCTAATTTGTTGAAACGAGTTATCAGACCCATCATATTTAGATAGAGCGACCATTACGTGATGAAACAACAACAATCCAAGAGCAATTAGTTCACCCAGTAACTAATATAGCTTATTTTAAAATACACAACCGCAGTGCTTTCATAGCTCAGTTGGTTAGAGCACCCGTTTAGTAAGCGGGAGGTCTTGAGTTCAACTCTCAATGAAAGCAGTTTTGTTTGCTTCATATGTTTTTGACTAAGTTATCACAGATTTTGGCTTCCTAGACGTACTCAGCAATATTTTCATATTTCTATCACAGCATCGTTTCTATTCTAGAAAGGCAACGTCTCTCATTTTTTCATGAACTTCTAGGGTCTCTTTTGATTCACGTGATCTGTAGAACACACGAATAGCAAAACACCAAGATTAGAGTGTCATCTCCCATCGAATCCTACATGAATTTGCATTGGAGAGTGTTCAATATCACGAGAAAAACAATAGAATTTTAACAAGATGTCTGAGTGGATGGAAATATTCCTCCAAAACAGAATGCAATGCCTTCCTTAGGATAAAAACTTCTCTATTTTTATCACTGCATTATTTCTATTCTAGAAAGACAATGTCTCTCATCTTTTTCATGGACTTCCATGGTCCCTTTGATCCACGTGACCTGCAGAACACATGAAGAACAAACCCCAAGATTAGAGTGTCATCTCGTGTCTAATCCCTCATGAATTTGCATTGAAGAGTGTTTAATAACACAAGAAAAACAAAAGAATTGTAACAGGATATTTGAGTGGATGGAAATTTTCCTCCAAAACATAATGCAATGCCTCCCTGAGAATAAAAACTCATAAAGATTTCATCACGTGAATCAAATTATGTGCATATGATGAAAAAGCGAAAGATTCAAATCCTCCAAAAATTTCCTTATTTTTTTCTTTGAATCAAAGAAGCCCTAACTATGTTGAGCTCATATTTGTAACATGATGCTTTCTCGATGTTGCAATCTCGCTTTTTTCGAGATAACAACATGAATTACTGATCAGTTACAAAATGAGGAATACAAAGATTGTTTAGAGGGTTTGTGAACCAAACATAGTGTCAAACCTCGGAAGAGTTTGCCACTCCAGCCAACCGATGGGCTTCTTCGTTCGCTTTTTGTCATCCATGCAGGAACCTAGGCACTGTGAATTGTCATCATTGAACTTCAATCTTCTTCATGATCATGCAATTAATAAGTCATCTGATGAGAATGGGTTAACTTTCAACAAGAGCATTTTAATTTCGTCAATCTCTTTTTGGACAAGGTTAGCACATATTTTGGCTTTGTAAACGTAGCAATACCGAGCAATATTTTCCTACTTTTCACTACATCATTTTTATTATATAAAGACATGATCTCTTCCTTTTTAGTGAACACCAGTTTGTTTGAGTGTTAATGAACTTCTAGAGCCTTTGTTGGTTCGAGTGTTCCTCAAAACACAAGAATGAAAAGCAAAACAAGATTAGAGTCTCGTATCGTATTGAATCCTATAATAATTTGCATAAAAACGTGTTTGATATGGAAGGTAAGAAAAAGAATTGCTACCAGTGGTTTGAGTGGATGAAAAAAATCCTCCAAAATATCGGTTGCATTTACTGTTGGGAAACGTAGTAGAACAAAAAATTCTCCCTACGATCAACCAGGAACACTATGAAGATGTGGTTTGGATTGGATCATTACCAACTCCGAGTTGCAGTGAAAGAAGAGTCGGTGTAGATCGTACTTAAGTCCCTCAAACCATAGATGAACGATTCCTCGAACGGAAGACTAAAAATATGAACTCTCCACAGATTGCAAGCGTATGGTCTTCACGATCCGTCATCGCTTCATCGTCCAGAGCCAATCGTTGCTGGAGATTTACAAGGAAGATATTAGAACCACATTGGGCTTCTAGTTATGAGGATTATAGAGGATCTAGATCTATCTCTAACTAAAACAACTAGAACTAGAACTAGAGAACAAGAGGAGGCTCCAAAAATTGTGGGTCCAAAAGTGCCAAAACCTCTAGTATATATAGGTTGGGGGGAGAGGAGGGGGCGCCACAAGGCGAAAGGATCTCCTCCTCTTGCGCCATCCATGAGGAGGGGAAGTCCCCCTCCAATTTGGCATCCCCCTTCCTTCTCCGTGAGGAAAAGGGGGCGCCACCCCTATTGGGCCCAAGTGGCCCAATATGCTTTCCACCACTTGGCCTTTTAAGGCCCGTTGATATTAAATTAAATATAAAATCCTCCTAACTACTACTAGAACCTTTTAATATTAATTTAACATCACTAGAAACATTTCTCACCTATATATTATTTATTGTATTATCCGGTATTGCCCGATAAACCTCGAAACCGGTGACCCCAAAACGCTTCCGGTTCCTCTGGAAACTATTTCAAATATTAATGAAACTATTTCACAAATATTTTCTCATTACTCATGTCCTACTAACACTCAGCAGATCGTGATTACGTGAAAAAGTGACCATGTAAGTTTGGTAAAACATAGACATGAACAAAACCCCTTTTGTTCAATGACCGATAGCGGAACTGTGAACCTTTGGTTATCATGTGTTATTCCCTTTGCTTCGTGATACTTCACAAAACCCGAGGTGAGATATATTGCTATGCTCTTGAGTCATGTGCATGCTCATTATACCGATCTCCCCGTTACTGGTTTTGTTCTTCTTTCTCGTTGACATGTTTCGGCATCCCCATGAGCTAGTCACCTGTGCCTGGCCAGACGATGATGGATGCCTTCACACCGAGAGGGACCCAAGAATATCTCTTCATTGTCGAAGAAGCAAATCCCACTCTTGAGCTATCTAGTCCCTTGTCAAACTTTCCACTGAACCTGTAAGTTGTTGTTATGATCACCGTGTTATAGATGATGTTTGAGCAACCCCAAAGTTCATCGTATAGTAAGAAGCGACTACAATACTCTCATGGTATAAGGACCTACATCACACATTAACACTCCATGTTATAGCAGTTGACTTCTGACGATTGTATCTCAAAGTATAACAAACAAGTTTGGGTCAATTTAATACAATCGTTCTTCTAACGTCATATTCTCAAAGTTTTTTAGGACTACCATTACAATTAATGATATCCTAAGATCTAGAAAACATGATCACCAACAACATTTGAACTAGTCTTAGAGGTGAGACTAGGAATCTTTATTATATCATTTAGCATTCCACATGTGCATATGAGTTTTCCACTAAATTGCACATCTCAGAATCATATCAATTATAGCATAGAATATAAACTCTTAATTATGCATATGGAAATATAATAATACAATATTATTGCCTCTAGGATATACTTCCAACAGACTCCCACTTGCACTAGAGTCAGTAATCTAGTTACATAGTTTCTTTAACACATATATCTATCCGGTGTGGCTCATGCTTTGCTTGTGGTAGAGCCTTCGTCATCGGGTCTGACACATTCAAATCAGTGTGATACTTGTGCTTGCTATGTCTAGTCTTCATGTGTGATTTTGGATCCTTTGCTTGGTCAATGGTACCACTATATCACAATATAGTGCCATTTGAGTTCATTGCACTTGGGGTCGCACTATCTTTACCAAGAAACTTCTTGATCCAGACTTGCTCCTTCGAAGCTTCTGAAGCCTCAATATATTTAGCTTCCGCTGTAGAATCCACAATAGCGTTCTTGCTTGAAACTATTCCAAACTATTATCCTAACATAGCCTGATAGTCATCTATATCAGTCATGAAGTTAGTGTTTGTGTAACCATTTGCAACGAGCTCTTCATATCCTCCATAGACGAGGTGCAAATCCTTTGTCCATCTGAGGAACCTAAGAATGTTTCTAAAAGTTGTGCATTGAGCCACTCCGGAATCACTTTGGAACCTGCTGCTTGTCGGGAAACATAGCATAAAACAAAAAATTGCACCTACGCACACCCAAGATCAATATAAATATGCATAATGAGTTGGGATCACGATCGTTATCATCACCGAGTTGCAGCGGAAGAAGAACGTGTCGATGTAGATCATACTTGGAGTCCCTCAAACCGTCGATGAACGATCCTGCGATCTGCCCAAGAACAGTCCCTCGAACCGAAGTCCGAAAGCACAACCTCTCTACTTGGTTGCAAGCGTGCAACCTTCACAATCCGGTAGCGCTTCGCCGTCCAGAGCTAATCATCATTGGATAATTAAAGGGAGGGGATTAGAACCGCACCGGGCTTCTAATTATGAGGATTGGAGGAACTATACCTTGCTCTAATTAGTCAACTTGGACCAACTAGAACTAAAACTAAAAGAACTAGAGGAGGCTCCAAAACATGTATCTCTCATACAACAAAGCCCCCTTAGGGAGGTAGAGGACAACCAACAAGGAGGGAAAGTCCCTCCTTGGGGCATCGGCCTTGGGAAGAGGAGTTGGACTCCTCCCCCACTCCAATTCACCCTGCCCCCCCCCCCACACACACAAAAGGAAGGGGAACTTCCTATTGGCCCAATGCTCCTTCCCCGCTTTGGCCTTTTAAGCCCCGCTGGTATTAAATTTAATATAAAACCCTTCTAATAAATATTAGACCCTTTTATATATAATTTAATAGCCCCGGAAACATTTTTCACCTATATATTATTTATCGGTAATATCCGGTATTACCCGATACTCTCCGAAACTTCTAGTGACCCCGAAACGCTTCCGGATCCTCTCAAAACTATTTTCATTGTTTATGAAACAATTCCACAAATATATTCTTATCACTCCCGTCTTACTAACACTCAGCAAATCAGTATTTCCTTAAGCTTGTGACCCCGTAGGTTTGGTAACTCATAGACATGAATGAAACCCCTTCGTTCTATGATCGATAGCGGAACCGCAGACGTCCATATCGATCCCTATGAGCAAACCAAAGAAATTCAAGTGAACCTTTGGTTATCATGTGATGTTCCCTTTGCTTTGAGATACTTCACAAAACTCGGGATATTTCGGTATCCTCCTGAGTCATCACATGCTCACTATACTGTTATCCTCGTTACTAGTTTTGTTCTTCTTTCTCGTTGTCGTGTTTCGGCATCCCCATGACGTAGTCACCTATGTCTGGCCAGACGATGATGGATTTCGGTACATCGAGAAGGCCCTAAGAATATCTCTCCATCATCGGAGGAGAAAATCCCGCTCTCGAGCTATCTAATGCCTTGTTAAACTTTCCGATGAGTCTATAAGTTGTTGTTGTGATCACCGTGTTACAGGTGATGTTTGAGCAACCCCAAAGTCCACCATACGGTAAGAAGTGACTATGATACTCTCATGGTCTAAGGAGAAAAAACATATGTTAACACTCCGTGTTATTACAATTGATTACTGACGATATAAACTCAATTCATAACATACTAGTTTGGGTCGATTCAATATGATCGTTCTTCCAACGCTATAATCTCAGTGTTGTTTTAGGACTTAATGATATTCTAAGATCCGAAAAATGTGATCACCAACAACACTTGAGCTAGTCCTAGAGGCAAGACTATGAACCTTTTATCTAACCATTTATTATTCCACACGTGCATATGAGTTTTCCATTGAATCGCATATTCCAGTATCTTAATAGTTATAGCATAGAATATAAACTCTTTAATTATGAACACATAAATATAATAATACAAATATTATTGCCTCTAGGGCATATTTCCAACACTGCTAACTCTTAGCACATAAGAAACATCTCGTCTTGTACATATCATATCTTACATGTTGGATCCAATTGTCGAGGCATATGGAACTTCACTCATCTACACACACTCATCAACTGTCTTGGGGCATTGATTTCTACTCAGGCCTCATTTGGTTACCGGGGGTCACCCCGGTATTGAAGGAAATATGCCCTAGAGGCAATAATAAAGTTATTATTTATTTCCTTATAATCATGATAAATGTTTATTATTCATGCTAGAATTGTATTTACCGGAAACATAATACATGTGTGAATACATAGACAAACATAGTGTCACTAGTATGCCTCTACTTGACTAGCTCGTTAATCAAAGATGGTTATGTTTCCTAACCATGAACAATGAGTTGTTATTTGATTAACGAGGTCACATCATTAGTAGAATGATCTGATTGACATGACCCATTCCATTAGCTTAGCACCCGATCGTTTAGTGTGTTGCTATTGCTTTCTTCATGACTTATACATGTTCCTATGACTATGAGATTATGCAACTCCCGTTTACCGGAGGAACACTTTGGGTACTACCAAACGTCACAACGTAACTGGGTGATTATAAAGGAGTACTACAGGTGTCTCCAATGGTCGATGTTGGGTTGGCGTATTTCGAGATTAGGATTTGTCACTCTGATTGTTGGAGAGGTATCTCTGGGCCCTCTCGGTAATGCACATCACATAAAGCCTTGCAAGCACTGCAACTAATATGTTAGTTGTGAGATGATGTATTACGGAACGAGTAAAGAGACTTGCCGGTAACGAGATTGAACTAGGTATTGGATACCGACGATCAAATCTCGGGCAAGTAACATACCGATGACAAAGGGAACAACGTATGTCGTTATGCGGTCTGACCGGTAAAGATCTTCGTAGAATATGTAGGAGCCAATATGGGCATCCAGGTCCCGCTATTGGTTATTGACCGGAGACGTGTCTCGGTCATGTCTACATTGTTCTCGAACCCGTAGGGTCCGCACGCTTAAGGTTACGATGACAGTTATATTATGAGTTTATGCATTTTGATGTACCGAAGGTTGTTCGGAGTCCCGGATGTGATCACGGACATGACGAGGAGTCTCGAAATGGTCGAGACGTAAAGATTGATATATTGGAAGCCTATATTTGGATATCGGAAGTGTTCCGGGTGAAATCGGGATTTTACCGGGTTACCGGGAGGTTACCGGAACCCCCCGGGAGCTATATGGGCCTTCATGGGCCTTAGTGGAAAGGAGAAAGGGGCAGCCCAAGGTGGCTGCGCCTCTTCCCCCTCCCCTAGTCCTATTAGGACTAGGAGAAGGTGGCCGGCCCCCCTCTCTCCCTTCCCCTCCGAGGAATCCTAGTTGGACTAGGATTGGGGGGAGGAATCCTACTCCCAGAGGGAGTAGGACTCTCCTGCGCCTCCCTCTATGGCCGGCCAGCCTCCCCCCTCTACTCCTTTATATACGGAGGCAGGGGCACCTCTAAACACCCAAGTTGACACAAGTTGATCCACGTGATCGATTCCTTAGCCGTGTGCGGTGCCCCCTGCCACCATATTCCTCGATAATACTGTAGCGGAGTTTAGGCGAAGCCCTGATGCTGTAGTTCATCAAGATCGTCACCACGCCGTCGTGCTGACCGAACTCTTCCCCGACACTTTGCTGGATCGGAGTCCGGGGATCGTCATCGAGCTGAACGTGTGCTCGAACTCGGAGGTGCCGTAGTTTCGGTGCTTGATCGGTTGGATCGTGAAGACGTACGACTACTTCCTCTACGTCGTGTCATCGCTTCCGCAGTCGGTCTGCGTTGGGTACGTAGACAACACTCTCCTCTCGTTGCTATGCATCACATGATCCTGTGTGCGCGTAGGAAAAATTTTGAAATTACTACGAAACCCAACAGTGGCATCCGAGCCTAGGTTATTGATGTTGATGTTATATGCACGAGTAGAACACAAGTAAGTTGTGGACGATACAAGTCATACTGCCTACCAGCATGTCATATTTTGGTTCGGCGGTATTGTTGGACGAGACGACCCGGACCAACCTTACGCGTACGCTTACGCGAGACCGGTTCCCTCGACGTGCTTTGCACAGAGATGGCTTGCGGGCGACTGCCTCTCCAACTTTAGTTGAACCAAGTATGGCTACGCCCGGTCCTTGCGAAGGTTAAAACGGAGTCTATTTGACAAACTATCGTTGTGGTTTTGATGCGTAGGTGAGATTGGTTCTTACTTAAGCCCGTAGCAGCCACGTAAAACATGCAACAACAAAGTAGAGGACGTCTAACTTGTTTTTGCAGGGCATGTTGTGATGTGATATGGTCAAGGCATGATGCTGAATTTTATTGTATGAGATGATCATGTTTTGTAACAAAGTTATCGGCAACTGGCAGGAGCCATATGGTTGTCGCTTTATTGTATGCAATGCAATCGCGATGTAATGCTTTACTTTATTACTAAACGGTAGTGATAGTCGTGAAAGCATAAGATTGGCGAGACGACAACGATGCTACGATGGAGATCAAGGTGTCGCGCCGGTGACGATGGTGATCATGACGGTGCTTCGGAGATGGAGATCACAAGCACAAGATGATGATGACCATATCATATCACTTATATTGATTGCATGTGATGTTTATCTTTTTATGCATCTTATCTTGCTTTGATTGACGGTAGCATTATAAGATGATCTCTCACTAAATTATCAAGAAGTGTTCTCCCTGAGTATGCACCGTTGCGAAAGTTCTTCGTGCTGAGACACCACGTGATGATCGGGTGTGATAGGCTCTACGTTCAAATACAACGGGTGCAAAACAGTTGCACATGCGGAATACTCAGGTTATACTTGACGAGCCTAGCATATACAGATATGGCCTCGGAACACGGAGACCGAAAGGTCGAGCGTGAATCATATAGTAGATATGATCAACATAGTGATGTTCACCATTGAAACTACTCCATCTCACGTGATGATCGGACATGGTTTAGTTGATTTGGATCACGTGATCACTTAGAGGATTAGAGGGATGTCTGTCTAAGTGGGAGTTCTTAAGTAATATGATTAAATTGAACTTAAATTTATCATGAACTTAGTCCTGGTAGTATTTTGCAAATCATGTTGTAGATCAATAGCTCGCGTTGTTGCTTCCCTGTGTTTATTTTAATATGTTCCTAGAGAAAATTATGTTGAAAATGTTAGTAGCAATGTTGCGGATTTGATCCGCGATCTGAGGTTTATCCTCATTGCTGCACAGAAGAATTATGTCCTTGATGCACCGCTAGGTGACGGACCTATTGCAGGAGCAGATGCAGACGTTATGAACGTTTGGCTAGCTCAATATGATGACTACTTGATAGTTTAAGTGCACCATGCTTAACGGCTTAGAATCGGGACTTCAAAGATGTTTGAACATCATGGACCATATGAGATGTTCCAGTAATTGAAGTTAATATTTCAAGCAAATACCCGAGTTGAGAGATATGAAGTCTCCAACAAGTTCTATAGCTAAAAGATGGAGGAGAATCGCTCAACTAGTGAGCATGTGCTCAGATTGTCTGGGTACTTCAATTGCTTGAATCAAGTGGGAGTTAATCTTCCAGATAAGATAGTGATTGACAGAATTCTCTAGTCACCATCACTAAGTTACTGAACTTCATGATGAACTATAGTATGCAAGGGATGACGAAAACGATTCCCGAGCTCTTCGTGATATTGAAATCGACGAAGGTAGAAATCAAGAAAGAGCATCAAGTGTTGATGATTGACAAGACCACTAGTTTCAAGAAAAGGGCAAAGGGAAGAAGGGGAACTTCAAGAAGAACAGCAAGCAAGTTGCTGCTCAAGTGAAGAAGCCCAAGTCTGGTCCTAAGCCTGAGAATAAGTGCTTCTACTGCAAAGGGACTGGTCACTGGAAGCGGATCTACCCCAAGTGATTGGCGGAAAAGAAGGATGGCAAAGTGAACATAAGTATATTTGATATACATGTTATTGATGTGTACTTTACTAGTGTTTATAGCAACCCCTCAGTATTTGATACTAGTTCAGTTGCTAAGATTAGTAACTCAAAACGGGAGTTGCAGAATAAACAGAGACTAGTTAAGGGTGAAGTGACGATGTATGTTGGAAGTGGTTCCAAGATTGATATGATCATCGTCGCACACTCCCTATACTTTCGGGATTAGTGTTGAACCTGAATAAGTGTTATTTGGTGTTGGCGTTGAGCATGAATATGATTTGATCATGTTTATTGTAATACGGTTATTCATTTAAGTAAGAGAATAAATTGTTGTTCTGTTTACATGAATGAAACCTTATATGGTTACACACCCAATGAAAATAGTTCGTTGGATCTCGATCATAGTGATACACATAATCATAATATTGAAACCAAAAGATGCAAAGTTAATAATGATAAGTGCAACTTGTTTGTAACACTGCCGTTTAGGTCATATTGGTGTAAAGCGCATGAAGAAACTCCATACTGATGGGCTTTTGGAATCACTTGATTATGAATCAGTTGA
This sequence comes from Triticum aestivum, assembly GCF_018294505.1. Lineage (NCBI taxonomy): Eukaryota > Viridiplantae > Streptophyta > Magnoliopsida > Poales > Poaceae > Triticum > Triticum aestivum. Next base: position 563,698,610 of record NC_057798.1, read on the forward strand.
TGCTTGCGAACCATGCCTCATGGGCAAGATGACTAAGACTCTGTTCTTCGGAACAATGGAGCGAGCAATAGATTTGTTGAAAATCATACATACTGATGTATGTGATCCAATGAATATTGAGGCTCGCGACAGGTATCATTATTTTCTGATCTTCACAGATGATTTGAGCAGATATGAGTATATCTACTTGATGAAACATAAGTCTGAAACATTTGAAAAGTTCAAAGAATTTCAGAGTGAAGTGAAAAATCATCGTAACAAGAAAATAAAGTTTCTACGATCTGATCGTAGAGAAGAGTATTTGAGTTACGAGTTTGGCCTTCAGTTAAAAACAATGTGAAATAGTTTCACTACTCATGCCACCTAGAACACCACAATGTAATGGTGTGTCCGAACGTCATAATCGTACTTTATTAGATATGGTGCGATCTATGATGTGTCTTACCGATCTACCACTATCGTTTTGGGGTTATGCATTAGAGACAGCTGCATTCACGTTAAATAGGGCACCATCTAAATCCGTTGAGACGACACCGTGTGAACTATGGTTTGGCAAGAAACCTAAGATGTCGTTTCTTAAATTTGGGGTTGCGATGCTTATATGAAAAAGTTTCATCCTGATAAAGCTCAAACTCAAATCGGAGAAGTGCGTCTTCATAGGATATCCAAAGGAAACTATTGGATACACCTTCTATCACAGATCCGAAAGGCAAGACTTTTGTTGCTAAATTCGGAAACTTTCTGGAGAAGGAGTTTCTCTCGAAAGAAGTGAGTGGGAGGAAAGTAGAACTTGACGAGGTAACTGTACCTGCTCCCTTATTGGAAAGTAGTACATCACAGAAAACTGTTTCAGTGACACCTACACCGGTTAGTGAGGAAGCCAATGATAATGATCATGAAACTTCAGATCAAGATACTACTGAACCACGTAGATCAACCAGAGTAAGATCCGCGCCAGAGTGGTACGGTAATCCTGTTCTGGAAGTCATGCTACTAGATCATGATGAACCTACGAACTATGAAGAAGCGATGGTGAGCCCAGATTCCGCAAAGTGGCTTGAAGCCATGAAATCTGAGATGGGATCCATGTATGAGAACAAAGTTTGGACTTTGGTTGACTTGCCCGATGATCGGCAAGCAATTGAGAATAAATGGATTTTCAAGAGGAAGACGGACGCTGATAGTAGTGTTACTATCTACAAAGCTAGAATTGTCGCAAAAGGTTTTTCGACAAGTTCAAGGTGTTGACTACGATGAGAGCTTCTCACTCGTATCTATGCTTGAGTCTGTCTGAATCATGTTAGTAATTGCCGCATTTTATGAAATCTGGCAAATGGATGTCAAAACTGCATTCCTTAATGGATTTATTAAAGAAGAGTTGTATATGATGCAACCAGAAGGTTTTGTCAATCCTAAAGGTGCTAACAAAATGTGCAAGCTCCAGCAATCCATCTATGGACTGGTGCAAGCATCTCGGAGTTGGAATATACGCTTTGATAAGTTGATCAAAGCATATAGTTTTGTACAGACTTATGATGAAGCCTGTATTTACAAGAAAGTGAGTGGGAGCACTACAGCATTTCTGATAAGTATATGTGTATAACATATTGTTGATCGGAAATAATGTAGAATTATTCTGCAAAGCATGAAAGGATACTTGAATAAGAGTTTTTCAAAGAAAGACCTCGGTGAAGCTACTTACACATTGAGCATCAAGATCTATATAGATAGATCAAGACGCTTGATAAGATTTTCAATGAATTCATACCTTGATAAATTTTTGAAATAGTTCAAAATGGAACAGTCAAAGAAGGAGTTCTTGCCTGTGTTGCAAGGTGTGAAATTGAGTAAGACTCAAGACCCGACCATGGCAGAAAATAGAAAGAGAATGAAAAGTCATTCCCTATACCTCAGTCATAGGTTCTATAAAGTATGCTATGTTGTGAACCAGACCTATTGTATACCTTGCTCTGTATTTGGCAAGGGAGTACAATAGTGATCTAGGAATAGATCACTGGACATTGGTCAAGAATATCCTTAGTAAAGACTAAGGAAATGTTTCTCGATTATGGAGGTGATAAAAGAGTTTGTTGTAAAAGTTACATCAGTGCAAACTTTTACACTGATCCAGATGACTCTAAGTCTCAATCTGTATACATATTGAAAGTGGGAGCGATAAGCTAGAGTAGCTCCGTACAGAGCATTGTAGACATAGAATATTTGCAAAATACATACGGCTCTGAATGTGACAGACCCGTTGACTAAGCTTCTCTCACGAGCAAAACATGATCACACCTTAGTACTCTTTGGGTATTAATCACATAAGCGATGTGAACTAGATTATTGACTCTAGTAAAACCCTTTGGGTGTTGGTCACATGACGATGTGAACTATGGGTGTTAATCATATACAGATATGAATATTGGTGTTAAATCACATGGTGATGTGAACTAGATTATTGACTCTAGTGCAAGTGGGAGACTGAAGGAAATATGCCCTAGAGGCAATAATAAAGTTATTATTTATTTCCTTATAATCATGATAAATGTTTATTATTCATGCTAGAATTGTATTTACCGGAAACATAATACATGTGTGAATACATAGACAAACATAGTGTCACTAGTATGCCTCTACTTGACTAGCTCGTTAATCAAAGATGGTTATGTTTCCTAACCATGAACAATGAGTTGTTATTTGATTACCGAGGTCACATCATTAGTAGAATGATCTGATTGACATGACCCATTCCATTAGCTTAGCACCCGATCGTTTAGTGTGTTGCTATTGCTTTCTTCATGACTTATACATGTTCCTATGACTATGAGATTATGCAACTCCCGTTTACCGGAGGAACACTTTGGGTACTACCAAACGTCACAACGTAACTGGGTGATTATAAAGGAGTACTACAGGTGTCTCCAATGGTCGATGTTGGGTTGGCGTATTTCGAGATTAGGATTTGTCACTCCGATTGTTGGAGAGGTATCTCTGGGCCCTCTCGGTAATGCACATCACATAAAGCCTTGCAAGCACTGCAACTAATATGTTAGTTGTGAGATGATGTATTACGGAACGAGTAAAGAGACTTGCCGGTAACGAGATTGAACTAGGTATTGGATACCGACGATCAAATCTCGGGCAAGTAACATACCGATGACAAAGGGAACAACGTATGTCGTTATGCGGTCTGACCGATAAAGATCTTCGTAGAATATGTAGGAGCCAATATGGGCATCCAGGTCCCGCTATTGGTTATTGACCGGAGACGTGTCTCGGTCATGTCTACATTGTTCTCGAACCCGTAGGGTCCGCACGCTTAAGGTTACGATGACAGTTATATTATGAGTTTATGCATTTTGATGTACCGAAGGTTGTTCGGAGTCCCGGATGTGATCACGGACATGACGAGGAGTCTCGAAATGGTCGAGACGTAAAGATTGATATATTGGAAGCCTATATTTGGATATCGGAAGTGTTCCGGGTGAAATCGGGATTTTACCGGGTTACCGGGAGGTTACCGGAACCCCCCGGGAGCTATATGGGCCTTCATGGGCCTTAGTGGAAAGGAGAAAGGGGCAGCCCAAGGTGGCTGCGCCTCTTCCCCCTCCCCTAGTCCTATTAGGACTAGGAGAAGGTGGCCGGCCCCCCTCTCTCCCTTCCCCTCCGAGGAATCCTAGTTGGACTAGGATTGGGGGGAGGAATCCTACTCCCAGAGGGAGTAGGACTCTCCTGCGCCTCCCTCTATGGCCGGCCAGCCTCCCCCCCTCTACTCCTTTATATACGGAGGCAGGGGCACCTCTAAACACACAAGTTGACACAAGTTGATCCACGTGATCGATTCCTTAGCCGTGTGCGGTGCCCCCTGCCACCATATTCCTCGATAATACTGTAGCGGAGTTTAGGCGAAGCCCTGCTGCTGTAGTTCATCAAGATCGTCACCACGCCGTCGTGCTGACGGAACTCTTCCCCGACACTTTGCTGGATCGGAGTCCGGGGATCGTCATCGAGCTGAACGTGTGCTCGAACTCGGAGGTGCCGTAGTTTCGGTGCTTGATCGGTTGGATCGTGAAGACGTACGACTACTTCCTCTACGTCGTGTCATCGCTTCCGCAGTCGGTCTGCGTTGGGTACGTAGACAACACTCTCCTCTCGTTGCTATGCATCACATGATCCTGTGTGCGCGTAGGAAATTTTTTGAAATTACTACGAAACCCAACAGGTATCCCTGTCAAAATCCAGGGCTCATGGACCACGCGGCAAATCAGTCCGTGAAAAACTTAATGCACCATTTGGCTGCTCGCCCCCTGGAGGCTTTCTGGCCCGACCCAATCCACATCGCTTCCCCGGGAGAGTAATCCACAACCTAAGGGGTCGGGCAGGAAATCCACGCCGCTGCTTCTCTTTCGCACTCAACCTCCAGCTAGCGGCCTGGATCGTGGCGCCCTATAATCTAGCCACCAAATGAGTTAAGGAAATCTCCTAGGTGGTGGAAGGGGATCTCATCTACCCGAGAAAAATCCCCCGACGGGAGTTTGTTGCCCCTGTTTTGTTCACCTTGCTACCAAAATAGCCCCAAGTGTTGTGCCATGTGACATTGGGAGAAAACCTTGCTTTGCATTCTCCATTTTAAACCTCTTTAAAACCTTGCCAATGTACATGCTTTGGCTTAGTGCAATTAGACTTCTTGATCTATCTCTATAGATCTTAATGCCCAATATATAAGCTGCTTCGCCCAAGTCTTTCATTGAAAACACACTCTTTAATGAGTCTTTTATTGTGCTAAGAAACTTTACATAATTTCTAATCAACAATATATCATCTATATGTAAGATTAAAAAACCTAAAGAGCTCCCACTAAACTTCTTGCATACACTAGCTTCTTCATAATTTTAATGAAGCCAAACTCTTTAACCACTTCATCAAAATGTTGATTCCAGCTGCTTCATGCTTGCTTCAAACCATAGATAGATCTTTGAAGATTGCACACTTTTTCGACATCCTTAGGATCGACAAAACCTTCTGGTTGTATCATATACACAACCTCTTTGGGATTTCCATTTAGGAAAGCAGTTTTGACATGCCATTTCTCGTAGTTGAAATATGTTGCAGTTTCCATCAGAACCCGCACACACTTTAGCAAGGCTACTGGTGAGAAAGTTCATAATCGACTCCCTCAACCTGCGAAAACCCTTTTGCAACTAGTCTTGCTTTATAGATAGTAGGATTAACATACCTTGTTTTTCTCTTGAAAATCAATTTACATTGTATGAGTTTCACACTCTCTAGATGATCAACCAAGTTCCAAACTTGATTCTCGTACATGGACTCCATTCCAGATTGTATGGCCTTAAGACATTCTTTCAAGCCGGGCGCTGCCATCACTTCTCTGTAGTGTGTAGGTTCATAGATGAATATTTCATTGTGAAACCATTAAGGAGGTTCGATAAATCTTCCTAACCTGCACGATTCAGTTACAACCTTAACTGGAGTTTCTATAGCTAGTGTAGCAGCTTCCCGTTCAGTTGCGCGGACAATTTCTCGAACAAATTCCGGTTTGTTAGTCCAATTTACTTTTGCCGAAGATTCAGTAATCTCGCCAAGTTGTACTGTTCTCCAACTTACTTTAGTGAGAAAACTCCTTCTCGAGGAAGTGTCCATTCTTTGCGACAAACACTTTGTCTTTAGACCTTTTGGTAGAAGGGATACCAAATTGTCTCTTTGGGATAATCCACAAAGTAGCATTTGTCTGGATTGAGTATTCCATAACTCATATGGCGTCGTATTGCCAGACTTTTAGACGATGCTCTGTTTAATGTATCTGTTGTTGTTTTATGTGCATAACCCTAGAGAAATTAAAAGCAGATCGGTAAGTTATGAAACAACTCACAATTATTTAGACGTTTGCTAAACTCGTGACTCATATAACCATTTATAGTTTGTCATGATGATTCTTAACTTCATTTTGAATTCCCTTGAACTTTTCAAATATTTTAGACTTAAGTTTCATCAAGTAAATCATATCTACTCGAATCAACAGTGAAATTTATGAAGTATAAGTATTCACTGTGTCCTGGGCCACATACATCACTATGTATTTTGTCAATTGATTCAAAATCAAAAAGACGTTAGTACTTTATCTTTATAAAGTTTTTTTGATATGACTAAGACAGTAGTTCCACTTTTAAGTGGTGTTATCAGTCTTCTCAAGACGTTTAGTATTAATGTTATGGGTATTCAATTATATTCAAGATTCATCATGAATAAACCACCAACAATAGAGTTAAATCAAAAAAATATTCTCATAGTAATTTGAGCAACTATTTTTTTTAGTCTCGTAAGAATAACCTTCACTTATTAAACATAATCCAAAGGTAATGTTCTTCTCAACTTCTGAACGAAATAACAATTATTCGGTTCTAAGATAAATCTTGAAGATAAAATAAAACACATGACTTCGACAGTCTTTAGCAGCGATCCTATCCCATTCCCGACTTGCATCATGACTTTATTGCTTTTCAACTTGCGAGCTTTCAGTAGTCCCTGCATTGGTTTGCAAACGAGAGCAACCGATCAATATCAAATAGTCGTGACTTACTGGAAATTAACAAGTAGAATAACATTAACTTTGTATAACTTTCATACCTTTACCGGAAGAACCCTTCTTCTTCTTATCCACCAAGTTTTTCTTACAGTCGTGCTTCTAGTGTCCCTTTTGTTTGCACAGAAACATTCATTCTCTGTAGTAGCTTCATCCTTGTTCCTCTTATGAGACATGGTCGTACCAGCATCGTGTAACTTCGGCCAACATGTCATTGATCCCTGAGTAGCCGAACCACATCTTATTCATCTATTGGAGTGCATTGGGTTTGATCATGTCTGGCACCTCTTTTGCGTGTTGTCGTGTCGTCGGGGAGTCGTTGCTTTTCGTCTCCATGTTGCTAGCCACTTTTTGTGTACGACCAATAGATGGTTAGGAGGTCGTTGGGGAGTCTGGTTTTCGGTTTGTTCGGGTCGATCTCCTGGTGATCGCTTTGTCTGATTTGGTGTATCCTGAGTCGACATGCGGCCACCAATCAGCAATGTTGCCTAGCGGAGTGCCCTGGCGAAATATAAATGCAAAACAAAAGAATGTAAACATAGTCATTGACTCGTTGGAGTCATATTTTGTAGATAATTCTAACAAAGCATCCGCCAGATGATTCACCCGACCTCTTCGTTGCATTTGTTTTCTATGCGAGGGGTGCAAAAGGTCAAGAAAATTAGTGTCTCTCGTGAAAGCACGAAGGATAAGGAAGCTTTGAAGTCATCAATCAAGGAACTGAAAGAGAGCATTGAGTCCGACCATACGATGATATGGAAGAAACAAAAATATATGGAGGCCCTGCATGCCGAACTGAACAGTATGAAGGAACACACAACTATCATTTCGCTATACAATCATATATTCATATTCAACTAATCCTACTTATGAGCGGTAGAAAAGTAACAAAAAAGTGTTCACCTAACTTTCTTCCTGCATTTGCTTTATCATTGATACATCTCCATCGTATCTACTTTTCCAAACTCTTTTGCCCTTGTTTGGACTCTAATTTGCATGATTTGAATGGAACTAACCCGGACTGACGCTGTTTTCAGCAGAACTGCTAGGGTGTTATTTTTGTGCAGAAATAAAAGTTCTCGGAATGACCTGAAACTGCACGGAGATAACTTTTGGAATAAATAAAAAATATTGGCGAAAGAACCAACCAAGGGGGCCCACACCCTGGCCATGAGGACGGAGGGCGTGCCCTACCCCCTAGGCGCGCCCCCTATCTTGTGGGCCCCCTGGACCTCCACTGACCTCAACTCCAACTCCATATATTCACGTTCGGGGAGAAAAAAATCAAAGAGAAGGATTCACTGTGTTTTACGATACGGAGCCACCGCCAAGCCCTGTTCTTCCTCGAGAGGGCAGATCTGGAGTTCGTTCGGGGCTCCAGAGAGGGGAATTCGTCGCCATCGTCATCAGCAACCATCCTCCATCACCAATTTAATGATGCTCACCGTCGTGCATAAGTAATCACATCGTAGGCTTGCTGGACGGTGATGGGTTGAATGAGATTTACCATGTAATGGAGTTAGTTTTGTTAGGGTTTAGTCCCTAGTATCCATTATATCCTAATATTGAAGTTGTTATGACTTTGCTATGCTTAATGCTTATCACTAGGGCCCGAGTGCCATGATTTCAGATCTAAACCTATTATGTTTTCATGAATATATGTGTGTTCTTGATCCTATCTTGCAATTTATAGTCACCTACTACGTGTTATGATCCAGCAACCCCAGAGTGACAATAGTCGGGACACTTCCCGGTGATGACCGTAGTTTGAGGAGTTCATGTATTCACTAAGTGCTGATGCTTTGGTCTGGTTCTCTATTAAAAGGTGGCCTTAATATCCCTTAGTTTCCAATAGGACCCCACTGCCACGGGAGGGTAGGACAAAAGATGCCATGCAAGTTCTTTTCTATAAGCATGTATGACTATATTCGGAATACATGCCTACATTATATTGATGAATTGGAGCTAGTTCTGTGTCACCCTATGTTATAACTGTTGCATGACGAATGCCATCCGACATAATTATCCATCATTGATCCATTGCCTACGAGCTCTTTTCATATTGATCGTTGCTAAGTTACTTTTCCATTGCCACTGTTATGATTGCTACAAAACTGCTATTGTTACTTTTGCCACTGTTACCGTTACTTCCATACTACTTTGCTACTAAATACTTTGCTACAGATATTAAGTCTTTCCGGTTTGGTTGAATTGACAACTCAACTGCTAATACTTGAGAATATTCTTTGGCTCCCCTTGTGTCGAATTAATAAATTTGGGTTCAATACTCTACCCTTGAAAACTGTTGCGACCCCCTATACTTGTGGGTTATCAAGACCTTTTTCTGGCGCCGTTGCCGGAGAGCATAGCTCTATTCTCCGAGTCACTTAGGATTTATATCTATTGATCACTATGAGGAATCTGAAAGACAACAAAACCAAGATCTATCCCTCAACTACGAGGGGAGGTAAGGTACTGCCATCTAGCTCTACAGTTGATTCACCTTCTGTTTTGAGTAAGCTTGCGACACCTACACCTGCTATTGATTTTGATATGTCGCATGCTATTGATGATGCCACTTCTGCTATGCATGATGCTTATGATGATACTACTTCTTTGCTTGATAATATCGTGCCACTAGGTGAATTCTTGATAAACAACTTGCTAGGGTTATAGAGAATGAAATTACTGAAACTGATGATATTATTGAAACTAAAGATTATGATTCTCCCCCTAGATATGAATTACCTATTGTACCTGAGGGTTATATTATGGATGAAGAAACTGCTAGAGACTTATTTGCTAGAAATGATAGAGATAATCTTAAAAACTGTTAGCTAAGCTGAAAGAAAAATCTTTGAATGCTAGAATGCAATATGATCCTGTGTTTGCTACTTCACCTATCTGTGTTACTGATAAGGATTATGAATTCTCTGTCGATGCTGAGTTAATTACTTTGGTTGAATCTGATCCTTTCCATGGTTATGAATCTAAAACTGTTGTGGCACATCTTACTAAATTGAATGATATATCCACCCTATTTGCTCATGAGCAAAAAATTTGCTATTAATATGTTCTTAAATTGTTTCCTTTCTCGTTAAAGGGTGATTCTAAGATATGGTTTAATTCTCTTGCTCCTAGTTGTGTGCGTAGTCCCCAGGATATAATTTACTACTTCTCTGCAAAATATTTTCCTGCTCATAAGAAGCAAGCTGCCTTAAGCGAAATATTTAACTTTGTGGAAATTAAAGAAGAGAGTCTCCCACAAGCTTGGGGGAGGCTTCTCCAATTACTTAATGCTTTGCCTGATCATCCTCTCAAGAAAAATGAAATACTTGATATCTTTTATAATGGACTAACTGATGCTTCCACAGACCACCTGGATAGTTGTGATGGTTGTGTTTTCAGGGAAAGAACTGTTGAGCAAGCTAAATTGCTATTGAATAATATATTGAGTAATGATAATGATGGGACACTTCCTGAACCAACTCCTAAGCCAACTCCAAAGAAAAGAGGTATTCTATTTCTCAGTCCTGAAGATATGCAAGAGGCAAAGAAATCTATGAAAGAAAAAGGTATTAAAACTGAAGATGTCAAGAATTTATTGCCTATTGAATAAATATATGGTCTTGATAACCCGACACAGGTAGTAAAGGTAAATCTCTCTATAGATTTGATGAAGGTGATATCCCTCATAATAAGTCTGCTGGTCAATGCTTGGATGAGTTTGATAATTTTATTGTTAAACAAGAAAACTTCAATGATTATGTTGGTAGACAATTGAAACATAATGCTTATATGGTTGAACACTTGAGTGATTATATGTCTAGAGTTAAAAGTGATCTTAAGATCATTAGTAAACATGCTTCCGTGGTTACAACTCAAGTAGAACAAGTACTTAAGGCACAAGATGATTTTCTTAATGAGCTAAATAATAAGAACAATGATAATGCTATTAGGGTTATGACTAGAGGTGGTAAAATGACCCAGAAACCTTTGTATCCTGAGGGCCATCCTAAGAGGGTTGAGCAAGATTCTCAAAGAACTAATTCTGATGTGCCTAGTCCCGCTAATAAAAAAAAGAACACTGATAGGACTTTGCATGCTTCTAGTGAACCTGTTATTGACACACCTGAGAATCCCAATGATATTTCTATTTCTGATGCTGAGACACAATCTGGTGATGAACATGAACCTAGTGATAATGCTAATGATGATGTTCATGTTGATGCTTAACCTAGTAATGATAATGATGTAGAGATTGAACCTGTTGTTGATCTTCATAACCCACAATCAAAGAATCAACAATAAGAGAGACTTTGTTGCTAGGAAGCACGGTCAAGAAAGAGAACCATGGGTTTAGAAACCCATGCCTTTTCCTCCTAAGCCATCCAAGAAAAAGGATGATGAGGATTTTGAGCACTTTGCTGAAATGATTAGACCTATATCTTTTGCGTATGCGTTTGACTGATATGCTTAAAATGCCTCCTTATGCTAAGTATATGAAAGATATTGTCACTAATAAAAGAAATATAACAGAAGCTGAAATTTCCACCATGCTTGCTAATTACACTTTTAAGGGTGGAATACCAAAGAAACTAGGAGATCCAGGAGTACCAACTATACCATGCTCCATAATAAAGAAACTATGTTAAAACTACTTTATGTGATCTTGGAGTCGGTGTTAGTGTTATGCCTTTCTCTTTATATCGTAGACTTGATTTGAATAAGTTTACACCTGCTGAAATCTCTTTGCAAATGGCTGATAAATCAACTGCTATACCCATCGGTATTTGTGAGGATGTCCCTGTTCTGGTTGCAAACATTACTATCTTAACGGACTTTGTTATTCTTGATATTCCCAAAGACGACGGTGTGTCGGTCATCTTGGGTAGACCCTTTTTGAATACTGCAGATGTTGGGGAATGCGGTAATTTCAAAAAAAATCCTACGATCACGCAAGATCTATCTAGGTGATGCATATCAACGAGAGGGGAGAGTGTGTCCACGTACCCTTGTAGACCGAAAGCGGAAGCGTTTAGTTAACGCGGTTGATGTAGTCGAATGTCTTTGTGATCCTACCGATCCAAGTACCGAACGTACGACACCTCCGCATTCAGCACACGTTTAGCTCGGGGATGTCCCTCGTACTCTTGATCTAGTTGAGACCGAGGGAGTGTTTTGTCAGCACGATGGCGTGGTGACGGTGATGATGAAGCTACCGGCGCAGGGCTTCGCCTAAGCACTACAACTATATGACCGAGGTGTCTAACTGTGGAGGGGGCACCGCACACGGCTAAAACATTATCAACTTGTGTGTTCTAGGGTTCCCCCCTGCCCCCGTATATAAAGGAGTAAGGGGAAGGTCGACCGGCCCTCTAGGGCGCGCCAAGGGGGGAGGAATCCTCCTCCTAGTAGGAGTAGGACTCCCCCCTTTCCTAGTCCTACTAGGAGAAGAAGGAAGGAGGGGGGGGGAGAAGGAAGGAGGGGTCGCCGCCACTTCCCCTAGTCCAATTTGGACTAGGCCCATGGGGGGCACGCAGCCAGCCCCTGGCCGCCCCTCTCTCTCTCTCTCCCTTGGGCCCAATAAGGCACATTACTTCTCCGGTGGTTCCGATAACCCTTCCCGCACTTCGATTATTTCTGAAACTTCTCTGGAACACTTCTGGTGTCCGAATATAGTCGTTCAATATATCAATCTTTATGTCTCAAGAATTTCAAGACTCCTCGTCATGTCCGTGATCACATCCAGGACTCCGAACAATCTTCGGTACAACATATCACATAAACTCATAATACCAATCGTCATCGAACATTAAGCGTGCGGACCCTACGGGTTCGAGAACTATGTAGACATGACCGAGACACGTCTCCGGTCAATAACCAATAGCGGAACCTGGATGCTCATATTGGTTCCTACATATTCTACGAAGATCTTTTTGGTCAAACCGCATAACAACATACGTTGTTTCCTTTGTCATCGGTATGTTACTTACCCGAGATTCGACCGTCGTTATCTCAATACCTAGTTCAATCTTGTTACCGGCAAGTCTCTTTACTTGTTCTATAATACTTCATCCCGCAACTAACTCATTAGTCACAATGCTTGCAAGGCTTATAGTGATGAGTATTACCGAGAGGGCCCAGAGATACCTCTCTGAAACACGGAGTGACAAATCCTAATATCGATCTATGCCAACCCAACAAACACCTTCGGAGACACCTGTAGAGCACCTTTATAACCACCCTTTTACGTTGTGACGTTTGGTAGCACACAAAGTGTTCCTCAGGTATACGGGAGTTGCATAATCTCATAGTCTGAGGAACTTGTATAAGTCATGAAGAAAGCAGTAGCAATGAAACTAATATGATCATAATGCTAAGCTAACAGATGGGTCATGTCCATCACATAATTCTCCTAATGATGTGATCTCGTTCATCAAGTGACAACACATGTCTATGGTTAGGAAACATAACCATCTTTGATTAACGAGCTAGTGAAGTAGAGGCATACTAGGGACTATCTGTTTTGTCTATGTATTCACACATGTACTAAGTTTCCAGTTAATACAATTCTAGCATGAATAATAAAAATTTATCATGAATTAAGGAAATAAATAATAACTTTATTATTGCCTCTAGGGCATATTTCCTTCAGTCTCCCACTTACACTAGAGTCAATAATCTAGATTACATAGTAATGATTCTAACAACCATGGAGCTTTGGTGCTGATCATGTTTTGCTCATGAGAGAGTCTTTGTCAACAGGTCTGCAACATTCAGATCCGTGTGTATCTTGCAAATCTCTATGTCCCCTTCCGACACTTGATGACTGATGGAATTGAAGTGTCTCTTGATGTGCTTGGTTCTCTTGTGAAATCTGGATTCCTTTGTCAAGGCAATTGCACCAGTATTGTCACAAAAGATTTTCATTAGACCCGATGCACTAGGTATGACACCTAGATTGGATATGAACTCCTTCATCAAAACTCCTTCATTTGTTGCTTCCGAAGCAGCAATGTACTCCGCTTCACACGTAGATCTCGCCACGATGCTCTGCTTGGAACTACACCAACTGACAGATCCTCCATTCAATAAAAACACGTATCTGGTTTGCGACTTAGAGTCATCCGGATCAGTGTCAAAGCTTGCATCGACACAACCGTTTACGACGAGCTCTTTTTCACCTCCATAAATGAGAAACATATCCTTAGTCCTTTTCAGGTATTTTAGGATGTTCTTGACCGCTGTCCAGTGCTCCACTCCGGGATTACTTTGGTACCTCCCTGCTATGCTTATAGCAAGACATACATCAGGTCTGGTACACAGCATTGCATACATGATAGAACCTATGCCTAAAGCATAGGGAACGACTTTCATTTTTTCTCTATCTTCTGCAGTGGTCGGGCTTTGAGTCTGGCTCAACTTCACACCTTGTAACACAGACAAGAACCCTTTATTTGATTGATCCATTTTGAACTTTTTCAAAACTTTATCAAGGTATGTGCTTTGTGAAAGTCCAATTAAGCGTCTTGATCTATCTCTATAGATCTTGATGCCCAATATGTAAGCAGCTTCTCCAAGGTCTTTCATAGAAAAACTCTTATTCTGGTATCCCTTTATGCTATCCAGAAATTCTATATCATTTCCAATCAACAATATGTCGTCTACATATAAGATTAGAAATGCTACAGAGCTCCCACTGAATTTCTTGTAAATACAGGCTTCTCCGAAAGTCTGTATAAAACCATATGCTTTGATCACACTATCAAAGCGTTTATTCCAACTCCGAGAGGCTTGCACCAGTCCATAAATGGATCGTTGGAGCTTGCACACTTTGCTAGCACCCTTTGGATCGACAAAACCTTCCGGTTGCATCATATACAACTCTTCTTCCAGAAATCCATTCAGGAATGCAGTTTTGACATCCATTTGCCAAATTTCATAATCATAAAATGCAGCAATTGCTAACATGATTCAGACAGACTTAAGCATCGCTACGGGTGAGAAAGTCTCGTCGTAGTCAACTCCTTGAACTTGTCGAAAACCTTTCGCAACAAGTCGAGCTTTGTAAACAGTAACATTACCGTCTGCGTCGGTCTTCTTCTTAAAGATCCATTTATTTTCTATGGCTTGCCGATCATCGGGCAAGTCCACCAAAGTCCACACTTTGTTCTCATACATGGACCCCATCTCAGATTTCATGGCCTCAAGCCATTTTGCAGAATCTAGGCTCATCATTGCTTCCTCATAGTTCGTAGGTTCATCATAGTCTAGTAACATGACTTCCAGAACAGGATTACCGTACCACTCTAGTGCGGATCTTACTCTGGAAGACCTACAAGGTTCAGTAGTAACTTGATCTGAAGCTTCATGATCATCATAATTAGCTTCCTCACTAATTGGTGTAGGAATCACGGGAACTGATTTCTATGATGAACTACTTTCCAATAAGGGAGAAGGTATAGTTACCTCATCAACTTCTACTTTCGTCCCACTCACTTCTTTCAAGAGAAACTCCTTCTCTAGAAAGGATCCATTCTAGCAACAAAGATTTTGCCTTCGGATCTGTGATAGAAGGTGTACCCAACAGTTTCCTTTGGGTATCCTATGAAGACGCACTTCTCCGATTTGGGTTCGAGCTTATCAGGTTGAAGCTTTTTCACATAAGCATCACGGCCCCAAACTTTAAGAAACGACAACTTTGGTTTCTTGCCAAACCACAATTCATAAGGCGTCATATCAACGGATTTTGATGGTGCCCTATTTAAAGTGAATGCAGCCGTCTCTAAAGCATAACCCCAAAACGATAGCGGTAAATCGGTAAGAGACATCATAGATCGCACCATGTCCAATAAAGTATGGTTACGACGTTCGGACACACCATTTCGCTGTGGTGTTCTAGATGGCGTTAATTGTGAAACTATCCCATGTTGTTTCAAATGAAGACCAAACTCGTAAATCAAATATTCTCCTCCACGATCAGATCATAGAAACTTTATTTTCTTGTTACAATGATTTTTCACTTCACTCTGAAATTCTTTGAACTTTTCAAATGTTTCAGACTTATGCTTCATTTAGTAGATATAACCATATCTGCTCAAATCATCTATGAAGGTGAGAAAATAACAATACCCACCACGAGCATCAATACTCATTGGACCGCATACATCAGTATGTATTATTTCCAACAAGTCAGTAGCTCGTTCCATTGTTCTAGAGAACGGAGTTTTAGTCATCTTGCCCATAAGGTACGGTTCGCAAGCACCAAGTGTTCCAAAAGTCCATCAATATGGAGTTTCTTCATGCGCTTTATACCGATATGACCTACATGGCAGTGTCACAAATAAGTTGCACTATCATTATTAAACTTCAATATTTTGGCTTCAACCCTATGAATATGTGTATCACTACTATCGAGATTCAACAAAAATAGACCACTCAGCAGGGGTGCATGACCATAAAAGATATTACTCATATAAATAGAACAACCATTATTCTCTGATTTAAATGAATAACCGTCTCGTATCAAAAAAGATCCAGATATAATGTTCATGCTCAACGCTGGCACCAAATAACAATTATTCAGGTCTAAAACTAATCTCGAAGGTAGATGTAGAGGTAGTGTGCCGACCGTGATCACATCGACTTTGGAACCATTTCCCACGCGCATCGTCACCTCGTCCTTAGCCAATCTTCGCTTAATCTGTAGCCCCTGTTTCGAGTTGCAAATATGAGCAATAGAACTAGTATCAAATACCCATGCACTACTGTGAGCATTAGTTAAGTACACATCAATAATATGTATATCAAATATACCTTTCACTTTGCCATGCTTCTTATCTGCCAAATACTTGGGGCAGTTCTGCTTCTAGTGACCAGTCCCTATGCAATAGAAGCACTCAGTTTTGGGATTAGGTCCAGACTTGGGTTTCTTCTCTTGAGCAGCAACCTTTTTGCTGTTCTTCTTGAAGTTCCCTTTCTTCCCTTTGCCCTTTTTCTTGAAACTAGTGGTCTTATTGACCATCAACACTTGATGCTCCTTTTTGATTTCTACCTCCGCGGCCTTTAGCATCGCGAAGAGCTCGGGAATAGTCTTATCCATCCCTTGCATATTATAGTTCATCACGAAGCCTTTATAGCTTGGTGGTAGTGATTGAAGAACTTTGTCAATGACACAATCAACTGGAAGATCAACTCCCAGTTGGGTCAAGTGATTATGATACCCAAACATTTTGAGTATGTGTTCACTAACAGAACTATTCTCCTCCATTTTGCAGCTATAGAACTTGTTGGAGACTTCATATCTCTCAACTTGGGCATTTGCTTGAAATATTAACTTCAACTCTTGGAACGTCTCATATGCTCCATGACGTTCAAAACGTCTTTGAAGTCCCGATTCTAAGCCGTAAAGCATGGCACACTGAACTATCAAGTAGTCATCAGCTTTGCTCTGCCATACATTCTTAACGTCATCAGTAGCATCTGCAGTAGGCCTGGCACCCAATGGTGCTTCCAGGACGTAATTCTTCTATGCAGCAATGAGGATAATCCTCAAGTTACGGACCTAGTCCATGTAGTTGCTGCCATCCTCTTTCAACTTAGCTTTCTCTAGGAACGCATTAAAATTCAAAGGAATGGTAGCACGGGCCATTGATCTACAACAACATAGACATGCAAAATACTATCAGGTACTAAGTTCATGATAAATTAAAGTTCAATTAATCATATTACTTAAGAACTCCCACTTAGATAGACATCCCTCTAATCATCTAAGTGATCACGTGATCCAAATCAAGTAAACCATGTACGACCATCACGTGAGATGAAGTAGTTTTCAATGGTGAACATCACTATGTTGATCATATCTACTATATGATTCACGCTCGACCTTTCGGTCTCAGTGTTCCGAGGCCATATCTGCATATGCTAGGCTCGTCAAGTTTAACCCGAGTATTATGCATGTGTAACTGGCTTGCACCCGTTGTATGTGAACGTAGAGCTTATCACACCCGATCATCACTTGGTGTCTCGGCACGACAAACTATAGAAATGGTGCATACTCAGGGAGAATACTTGTACCTTGAAATTTAGTAAGGTATCATCTTATAATGATACCGACGTTCTAAGCAAAATAAGATGATAAAGGATAAACATCACATGCAATCATAATATGTGACATGATATGGACATCATCATGTTGTGCTCATGATCTCCATCACCGAAGCATCGTCATGATCTCCAACATCACTGGCGCGACACCTTGATCTCCATCGTAGCATCGTTGTCATCTCGCCAACTATTGTTACTACGACTATCGCTACCGCTTAGAGATAAAGTAAAACAATTACATGGTGATTGCATTGCATACAATAAAGCGACAACCATATGGCTCCTGCCAGTTGTTGATAACTTTGTTACAAAACATGGTCATCTCATACAAACATTTATATCACATCATGCTTGACCATATCACATCACAGCAAGCCCTGCAAAAACAAGTTAGACGTCCTCTACTTTGTTGTTGCAAGTTTTACGTGGCTTCTACGGGCTTCTAGCAAGAACCGTTCTTACCTACGCATCAAAACCACAATGATTTTTCGTCAAGTGTGTTGTTTTAACCTTCAGCAAGGACCGGGCGTAGACACACTCAATTCAACTAAAGTTGGAGAAACATACACTCACCAGCCACCTATGTGCAAAGCATGTCAGTAAAACCAGTCTCATGTAAGCGTACACGTAATGTCGGTCTGAGCCGCTTCATCCAACAATACCATCGAATCAAAGTATGACATGCTGGTAAGCAGTATGACTATTATCGCCCACAACACTTTGTGTAATTGTGTTCTACTCGTGCATATAACATCTACGCATAGACCTGGCTTTGATACCACTATCGGGGAACGCGGTAATTTCAAAAAAATCCTACGATCACGCAAGATCTATCTAGGTGATGCATAGCAACGAGAGGGGAGAGTGTGTCCACGTACCCTCGTAGACCGAAAGCGGAAGCGTTTAGTTAACACGGTTGATGTAGTCGAACGTCTTCGCGATCCAACCGATCCAAGTACTAAACATATGGCACCTTCGCGTTTAGCACACGTTTAGCTTGGGGAAGTCCCTCGTACTCTTGATCCAGTTGAGGCCGAGGGAGATTTTCATCATCATGACGGCGTGGTGACGGTTATGATGAAGCTACCGACGCAGGGCTTCGCCTAAGCACTACGACAATATGACCGAGGTGTGTAACTGTAGAGGGGGCACCACACACGGCTAAAATAATTGTCAACTTGTGTGTTCTAGGGTGCCCCCTACCCCCGTATATAAAGGAGCAAGGGGAAGGCCGGCCGGCCCTCTAGGGCGTGCCAAGGAGGAGGAATCCTCCTCCTAGTAGGAGTAGGACTCCCCCCTTTCCCATTCCTACTATGAGAAGAAGGAAGGAAGGTGTTGGGGATATAACTATTAGGTATGACCCGCCATGAGGGGCCGGGTTATACCTATAAGCATTCTTGAAGCCCAATGCTCAAGGTTGAAGAAGGCGGCTTAGTAAGGGCCCAAGGCCCAGAGGCGACTTAAGGCCCGTAGTGATAAACCGCCGTATAAATGTGACTTGTATTGTAAGACAAGAAAGATTAAGAGACCGAGTCGGATATTGTTTATAAGCCGGTCGGGACTCTGTAGAGTCGCTGGGCGTCGACCTCTTATATAAAGGGACAACCCGGCGGCGGTTTAGGACAAGTAACAATAACTCGAGACTCAGGCAAGCATATTTGCTCTCTGGTCATCGAAACCCCGATAATTCCATCACAACTAGACGTAGGCTTTTACCTTCATCGTAAGGGGTCGAACTAGTATAAAACTCTTGTGTCTCTTGTCCCGATTAACCCCTTTAAGCTTCCTGGTTGCGATGGCTCCACGATGAAGTCCGTTCCTTAGGAAATTGGACGTGACAATTCCATGATAGTTGGCGCCCACCGTGGGGTCAGCGCACGGTGGATTCAAGTTCTTGAAGGGCAGCTTTGAAGGGCTCAAGGGATATGCTGTGGGCCGGATGACCAAGAGTCGTCGCGGCAAGCTCTACATTGACGATGCAGGCTGGGGCCCCAATGCCGGCTCGATTGAGTACGGGTACCGGGTCCCCTTTGGCGGAATCCATGTCTTCATCAGCAAAATTGGCGAGCCAGACCCTGAGCCGGACATCTGCACCGACCTCGTCGAGACGGCTCAGTGTTCAAGACCCGCCCGGGCTCCGCCGGCTGTGAATCGTGCCTTCGTGGGATGCATCCATGGAGGACCTTCTGAAGGATCTGCCTCTGGTGGTGAGACGGCCATCTACTCTGATGATGAATCTTCCACAGGTGAGACGGGTTCGTTGTATCAACTACAAGATGGTGAGCTCGGGGGCTGTTCCGATGGCAGCAGTATTCCGGACTGCCTCAAGCCGCCGAGCAGGGTTGGGATCTTCATGGCCGGCACCCAACCTGTCCAAGATTCCACAGCTGCAGCAGCCATAACCTCCGGGTTAGCAGCAGCTGGGGCAGGAGGCCCTGTGCGCTCACCGGCTCAGGTGTTGATGGATCTCACAGACAAGCTGACCACCCTGTTAACCACCGTTGTTAACCCGGTGGATCAGGCTCGTCATGATGCAGAGGTGGCACAGCTAAAATTGGATATGGCACAGGCTAAAGAAGACCTAGCAGCGGAAGATGTCAGGATCACCGCAGAGAAGGCGGCTCTGGATCTCTAGGCTCAGCAGATCCAGGCACATACCTTCTGGCTTACGCAGGACCAGAACGCGGCTAATGAGGTCATGAGGAGGAGGCATCAGAAGACTCAGTCTAGACTCCCCCCAGTTTATGATCCTCGGAATCTTTTTCACATGCCAGGGGCAGGGCCCAGTAACCTGCTATGGCTTTCTCCGCGTACAGGCAACCCGCCGTGGCTCTCTCCACGTGCAGGAGCAGATCATGTTGCGACACCCGGAGACGATGCACCGGTTCAACCGCAGGTGATGGGACCCCCTCGCATAAACATGGCACCGCCTCAGTATGTACCCGCACCCCCGGGTCACTATTCTAACCCGTTGGAGAACATGATAGCGGCAGCCACACGATTGGCGGCTCTCCCAATTGATGGTGACTCTCCGGCGGCGGTTGAAACCCGCCGGGTCAGGGAACTTCTTCAGACAGCTTTGGCACAGTAGGAGGCGTACTCATACAGTCGGGACAGGATCCACTCGACTCCTCGTCCAAGCCGAAACCCGAGTTACAGCAGGCACAAGGATTCGGTGGCCGTTTCAAGAAACGTCAGACGCCGTGACCAACCAGGTGGGCTTAACCCGGCGCGTCATGAGGCTGTCAACTTGGTGGATCAAGACAGAATATAGCAAGAGG
Source organism: Triticum aestivum (assembly GCF_018294505.1). NCBI lineage: Eukaryota > Viridiplantae > Streptophyta > Magnoliopsida > Poales > Poaceae > Triticum > Triticum aestivum. The sequence continues at coordinate 563,719,604 of NC_057798.1, forward strand.
TCGAGCGGGCGGCTCAGCAGGCGGCTCAACAGGCAGCTGAGCAGGCGGCTCAGCTGACAGCTTACCAGCCGTATCCAGTTTATCCGATGACTTCTCTGGAGGCAGGTATAGCCACCAGGACCGGAGGAGTCCCTTGTCTGGTGCCGGCTCTACGTAACGAGCGTGTGCCCAAGGATTTTAAGGGACCTAGGAAGGTGCCAAATTACACGGCTGACTTACAACATGGGGCGTGGATTGAGAGTTATGAGATGGCTATGGAGTTGTTGGAGTTTAGTGATGCTGCAATGGCTAAATACTTCACCATGATGTTGGATGGAACTTCCCGCACCTGGTTGAAAGGCCTGCCACCTAATTCAATCAGCTCTTGGGCGGAGTTAAAGGCCCAGTTCATCCAAAACTTGAAAGACACGTGCAAGCATCCCAAGTCAATCGTGGATCTAACGAATTGCAAGCAAGAGGAGGGAAAGTCTACAACCCATTGGGTGCGCCGAGTTAAAGCAATAATACATTCATCTGATAAGATGGATGCCGGCTCTGCAGTCTTAATGTTGGAGAAAAATTGTCGTTTCTTGCCTCTGAAACAAAAGCTGGGCCGGCTCAAACGTGAGTGTAATGATATGGGCACGCTGATGGCGGCTCTAGTTAAGTACGTTGATTCTGATAGTACCAAGGATCCCGAGTCTGATGATGACATGGCAGGGAAGGGAAAGAAGAACGGCAATGGCAAGGGCCCTCGGCACAACCCGGCAAATCAAGGAGGTAATAAATGTAAGGTTGACGACAGCTTGGATTTCGTGGCTAACACTAGCTCGCAGTGTAATAACCAGCGGCGCAAAGGGAGGCCACCTCCCCGATCTAGCGGGTCAGGCCCCACACTTGAGCAATTGTTGAATGAGCCCTGTCCGAGACACGACACTCAGCAGAAGCCAGCTACCCACTTGTGGAAGGACTGTACGATCATGAAGGCGTTTAAAAATTCCAACATGTATGATAGTAACAATGGGCAGGGCGGCGGCTCAGGTGGCTGTGGGTTTCATGGCCCGGGCAGCGAGTCAAATCCCAATTTCCAGGGTTCCCAAGGCAACCAAGGTGGATATAACCAGCAGTTTGGCTAGGGCGGTCAGCAACAACAGCAAGGTGGATACCAGAGCCATCTAAAGCAGCTGAACAGTGGGCAGTATCATGTGTTCACCACCAATTTATGTAAACGAGACCAGAAGCTTCATAAGAGGCTTGTGAATACAGTTGAGCCGGCAATTCCTCGATATTTGAGGTAGTCTGAGCAGCCTATCGTATGGAGCAGAGAGGATCACCCTCCCCGGGTTGACAATCTGGATCACTTAGCCCTGGTAGTGGCCCCTCAAGTGGGTGGATACAAATTCACTAAAGTACTTATGGATGGAGGCAACAACATCAATATCCTCTACTATGAGACCTTCCGTCGCATGGGGTTGACTGATAAGAATCTTAAGCAGTCCAACACTGTCTTCCATGGAGTTGTGCCCGGTAAGTCGGCATATCCAGTCGGCAAGATTGAATTGGAGGTAGCCTTTGGGGATGAATATGACTCCAGAGCTGAGAAATTGACATTTGAAGTGGTCAAGATCCAGAGCCCGTATCATGCTCTGTTCGGGCGGCCGGCTTACGCCAAATTCATGGCCCGGCCGTGTTATGTGTACTTGCAGCTCAAGATGCCGGGTCATAAGGGAACCATTACGGTTCACGGAAGCCGGAAGGTAGCCCTGGAATGTGAAGAAGGTGACGCGACTTATGTTGAGTCGGTCTGTGCGACGGAAGAGTTAAAATTCTACAAGGACAATGTCGACCCGGAAGACATGACATCTTTAAAGAAGCCAACCACAGAGCATGAGCCGATCATGAAGGTTAAGTCGGCAGATGATACTAAGCTCGTTGATTTTGTGCCTGGCAACTCTTCTAAGCAGTTCAGTATCAATGCTAATTTGGATCCCAAATAGGAAGGCGCGCTCATCGAGTTCATCCGTGAGAACCAGGACATCTTTGCATGGAAACCTTCTGACATGCCGGGTGTACTGAGATAACTCGCTGAGCACACTCTTAACATTGATCCAAAATTTAAGCCAGTCAAGCAGTTTCTACGGTGGTTAAATGAAGAGAGGCGGAAGGCCATTGGTGAAGAAGTAGCCCGGCTCCTGGCAGCAGGATTTATCATCGAAGCCTTTCACCCTGAGTGGCTGGATAACCCAGTGCTTGTGCTTAAGAAAAACGGCACTTGGCGTATGTGTGTGGATTACACGGACTTAAATAAAGCTTGTCCAGCTGATCCTTTTGCTTTCCCTTGTATTGATCAAATCATTGATGCTACAGCGGGTTGTGAGCGTTTGAGCTTTTTGGATGCTTACTCTGGTTATCATCAGATCAAGATGGCGGTTAAAGACCAAGAGAAGACGGCATTCATTACTCCGTTTGGAGCCTTCTGCTATGTTTCAATGCCTTTTGGGCTTAAGAGTGCCCAGGCGACTTACCAGCTATGTGTACAGAATTGTCTTCATAATCAAATTGGGCCCAATGTTCATGCTTATGTGGATGACATAGTGGTTAAATCCCGAGAGAAGGAGACCTTGATTGATGATCTCAAGGAAACCTTTGACAATCTTCGGGTTTACAAGATGATGCTTAACCCGTCCAAGTGTGTTTCTGGTGTGCCTACAGGCAAACTTTTGGGTTTTCTGGTTTCTAACAGGGGCATCAAGGCTAACCCGGAGAAGATTAAAGCCATCACTTCTCTGGCCAAACCAGCATGTATCAATGACGTTCAACGTTTGGCGGGTCGTATCGCTGCCCTAAGTCGGTTCATAAGCCGGTTAGGAGAGAAGGCCCTGTTGACAGTGTCAAAACCGGCGGATCTAGGGTAGGGGGTCCCGAACTATGCGTCTAAGGCTAATGGTAACAGGAGACTGGGGACACGATGTTTACCCAGGTTCGGGCCTTCTCGATGGAGGTAATACCCTACTTCCTGCTTGATTGATCTTGATGATATGAATATTACAAGAGTTGATCTACCACGAGATCAGAGAGGCTAAACCCTTGAAGCTAGCCTATGGTATGATTGATGATCCTTGTCCTACGGACTAAACCCTCCAGTTTATATAGACACTGGAGGGGGCTAGGGTTACATAGAGTCGGTTTACAAAGAAGGAGATCTACATCCAAATCGCCAAGCTTGCCTTCCACGCCAAGGAGAGTCCCATCCGGACACGGGACGAAGTCTTCTGTCTTGTATCTTCATAGTCCAACAGTCCAGCCAAAGTATATAGTTCGGCAGTCCAGATACCCCCTTATCCAGGATTCCCTCAGTAGCCCTTGAACCAGGCTTCAATGACGATGAGTCCGGCGCGTAGATTGTCTTCGGCATTGCGAGGTGGGTTCCATCTCCGAATACTCCAAAGTTAATTCCAAACACAAGGTCCGTGTCCGGCTCTGCGAGATAACATTCCACATACTACCGTAGAGAGATTAATAATCCACGAATCTAATATGCTGACAATTCTTCGAGAAGTGACATCACGCCGCGGTCCGGTTTTTATTCGAACCGTTTCCCACAACCTGCTCCTGCACACATCACGAGGCGGTTTCTTTGGCACGTCTTGTCAAAGCGGAGATCGTGTCCCCTTATCGCGGGATCCTCTTCAATACGAGCGTGGGTAGCCTAACCGTACCATCAATTACGGTAAGTGGGGAATGAGCAGGCTCCATTAGGCAAGCGGGGAGGTGTAAAGTTTATCGCCTGTATAAAGGGGAGAAGCCTCCTCCTTTCTACCCACGCCTTCTTCTACTTCTGCTCGCCCCTTTCCTTTCGTCTGAGCCCTAGCGCCCATGCATTCATCCTCCTCACCAAAAAAGGTCCTCCAAAAATGTACGGATCCGGAGTAGGGGGCAAGTGGATGGCCTCCTCCGTCCAGGAGAAGGATATCAAAAAGTTGCAAGCGGCCGGATATCTGGCCAAGAAAATCAGCCATCATCTTCCAACGGCACCATGAGAGAGTTGTTTTCCTCCCCCATTTCATCCGCGGGATCGGGTTTCCCCTCCACCCTTTTGTTCGCGGTACCATGTATTACTATGGGATCGATTTCCACGATTTATCTCCCAATTCTTTCCTCAATATCTCGACATTTATCATCGTGTGTGAGGCCTTTCTTTGTATCTTGCCGCACTTCGGGCTATGGCTCAAGATCTTCAATGTGAAGCCCAAAGTGGTGAGCGGCGAACACGCCAAATGCGGAGGCGCAATGGTGAGCAGGATGCCCAAGGTCACATGGCCGACGAGTACTTTCAACGACTCCGTCAAGGAGTGGCAGCAACAGTCGTTCTATATCACCGAGCTGCGCGGCGAAAAGTGGGCCGCTGCTCCTGAGTTTCGATCTGGAGCCCCTTTGCGGCTCACATCCTGGCCCAAGAAGGGCATAAACTGGTTGTCGTCCGACGAACTGTCAGTGATCCAGGCGCGTGTCAAAGGTATGGAGGACAAGGGCGTCAGGCTTGTTGACGTGGTCCAGGTGATGCTGGTCTGCCTGATCCTTCTTGTCAGCACAGAGGTTGCAACTTGTGGGAGTATGACCCGACCGAACACCGGACCCTGCGGGAGCTTTTTGGCTCCTCACACAAGGACATTTGGAAGGTACTCTTTAAGTCCGCCAAACCATGGCCGGACTCGGCCGCAAACCGCGGGCATCAATTGTCCCACCCCGCCAGTCCGGTAAGTCGCCCTCACATCTTGGTTATTCGTATGTTTCATTGATACGTCCCGAAGGAGTTGTTTTTAACGTGTCTTTCCACGATCGCCTTCAGGAATGGATGAAGGTGACGGAGCGGATTCATTGTCCGGCCCTGCTGCTGGAAGAACCGGCATGACCTCTTCTGACGAAGATGCTGGTCCCAGCGCCTTACAAGGCACCGAAGAAAGAGGCCAACAAGAAGGCCAAGGAGACCAGGAGCGGTCTCCGTCATCGGGGCGCTTAGGATACGAAGTCCAAAGACTCCAGCGACCCTCCCTCCTCCAAAGAGAATGAGGAGGAGGAAGATGAGGATGAGGAGGAAGAGGAAGAAGAGCCCGAGTCCCCTGCGAGGGGGAGGAAGAAAAGGGCAGCCTCCTCATCCTTAGAGGCAGATTCGCCTAAGAGGGGAAGAACATCCGTCCCTGAGGCATCCACCACGGCTACCGACCGCAGCCCGGAGTGGGATCCCAGGGCCCAGCCCTGGGAAAAATCGTAAGTGCCCGAAATCCGGACACATCCATGTATCCAGAACTTACTATAGTGTAGTTTTTTAATTCGCACCATACCTTTTGCAGTCCGGCGAGGTCTCCGGCCCAACAGGACTCATCGGAGGACTCGTTGAGTTCCGATGCTTTGCAAAGTGAGACCCCTCCTAGGGCCCCTTCCCCGAAGCCTGGCTGCGACACCGAGGTGTCATCGAAAAAGGACCTGAGCCAGGGGGGCGCACCTTGGAGGCCGAACGCGCGGGAGTGGCGGTTCCCATGAATATCGATGGCGGGGGCGATCGTGGATCCGGCCCACAGCCGGACATGGTCCCGGAGACCCAGACGGCTCCGGGATCAGGCAAGCAGCCCCTCTTGACTGGAGGGGGCGATCCTCCTCCGCCTACGGCCTTCGTCCAACCGAAGGCGTCAGGCGGCCTATCGACAGCACTAGAGAGTGCGTCCGTTATTGATGAACACCGCGCCCTTATGGGTGTGGTGATAGAAAAGATTCAGGCCGCCGAGAGCGGACTGAATGAATCCTGCGTCAGCCTTATAAAAGGCTTGGAGGTATGTGTAAAAGACTATCATAGTATAGATAGTAGCCCCTGATACACTGTTCGGAGAGGACAGGAACCGGACAGGGGATCAACTTCCCGTCCGCAGGAGACTTAGCTAATGACATATATATATATATATATATATATATATATTTGTGAATCAGATATCTGCAGCGACTGCTTCCTCCCATGCTGCAGAAGTGTCCAGACTCAAGCAGAGTCTGGTGCAGGCCGAAGAAGAACTCGGCCGAGTGAGAAAGCGGCTGGAGGAGAAACATGGTATGTATGATAGCAAGTTTTGCCACAAGTAAGTAGTTGTGACTATCTTAAAGTATGTTTATTGCACGCTCCAGGGGCGGATTCCGAAATTGAGGCGCTCAAGAAGGTTGTTGCCTTAGCCGAAAAGAATGCGGCCGTGGAGCGGACACTCTGTGAGAAACACGAGGCGAGGGTCATGGAAGCTGAACGAGAGCTTCAGGAGGCCGTAGGGAGAAACGAGAGCTTGGAGCAGAGTCTATCATTGAAATAATCCGAACTTGCCCAAGCTCTCCGGACCGCGAGTGAGGCTCGAGAGGAAGCCCAGGCCGCGCTGAAGGATATTCAGGAGGCGCAGAAGATTGCGGCTGGTAAGGGGGGTTGTTGTTTTTAAGGTGCCTTGCGCTTTCACAGGGAAGATTCATGGTGACCCATTGAATCCTAATTTTTAGGAGCATTTGTGGACTTGCCGCGCAGCATATCTGATGCTGCCCAATTCTGCCGAGCTGAGAAGAAGGAAACTGTGGAGAAGCTCTTCTGGTCGCAGTATTTGGCACCGAACTATCTAGTGTCATTTGTCGACCAGCTAAAACAGCTGATCGGGCTGCATCAGGCGGCCAAACTAGCCATGAAGGATTTAGTTATCCGGCTGTGGCCTGCCGAGCCCATACCCAGCAGTTTCTTTGCGCTCGTGAAGCGGATTGGGGGTGCGTGCCCTCGGCTGGACGTTATTAAGCGGTCAGTTTGCATAGAAGGGGCACAAATGGCATTTTCCCGTGCAAAAGTGCACTGGGGGAAGCTTGATGCTGAGAAGCTGATGACCGAGGGGCCGCCGGAGGGGAAGGAGCACCGCAAGCCCGAACTATATTATGATGGCGTCCTGAAAGGCGCCCGCCTCGTGGCCGAGGAATGTACGAAAGACATTATTTTTCCCTCAAAGCAATTGTGCTAAGCTTTGTAAGGCAAAACAGAGTCACTTGTATGTAGGTGCCTGTTATGTGTAAATTTCATTCCTGTGCGGCCGTTTAACATGTTAGTCTTGAGAGTTGGCTAGTCGTCGGCTTCTGCCCCCACGTAGGAACTATGGGGGTGTTCGGGATACACCTGAACACTCTTTGCCCCATTCTTGGGTCCATGAAGGAGGTGTTCAGCACAACGAACCAGGCAATCGGACTATAATGCTTTATTACTCTCACTTAGCCATAGGATTTCGAGTATGGGCGGTGCAACCCCTGGTGTTCGGAAGACCGCACGGGAGCTCTAATAGCGCCTGATCGGTGGACCGATCCTTCGCATGCTGCATTTTATTATGGCATTATGTGGAATGAAACTTTAAAGATTTGACAACCTCTTGAACAGCCGACCAGCTCTCGCCTTATCATGACAGTCGGTTTTCGGCTTTCTCTACTGAGGTGTTCGTCTGGCAAAACCGGGACACAATCCCAGTAGTTCTCCCAGCGCTACCTTAGCCGATATTGTGGAACGTAAGGTACCAAAACATGGGAGCCGGGCAAACCCAACCAATGACCCAAGACATGATTCGGAGTTGATGCATATAATGCTATTAGTTTGGGGTGTCGAACGACCGAGAAGGTGTTTGGACTTTAAACGTCGTAGTACGGGTGCGAGGAAGCCCCTAACGTTTTGAAGGCATAACAAGATGTTCGGATGCCGTTGTGACAAAATGTCGTTAAAAAATAGCAGATAAGCATCAAATGACTCCACATGCTGTATTTAAGTAATATGTCTATGTGTATGGGTACGGTGCATGTTATAAAAGAGAGGCATGACGGCAGAACCTGTTGGGGTCGGGAGGCAGTTGGATGTGCACGGGTCCGGAGGAATATCCGGATTGTGTTCAGGTGGGGTGGGCATCCCCCCTATATGCGTCCGAGCTGGTTCCAAGCCGCCGGCCTGGTTGTGCGCCAGGGTAAACCTGCAAATAGTGCTTAAGAGGCATGTGTGAGCATTAGCTGAGCCGTGGATGTGATCCATCCAGCTTATGTTGAAGGGTCTATATGAGCTATGATTATGTTGGGGTATCCTAAAGTAGTTCAGACTCCCTTATCGGTGTCCGGGAGTTCGGCTGTCGAATCTAAGTTCGATTGAGAAAAAACCGTGACTCGCTGCTTCAGTGATGAAAGTAGCCGAATATTCTTCGGCACCAAGGTGAAGCTCGGTCTTGGCCGCATTGGTGACTTCGTCACGTGGGTCTTGAGTGGTAATGTGTCGAGTCGCAGTGTATCCTGGCGGTGCTGAGTAGCTCCTGCCTAGGGGTGTTAGACCGAAAATGGGTATGACGCTTTTGGCTATCCGGAGACCAGCTCCGGGGTGGCGGGGCCTGGATGGCCATCGCGCCTATCTATGATACTCTATAATGAGTTATTTTGTGAGTCTGATCCTCAAGTTACTAGTCCCTGGACTTGATGATCCGGGCTTCTTCACGCTCCATCTGGTGCCGTCCTGTCGATTTGTTTAAAGACCCAGCATTCTCTATTTGTATGATTGGCTGCTGCTCCTGGGGTACCATGGATTTGACATGGTCGGTCAAGTATGCGGTTCAAGCTGGAGGGGCCTGGATTAAGATGTTGAAGTCTCTTCTCCCTCTCAACATTTTGAGGATTACGGGCTCCTGTGTTGATCGTCGTTCCTCGGGCGCCATTCTTTGTCTTGGGACGCTTATATTTGTTACACCAAGGTTTGTAGACTCTGTTTCTATCCGCTGATGCGTCCTGGGTATTTTTGTTGTTTGGTAAGTAGCGTTGGTCTTGTGTGCAGCCCCTGGCCGCAGTGTTCTGTCGGTCGGGTGTAGGCCTGCGTTTGATTTTTAGTGCCGCCTCTTTGAATTGAGGTAGTAACCTGCGCTTTGGGTAGTATTTTGTTCGGCACGTGAGTCCGTATTCTTCGGCTACTCGGGCCTTAGTCCGTTTATCTGTGAGTAGATCTTGGTCAGCTTGGAGCTGCTGCCGCTTCTTCTTCAGGCTTTTTGCACTGGCTATGAGCCTGCGCTTGAAGCGCTCCTGCTCTATGGGGTCCTATGGTACGCCGAATTCGTCGTCACCGAGGCTCACCTCGTCTTCGGAGGGAGGCATATAGTTATTGTCCTCCAAGTATCCGTCTGTCGCCTGTTCATCTGGGATAGCTAGCCCGTGTTCCTATTCAGCTTGCTCGAAGGTGGGTTGATCAGGATCGTATTCCTCTTCGGCACCATCTGGATTTTCTTCTCCAATGCCGGTATTGTTGTGGCGGGGCTTGGAGCGACGCCAATGATGCCTGTGTTTTCCTTTCTTCCCCGAGGGGTTTTCTCCCATTGCCTCATCGCCATTTTTTCTTTGGGAGTATCCACCATATATATATCATATGAGGAGGTGGCCGTCCAGCGCCCTGTGGGCGGTGGTTCCTGTTCTGCTCCCGCATCGTCGTCTATACGATCGATGTCTTCGGAGTCAAATTTAAGCACGTCGGTCAAGTCATCGACCATGGCTATTAAGTGGGTGGTGGGTGGGGAACGAATTTCTTCGTCGCCAGCGTCCCACTCGAGCCGAACATAGTTCGGCCAGGGGTCTCTTGACAGAGAGAGAGACTTTAAAGAATGCAGCACGTCTCTGAAGGGCGAGTGCTGAAAGATATCCGCGGCGGTGAACTCCATGACTGGAGCCCAGTTAGATTCGATGGGCAAGGGTGCGCGCGGTCCTGAACACACTGTCGGAGATGAGTCTGGGGGTCCCGAGACACAGATCCCTTTAGGATAGGATTCTATGTTCGGCTCCAACGCCAAGGAGTGTGTGACCTCCGGGGCAGGGTCCATCCACCCGTCCTTGGAAGGCACGACCCGCTCTGGAGCAAAGTCCGGAGCGGTAGCAGGTGCGATGTTCCGAATACTGTCCGACTGCCGATCTAGGTCGTTCACATCGTGATTGTTCGGCGCTCCTGACACAAGCCCGAATCCACCGAAGATCAAGTCCCCGCGGATGTCGGTGGTGTAGTTTAGGTTTCCAAACCTAACCTGATGGCCAGGGGCGTAGCTATCAATCTGCTCCAGATGGCCAAGCGAATTGGCCCGCAGTGCGAAGCCGCCGAACACGAAGATTTGTCCGGGGAGAAAAGTCTCGCCCAGGGCCGAGTGGTTGAAGGTCGGAGAAGCCATCTAACCTTGTAGTGACGACACAGAGGAACTCTCAATGAAAGCACCAATGTCGGTGTCAAAACCGGCGGATCTCGGGTAGGGGGTCCCGAACTGTGCGTCTAAGGCTAATGGTAACAGGAGACTAGGGACACGATGTTTACCCAGGTTCGGGCCCTCTCGATGGAGGTAATACTCTACTTCCTGCTTGATTGATCTTGATGATATGAATATTACAAGAGTTGATCTACCACGATATCAGAGAGGCTAAACCCTAGAAGCTAGCCTATGGTATGATTGATGATCCTTGTCCTACGGACTAAACCCTCCGGTTTATATAGACACCGGAGGGGGCTAGGGTTACATAGAGTCGGTTTATAGAGAAGGAGATCTACATCTGAATCGCCAAGATTGCCTTCCACGCCAAGGAGAGTCCCATCCGGACACGGGACAGAGTCTTCTGTCTTGTATCTTCATAGTCCAACAGTCCAGCCAAAGTATATAGTCCGGCAGTCCGGATACCCCCTTATCCAGGATTCCCTCACCTGCCGCTATATCAAATGATGAAGAAGACAGATAGCTTTATCTGGAGCAACGCTGCGAATGCTGCTTTTGAAGATCTGAAGAGGCAGTTAGCTGAGCCGCCGGTTCTTGCTGGTCCCATTGACAAGGAGCCCTTATTATTATACGTAGTTGCTAATGCACGTGCGGTCAGCGTGGCCATTGTGGTGGAGCACAAGGAGGCTGGCAAGGAGCATCCAGTTCAACGGTCGGTTTACTATATCAGCGAGGTTCTGATTGAGTCTAAGCAATGTTATCCGCATTGGCAGAAGCTCATCTATGGGGTGTTCATGGCAAGCCGGAAGCTTAAGCAATACTTCCTGGGCCACCCCATTACTGTGGTTAGTTCTGCCCCTTTAGGGGATATCATTCAAAACAGAGAGGCTATAGGGCGAGTCACCAAATGGGCCATTGAGCTTGGGCCTCATGGCTTAAAATATGTGCCACGCATAGCTATCAAGTCCCAAGCGCTGGTCGATTTCATCAACGATTGGACAGAGCTACAGATGCCTGAAGACAAGCTGGACAACACATACTGGACAATTCATTTTGATGGGTCCAGGCAATTGGAAGGCTCGGGAGCTGGAGTTGTATTGACTTCCCCTCGAGGTGATAAATTTCGCTATGTGCTCCGGTTGATGTTTCCCTGTACTAACAACACAGCTGAGTATGAAGCCTTACTCCATGGTCTCCGGATGGCTAAGGAGATGAACCTAAGCCAGGTACAGTGCTTCGGTGACTCAGATCTAGTGGCCCAGCAGGTATCAGGCAAGTGGGATTCTAAGGATCCTCTCATAGTGGCTTATCGCCGTGAAGTTGATGCAATTGCGGGATACTTCAAGGGTTATCAGGTGGAACACATTGACTGTAGGAAGAACAAGGCGACTTATGCTTTAAGTTGGTTGGGTTCTCAGCGTAAACCGGTGCCGCCTAACACCTTTTTGGATGTTCTGCATAACCCTTCTGTCAAGTTACCTATAGAGGAGGACTTGGCGATTCCTGACCCGGAAGCACGGTTGGTGGCGGCTCTTCATGTCATTCCAGACTGGACGATGCCATACCTGGCGTATATGACCCGGGGCGAGTTACCTGAGGATGAGACGTTGGCCAGGCAGATAACCCGGTGCTCTAAATCAATGACAATTTTCAATGGCGAGTTGCATCATTGCAGTGTTACAGGGGCATTTCAGCATTGCATCTCCCCTGAAGAAGGCCAAGAAATTCTATGTGAGATCCATGAAGGGGATTGTGGTCATCACGCCGGGTCAAAATCCCTTGTGGCCAAGGCCTTTCGTCATGGGTTTTATTGGCTGACGGTTCATGCTGATGCGGAGGATCTGGTCAGTAAATGTGACGGTTGTCAGAAGTTCTCAAGACGGGCTCATGTGCCGGCTCAAGAATTGAGGATGATTCCAATTACTTGGCCGTTTGTAGTCTGGGGGCTTGATATGGTTGGGCCTTTCAAAAGGTCCAAGGATAAAAAGACCCACCTCTTGGTGGCGGTTGATAAGTTCACATAGTGGGTTGAGGCAGAGCCTGTCAGTAAGTGTGATGCAGCCACAGCAGTTCAATTTATGAAGAAGGTGATATTTTTGCTTTGGCTTTCCACACAACATCATAACAGACAATGGCACTAATCTATCTAAAGGCACCATGGAGGAATTCTGTCAACGTGAGCATATCCGCCTTGATGTTTCATCAGTGGCTCACCCTCAGTCCAATGGTCAAGCCGAGAGAACCAATCAGGAGATCTTGAAAGGCATCAAACCCCGGCTTTTGGTCCCACTGCAGCGGACGTCGGGGTGTTGGGTTGAGGAGTTACCCTCTGTGTTATGGAGCATTAACACTACTCCTAATAGATCTATGGGTTATACACCTTTCTTCATGGTCTATGGAGCCGAGGCGGTTCTCCCTTCTGATATCCGTCATGACTCGCCTCGAGTGGCGGCTTGTGTTGAAGCAGACAATGAACAGGCGCGTCAGAATGATCTCGACTTGTTAGATGAGCAGAGAGACTTGGCAGCAGCTTGCTCGGCAATTTACCAGCAAGACTTGCACCGATATCACAGTCGTCGTGTTAAGTCCAGAACCTTTCAGGAAGGTGATTTGGTGCTCCGGCTCATCCAGGATCAAACTGATGCACACAAGTTATCACCACCTTGGGAAGGACCCTTTGTGGTTAGCAAGAACTTGAATAATGGGTCATATTACCTTATCGATGTTCGAGAGCACAAAGACTCACGTAAGTCGGAGGAGGAGACCCAGAGGCCGTGGAATATTGCTCATCTTCGGCCCTACTACACTTGAGCCATAGGCTCCCCTGATGTACATACTTTTGACCAATGTATATATTATGATAAATAATAAAGCAGGACCTCTGGCCTTATTTCCCTCACACCAAGGTAAATTTGTCATTGTCATTGTCGTTATTTCTTTCATATGATCACTTGGGGGTTGATCATGTTTGATCCGGCTTAACCTGTTTGATCCGGCTTATGATCGTATTCGAATCTAGCCATTAACAATTATGATCACTAGGTGGCTTCCTGTTCAAACATAGGTCGTATTCGAACCAAAGAGAACATAGCTGTCAGTACCCTTTTGATTGGCATAGTGTCAAGCTCACTTGGGGGCTTCTTGATCATATTCGAATCATAGCTTAACTCCTTTGGGAACCGACTTTGATCGTATTCGAATCAGAGTCGTTAAAAAACTCTCAAGGTCATTAGGGGGCTTCCTGTTCAAACATAGGTCGTATTCGAACCAAAGAGAACACAGCTGTCGGTACCCTCTTGATCGGCGCAAAGCCAAAGCCATTGGGGGCTACATGATCATATTCGAATCCTAGCTTAAACCCCTTTGGAACGGTTCACTGATCGTATTCGAATCAGTAGCCTTGACATTTTTTACTTCTCTCTTGATTTAAATTACTTTGGAAACTCCCTTGTTTGACTTGAGATTTTTCTAAGGTTTACAACTTTTTATGCTTACTGTAACCCGGCTCAGTATTAACTGATGAGTTATTGATCCATCAGCATCATTGTACCTTTGAAAATTTTTGAGTCTCCAAAGATTGGGTTATCACCCTTATTGACCAGGTCCTATGACCCGGTGGTGCAAATTCAAGAAGTATTAAGCATAAGTCTGTTGAAGGACAGCTTTCAAAACCTGATCAAGCATATGGTCAGTAGATGATAAGTAACATGGATAGATATAGCATGCCGGCTTAATAACGATCAACGTCAAAACATGCACGATGGCACGACTACAATAAAGTCAGCTCTATCTTATTACATGACTCATCGAGTTTAAATATTTCACATTGTTTTTTAACACCCCAGGTATGAGCCTCCATGACAGGTTCATCTTCAGGATTGCCCAGAAGCGTCTGGGTTAGCCCTCTCAGCGTCTGCACCCTGCTCCTTTTCCTGGAAGGTTGATGATGACCAGTCAATGTTGTTCAAGGCTTCAAATTCGGCTTCATCATCAACAAGACCGGCCAGGGAAACTTCAGGAGCAAAGGTATGCTTATGAGGTGGAGGAATCAGACTGGTCACATCGTATTGAGGCGTTGGAATTCTTTGGTTTTCTTCATCATAACCCGCCTGGTACTTGGTAAGGTCTACTTCACTTGCTATCAGAGTCGCCATGGGGCGTATCTCTTTGACACGGGCGAGAAAATCTGCGTCTTCAAACGACGAGCCGTCTTCCTTCAGGATTGGGTAGCCAATGGCAATGTCCGCCGGGTCTAGTTCCGGTAGCCAGGCTTTAACCCGGCTTAGAGCATTTATCGCTCCGGCTCTTGCAGCTAACCGTCTCAATTCATTAATCCATTGCAGAAGAACGGAAAGCTTCTTCAAGACGTGTGCTAGGAGGTTTGGCACCTCATTGGACAAAGCCACCGAAGCAAGGGTACATTGAGACCTGGTGTACAATTGCTCCACCAAGGTGTACACTGCCTTCAGCTTAGTCAGCATGTTTTGGTACAAGTTTGAACTCATGGGGCCTGTATAAGCATAATCAGGAAAGTTAATTCTAGGCGTATGATCTATTGCACGGCTTAGATAATTACACAATGGTAAGGCGACTTACCAAAGATGGCTGAGACCATTTGAGAAATATGGCACTTTAAACCGAATAATTCACCAGTGATATCTTCCAGAGCCGACTCTGCTTTCTGAGCTCGGCCTATCAGAGCGATCTTTTCATCTGCCCAGGCTTTCCTTTCAACTTCAAATTCTTTCTTCAGTTTTTCTTGTTCAGAAACACTGAATTCGAACTTGGTTTTGGCCTTTTCAAGTTCCGTCTCTTGGACATTAAGGCGGCTCTTCAGATTAGTCACCTCGGACTCAAGTTGGCTTGTGGCGGCCTATACAAGTGCAAAGTTCAAGTCAAGCAAATTGTTTAGGCAATATTACAAGTCCCAGGCATTTTGCAAAGCAACAATACTTGGCACTTGGGGGCTAATGTCCCAAAGAGTTTTTTATGGCAGTTCATCAGATGGCAACTTATATGAGTAAGTCGCAAGCATTTTGCAAGCAATAATATTTGGCACTTGGGGGCTAATGTGTATTGCGCTTCACAGAACCATAAGAATTTTTCTATATCAAAGAGCCGGCTCAACCATATTGGTTAAGCCACCCCTTGGGGACTACATGGTAAGCTGGAATTTTTTTCTTTCTTTATGTTGTTTTACTTGTTTCTAAGTCTACAACATAAGTATCATAAGCAGCAGACTTGGGGGCTAACATACTAAAGGATAATGAACAAGAAGGACCGGGTTATACCTCAAATTTGTGATGCATCTGCTCGACCATGTCAACCTCGAGGTCCCGGCTGCTGTGCACTTGATTCATAAAGCCAGAGAAGATATCTCCAATGCTCATATGAGCATAATTAGCAACATCCATCTTGACTCGACGCTGGCCCAGAAGCTCTTCCTTGGCAGAGCATTTAGCTAGCATAGTTGGCCTCCCCGGCTCAGCATAGCCGGTTCCGGTGATCTCGACATCAACATTGGAAGGATCATCTGTCCGGGTTGGGCTTGGAGGCTTGGGATTTTCTAAGTCATCAGCAGCTTGGTCAGTGGGCAGGTCAGTAGAAGGAGGTGGCACATCTTGCGCTGGTTCGGGTGGCGGCTCATGAGTGCTTGAGTCTGGCATGGTTGTCTCAAGAACCGGCTCAGTTACAACCCTGTCTTCAGCCGGTTTATTCTTCCTAACCCTCTTGCTGGGCTTAGCTTGACCGCTGTGTTAAAATAAAATCATTAGTACAGAAGCAAGAAGATTGTGATGAGTTTAAAAGGAGCGGCTTATCATACCCAGGAGCAGTTTTAAAGGCTGGCAGATTCGACTGCAATGACTCGCCGGAGGAAGGAGAAGTGTCCTGATAATCCGAGTCAGATGGATTGAGTGGTTGACGAAAGAGACCCGCCAAAGGATAAAACTTGTTTGAAGTAGAGGTAACCTCATTTCGACGTTTCCTTGGAGTATTTGGTAAGCCGGAGGATAGCTCCACGTCTTTGCTGGTCCGGGTCTGCCTCTGGCTCTCCTGAATTTGTTGCTTCAAAAGAAATTGCGGATCGCGATGAGCTAGAGGATGCGAAAATCTTACTTTCCAGGTCACCCTGCGGATTTTCTGGCTTGGCAAAGGCTCAGAGTCGGAGGAAAGGATAGTTACCTCGTCCGCCTTGCTCCGGCTTGTCCCAGTGTCCTCCTGCTGATGATCAGTGTCAATAAGACGATTAAAAAATAAGCCAAGAGAGTCAAGGGCTACCTCCGACTCAGAAGAGTCCGATAGCCGAAGCAGTTCAGAAGCGGAGGCTTTCTTGCCCCTCTTTCTTACAGCTTCTTTCCTGGCGGCTTTCTTTTCCTTCCTTGCTCTCTTGGCAGCTTCATGATCATAAGTAACTTTCCAAAATTTATCACCCGCCTGCAAGGATTAAGCATATTTATGAGCATAAGAGAAGCATTAAGAAAATAAGATAAACATTTCATATGGACGATTTACCTTTGGAGCCGGGTTATCTTTGCAGAAAGGGGCTAGACCCACTCTGCCACAATCCGCCAAACTCTCGTTGAGGAGTGATTTGGTCATATCGTCAACAACATGAGCAGGTAAGTCGACAGGGCTATGGCGAAGGGGATCATTCTTGGCGCCGGTATATTCACACATTAAGACGGGGCGACCGCTCTATGGAATAACCCGCCAGGCAAGCCATACACGAACCAGGTCGATACCGGTCAACCCGTTCCCCAGCAGAGCCTTGATCTTGGCCATGGTGGGAGCAAGGGTCTTGCGCTCTGCGGCAGTAATCTTGTCAGGCAGGGGATGATTGGTGTCAAGACGAAGGGCGTGAAAGCTGGGCAGAGGGTTCTCGTCAGCCGGAGAGGTGTCCTTGTAGTAGAACCATGTCATGTTCCAGTCTTTGGGATGGCTTGGCGGGTTAGCATACGGAAAAATCACATCGGCGCTGGATTGAAACTCCGCCAACTTCCAAGCTCTGGCTGCTAGCGCATTCCATCTAGCGGTTCAAGTAGAACAGCTCTCTGAAAAGCAATAAATTGGGTTCTTCACCAAGATAAACTTCGCTAAACACTTGGAAGTTGCAGATATTAGACACGGAATTGGGTCCAATGTCTTGTGGGTGAAGGTCAAAAAACTTCAGCACATCTCTGAAGAACTTTGAACCCGGAGGAGTAAAACCCCGGTTCATATGGTCTGTGAAAACAATGACCTCCCCTTCGTTGGGTTGGGGAACTTCTTCGTCCGGGTTAGGAGCATGATAATGCATGACTTCTTTCTTTGGTAGATAGCCAGTTGTCACAAAGTCATTCAAGGTGCTGTTAGTGACAATGGATTTCACCCGGTTGCAAGAGGTAGGTGCCTTAGGCATCATTCTGTTTGAAAGCCTAAGACAAAATAATAAGGGCCGGTTCAAATTTAAGCCGGACAGGATAACGGTCTTACTGTGAATAGCAAAATGGCGACTTATGAAGGGGCCTAATGGTATAAGGATAGTTACGTCCTGATTACTTAAGCCTCCATAGGTTTTATAAGCCGTCAGCAGTATTTAAACTGACAGAGGTGGTTCAGATTGTTAATTGAGCTTCACTTCCTTATAAGCCGGCGATCAGAGTCGCCGTGACTGGATAAATCTAACAGAGTATGGATTTTGCCTAAGTGTTGTACAAACAGGTTTCACAGTTTGCAGTAGTTATTTTGGATCAAATAAAGGTTCAGAAAAGAAATATTACTAGACCTAAAATAGGGCGCAGAGAAGTTCATATGCTATAATGAGGTTTTCTTACAAGGAAAGGAGATCTATTGATAATCAAAATGGATGCGGAATACTAACCGCATCAGATCTATGAGGTTCTTTGGATCAAGTGAAGCCATGGCAAGGAGAAAACACAAGAACTCCGATGAACTACGCCCGTACAGAGGAACACTACTAGCCCTAATATAGATCTATGGCGCGGAAAGGGGAAGCACTTACTGCGGAGGATCTGTGGTGGAGGAGCGCTGCCGTTCTCTGGTCAAGGTCAGGGTGATGCAGCGGCCAAGCTCGACGAGGACGAAGGGCGCAGTGGCGACGGCGGCGGAGCTCTAGTGGCAGATGGGGCGAGAGGAAGATGATGCGAACGGAGAAGAAGAGGAGACCTAGTCGGGTCTATTTATAAGGAAAAACTTGCTGAATGGGCGCGAAAAACAAGGAGGCCGAAAAAACCATAGTTATCCAGCTACAAAGGCGCCTCGGTTTTTGGATGGTCATTAAGACAAAGATCCATTGAGATGCATTGGACAAAATGCATTTATAACAGGTGACGTCATGGCGGGTTACCACAACTTCGAAGGATGACGTCATGGCGGGTTACAGAAATTTCATAAGCAAGGAGCAGACGATTTTTAGTGTCAAAGATTGACATGAACCAGTTCAAATCAATCTGGGGCCTAATGTTGGGGATATAACTATTAGGTATGACCCGCCATGAGGGGCTGGGTTATACCTATAAGCATTCTTGAAGCCCAATGCTCAAGGTTGAAGACGGCGGCTTAGTAAGGGCCCAAGGCCCAGAGGCGACTTAAGGCCCATAGTGCTAAACCGCCGTATAAATGTGACTTGTATTGTAAGACAAGAAAGATTAAGATACCGAGCCGAATATTGTTTATAAGCCGGCCGGGACTCTGTAGAGCCGCTGGGCGTCGACCTCTGTATATAAAGGGACAACCCGGCGGCGGTTTAGGACAGGTACCAATAACTCGAGACTCAGGCAAGCGTATTTGCTCCCTGGTCATCGAAACACCGATAATTCCATCACAACTGGGCGTAGGCTTTTACCTTCATCGTAAGGGGCCGAACTAGTATAAAACTCTTGTGTCTCTTGTCCCGATTAACCCCTTTAAGCTTCCTGGTTGCGATGGCTCCACGACGAAGTTCGTTCCTTAGGACATCTGACGTGACAATTCCATGACAGACGGGGCGCCGCCCCTCCCCCTAGTCCAATTTAGACTAGGCCCATGGGGGCGCGCGGCCAGCCCCTAGCCGCCCCTCTCTCTCTCCCTTAGGCCCAATAAGGCCCATTACTTCTCCGGTGGTTTCGATAACCCTTCCGGCACTCCGGTTATTTCCGGAACACTTCCGGTGTCCGAATATAGTCATCCAATATATCAATATTTATGTCTCGACCATTTCAAGACTCCTCTTCATGTCCGTGATCACATCCGGGAGTCCGAACAATCTTTGGTACAACATATCACATAAACTCATAATACCAATCATCATCGAACCTTAAGCGTGCGGACCCTACGGGTTCGAGAACTATGTAGACATGACTGAGACACATCTCTGGTCAATAACCAATAACACAACCTGGATGCTCATATTGGTTCCTACATATTCTACGAAGATCTTTATCGGTCAAACCGCATAACAACATACGTTGTTCCCTTTGTCATCGGTATGTTACTTGCCCGAGATTTGACCCTCGGTATCTCAATACCTAGTTCAATCTCATTACCGGCAAGTCTCTTTACTCGTTCTGTAATACTTCATCCCGCAACTAAATCATTAGTCACAATGCTTGCAAGGCTTATAGTGATGAGTATTACCAAGAGGGCCCAGAGATACCTCTCTGAAACACCGAGTGACAAATCCTAATCTCGACCTATGCCAACCCAACAAACACCTTCGGAGACACCTGTAGAGCACCTTTATAATCACCCTTTTACGTTGTGATATTTGGTAGCACACAAAGTGTTCCTCGGGTATTCAGGAGTTGCATAATCTCATAGTCTGAGGAACTTGTATAAGTCATGAAGAAAGCAGTAGCAATGAAAATAAAACGATCATAATGCTAAGCTAACAGATGGATCATGTCCATCACATCATTCTCCTAATGATGTGATCTCATTCATCAAATGACAACACATGTCTATGGTTAGGAAACATAACCATCTTTGATTAACGAGCTAGTCAAGTAGAGGCATACTAGGGACTATCTGTTTTGTCTATGTATTCACACATGTACTAAGTTTCCGGTTAATACAATTCTAGCATGAATAATAAACATTTATCATGAATTAAGGAAATAAATAATAACTTTATTATTGCCTCTAGGGCATATTTCCTTCAGCAGGGGCCGTTATTAACTGCAACAAAGGCAATGTCACTTTTCATGTTAATGGTAATGAGCACACGATACACTTTCCGAAGAAACAACCTCAAGTTCATAGTATCAATTCTATTGGAAAAATCTCAACTATTACTATTGGAGGTTTTGAATTTCCTCTTCCTACTGTCAAAAAAAATGATATTCTTATTGCTGGGGACATGCATATCCCGTTGCAGTAACCTAGTGTTATTTGAAAATTCTCCGGTTTCATGTTATTCGGAAGAAGTTTGTTAATAAGACTTGATCAACCTTGTTAATGGATTCCTTTTGATGAGCATGAGATGGATGCACTACTAGGAAAAGGGCTATAGCTAATATGAATATTAATGGCGCACCACAAATGTGGTGCGCCACTGCTATATAGCAGTGGCGCACCATGTGTAGGTATGCCATTAGTGTACATATCACTAATGGCGCACCACACCCACGGTGCGCCACTACTAACAATTTTTATTTTTTTTATTTTTTCAAAAATAGTAATGGCGCACCAGGGTAAAGTGCGCCATTACTAGTTTTAACTAGTATAATGGCGCACCACACACTCTGTGCGCCACTACTAACATTTATTTACTTTAAAAAAAACTAGTAATGGCGCACCAGTGGATAGTGCGCCATTACTAGTTCAAACTAGTAATGGCGCACCACAACCACGGTGCGCCACTACTAACATTTTTTTTATTTTTTTTGCAAAACTAGTAATGGCGCACCACATAACAGGTGCGCCATTAGTAACCAGGGTTACTAATGGCGCATTGTTAGGTGGTGCGCCATTGGTAACCTGAGAGCGGCTAGATATTTTGGACATCCACCTACCACACTCACTTTCCCCACTTCATTCTCTCCACCTCCTCCTCCAAGCTTGTCTCGGGTGCCTCCTCCTCCTCACCTCATTTGCACCATAGATTCACCCAAATTAAGTGGTTAAATTTCCTTTTTTTGATAGGTAAGGGGAAAGCTTTCTTTATGTTGTAGATCTACTTTTTTCTCCCTCCAACAACGTGCACATGCACTTGTTATGGCCTAGATCTACGTATGTTTGTGGTGCTGCATATGTATGTGGTGTTGCATATGTTTGTGTTTGCAGGTACCGGTATTTGAAATGCGATAGTTGCCAATATTTTGCCGGAATGTTGATTCATTTCCATTTCGGCGAGAATTTGGCACTATGCATTCTTTTTGGTCCTATTCTTAGGCAACGTCATGCCAAAAAAAATTGGTTCTAAAATATCGTTTTGCTCTACCCCGCAGGCGACCATGGTCCGCACGATGACCGAAGGCATCATGAATAGGTTCTTGAGCTCCGCGAAGGCTGACATGCTTCAAAAGAATGAGACGGAGATAAGATGTCTGTGTCGAAGATGCAAGCTGAAGAGCCTTATGGAACCGGATTCCGTAGGTGCGGGACCACCTACTCTCGCATGGTTTCATGGATGGCTATCGGTGGCAAGGTGATGAAGATGATTATGAAGTCATCCATGGGGGCGGGCAAGAAATGAGGAAGGACAGCAAGACAACCGCGGCGAGGGTGGGCGAGAAGACGAAGAATCTTCAGGGCATGATCACGAAGTAGATGAAGTACACAGTCATCATGTAGAAGATGCTGGACATGATGATGAGGAAGATGCTGGAGCAGACGAAGGGAATGATCATGAAGATGAATATGCCAGAGCAGATGACGATGGACCATCAATGGGCTGGGTGCAGGACCCTCATATTCAAGAGTTGCTTCTCAAGCAGACGGATAACACAAGAGCTGTCGCCCGAGAGAAAGCCAAGCTGGATCAACTGGAGATTGACGCAGTTACTCCATTGTATGAAGGATGCAGGCCCGAGGATACCCGTCTGAAAGTAACGCTCATGGCTCTGGAGATGAAGGTAAAACACAAAATGACCAACGCATGCTTTGACGAGAACATGTCATTCTAGCACGAACGTCTTCCCAAGGGGAACAAGTGCCCGACCAGTTTCAAGGAGGCGAAGAAAATCGTGTGTCCTATGGATTTACCGCACGTGAAATACCATGTGTGCATGAACAATTGCATCATTTATCAGGACGAGCACGCGGAGTCTACCATATGTCCGGTGTGCGGCGTCACTTGATACAAGAAGAGGAAGAAAGCTCCTCAAAAAGTGGTGTGGTACTTTCCGATCACTCCTTGTCTGCAGCGGCATTTCGTGGACCCTAAGGTAGCAAAGCTCCTGTGTTGGCACGCGGATAGGGAGGAGAAGAAGCGAGAAGATGACGGAAATGATCCGGAGATAAATAAAAAAGACAAGATGATGAGTCACCACCTAAGGATGCGAGCCAGTGGCAAGCATTGAACTTCGAACACCCAGAATTTGGGGATGATCCAAGGAACATTGTGCTGGGCGCGAGCACCGATGGAGTCAATCCGTTTGGCAGCCAGAGAAGCACATATAGCACCTGGCATGTGTTTGTGTGGATGTACAACCTTCCCCCCTGGTTGTGCATGAAGAGGAAGTACATTCACATGAGTATGCTAATTGAAGGGCCGAAACAACCAGGGAACGACATCAATCTATATCTGGGGCTGCTGAAAGAGGAGCTAGACACGCTGTGGAAAACACCAGCCAATATGTGGGACGCCGCAAAGAAAGAATATTTCCCTATGAGAGTCGCACTGCTCACGATAGTGCATGACTATCTCGGTTACGGATATGTTGCGGGGCAGGTGGTCCACAGATTTTCTGGATGCGTCAGGTGCATGGATGATACAACGTATCGCCAGCTAGATAGAGATCCCAGGTCTTTGAAAACCGTTTTCATGGGACATCAAAGGTGGCTTCGCGATGATGACTCATGGAGAAAATGCAAGGATCTGTTTGATGGTGAAACCGAACCCCAAAGACGCCCGCGTACAAGGAGCGGCGAGGAAATAGATGAGTTGTTGAAAAATTGGAAAGAGTGCCCATCGTCGGGAAAGGCGCCAGAGCCGGGAAAGAAGCGAAAGGCGCCAGAGCCGCTGCTGAAGGTATGGAAAACGAGGTCTATTTTCTGGGACTTGCCGTACTGGAAGATCCTCCGTGTGCCTCACAGCCTTGATGTCATGCATATCACGAAGAACGTGTGCCAGAGTCTGCTTGGTACCCTGATCAACATGCCAGAGAGGACCAAAGATGGGCCTAAAGCAAGGCAGACTTGAAATCAATGGGCATCAGGGAGGAGCTTCACGCTAATGATGATGATAATGATGATGAGGCGAAGGATACGGAAAGTCGTCGCAAAGGCAAAAAGGCCAAGAAGATCGGAAATGACTTCCCTCCCGCGTGCTTCACTCTAAGTCAGGAGGAGATTGAGCAGTTTTTCACCTGCCTCATAGGAGTAAAACTTCCTTATGGTTACGCGGGGAAGATAAGCAGATACCTAGACTCAGCGAAGCAGAAGTTTAGCGGGATGAAGTCTCACGATTGTCACGTGCTGATGACGCAGATACTTCCAGTTGCAATCCGTGGGATCATGGATGCGCACGTCTGTGAAATGCTATTTGGCCTATGCAACTTTTTCGACGTCATCTCTCGGAAGTCGGTTGGCGTGAGGCAACTCAGAAGGCTACAGGAAGAGATCATGGTGATACTATGCGAGCTTGAGATGTACTTACCGCCCGCATTCTTCGACGTTATGGTGCATCTGCTGGTCCAAATCATGGAGGATATCATCCAACTCGGGCCGACGTTCCTGCACAGCATGATGCCATTTGAAAGGATGAATGGTGTCATCAAAGGATACGTTCGCAAGATGTCACGTCCAGAGGGAAGCATAGCCAGGGGCTTTATGACCGAAGAGTGCATCTCCTACTGCATGAATTATCTAGGCATCGAGAACCCCGTTGGTCTGCCCGTAAACAAGCACCTCGGCAGGCTCGCTGGATGGGGTCACCGCGAGGGTCGCCGCGAAATGCATGTCGACTTCGAGGGTCAACTCGCCGACTTTGAAAGAGCAAACCTAGTCGCACTACAACACATAGACGTGGTCGATCCTTGGGTGGTAGAGCACAAAACCTTTATTGAGAAGACGTACAATGACCGAGGCCAACAGAGGACGGAAGGAGATATAATCAAAGAGCACAACTCATGTTTCACGCGTTGGTTCAAGGAGAAGCTTCTGTCGTACCCTTTACATGAGGATTCTTCCGCGGAAGAAAAACTCATATTCGCCTTGTCACAGGGCGCCGAGCACAACCTGATGATGTATGAGGCGTACGATATCAACGGCTACACATTCCACACTGAGGAAAAGGACATGAAGAGCGATGGTTATTAGAACTTCGGGGTAACGATGGAATCCTACATCGGTAACGACAAGGACAGATACTACGGAAGGATCGAGGAGATTTGGGAGCTGAGCTACGCTAGAGAGAAGGTCCCGATGTCCCGTGTCAGATGGTCCAAGAGCGTCCTAAAAGAAGACCGGTATTTCACCACCATGGTTATACCCGAAGCCAAATCCAAGACCGCGGGTGCAAACGTCACCGCAAAAAATGAGCCATGGGTACTGGCTTCCAAAGTGGACCAATGCTTCTTCATTACCGACCCGTCAAAGCACAGTCATGTTGTCGTGAGGAGAGGCAAAAGGAAGATCATTGGAATGGATGGAGTCGCCAATGAGCAAGACTTCGACAAGTACGGCGACCCGAAGATGGAACATGACAACGACGATGAAGTGCCATACACCACAAGAAGAAGCAGGACCACCCTACCTAAAGGACGTCTGTTCAAGAGAAGAACTCCATTTGCGAAAAAGAAGGGCAAGAAGATTGTGAAAAGATAGCTAGCTAAGATCGATTGTATTTAAATTGTAGTCTTCATTTCTCTATTGTATTTCGACATATGGAATTGAATTTCTAACTCACAAAAAGTATTGAATTTGTTAATATTTTTTGAACTCATGAATATTTTTAAATTTCATGGGCACTTTTTGAATTCATGAATATTTTTTCAAATTTGATGATATTTTTTCATATTCATAAATGTTTTACCAATTCACAAATGAATACAACTAAAAATCCAAAAAAATTACTAATGGCGCACCCCTAGGAGGTGCGCCATTGCTATCAAGGTACTTATGGCGCACCCCTAGGAGGTGCGCCATTGGTATACCAATTTTTATTTAATTAGGTTTATTCTGTTATTGAATTTCTAACTCACAAAAAGTATTGAATTTGTTAATATTTTTTGAACTCATGAATATTTTTAAATTTCATGGGCACTTTTTGAATTCATGAATATTTTTTCAAATTTGATGATATTTTTTCATATTCATAAATGTTTTACCAATTCACAAATGAATGCAACTAAAAATCCAAAAAAAGTTACTAATGGC
This sequence comes from Triticum aestivum, assembly GCF_018294505.1. Classification (NCBI taxonomy): domain Eukaryota; kingdom Viridiplantae; phylum Streptophyta; class Magnoliopsida; order Poales; family Poaceae; genus Triticum; species Triticum aestivum. Next base: position 563,745,355 of record NC_057798.1, read on the forward strand.
GCACCACTAGGAGGTGCGCCATTGCTATCAAGGTACTTATGGCACACCAGGAGAAGGTGCGCCATTGCTAACCCTACCCCCACTAAAATCCCCAATCCTCGATCCCCAATCTCACATCTCTCTCAGCCCTGACCCATTGCGTCGCTGCCCCGACCCACTGCGCCGCCGCCCCTACGTGCGCCGCCGCCCTCACCCGTGGGATGCGTCCGCTCCCAATCTGCGCCCCCGCCGCCTTCCTCTCCCCATCCTCCCCTTCCTCCCCCTCCGACCCCACCCCGCTCTCGCCAGAGCAGCGCCGCAGGGCCGACACCAACCTCGCCCTCGCCCGCGCGCGCCGCAACCTCCACCTCGCCAAGTCTGGAGCTGCTCGTGGAGGAGACGTGGTTGGAGGCGCTCTCTGGGGAGCTGCTCAAGCCCTACGCGCTCGACCTCTGCCGCTTCATCGCCCACGAGCGCCTGCACGCCAAGGTGCCCGTCTACCCGCCGCCCACCTCATCTTCCACGCGCCAAATCGAGCGGCGGCCAGGTAAATCCCTCCTGACCCACCGGCGCCCACCTCGACCTCCCTCCTCCCCTCCATTCCCGCCGCCCCATGTCTCTTTATGGATCCATTTAACGGACTCCTCCACCTTCCCTTCTCTCTCCAGGATCGTACGAACTCCATCATCGAGCAGAACCAGGGCGAGCTCCAGCCCTACCCACTGGCGTCCAACGCAGGTATGCTCATCCCCTTCCCGCCCCTCTGGCTGCCGGTGTCCGCCCTCCCTCTCCCCTATCCCCATCTCTAATTGTTTTCTTTTCCAGTCTCAGTCTATATGCTACACGATCTATACCGAGGTGAATAATCTTTTGTCATGGAAGATTGTTGGTTGATGTGCATGATCTGTTGCAACTGCGAATGAATGTCCGTGAAAAATGTGTCATGAATGGATGTTGCTGAATATTGATGATATCTGAACCGATTCACACATGTGTGTCTGAATGTAAGACTACAACCTGTATAGGACAAATTTGGTGCAAGAAAACAACACACTTCTACTAATCTCTTGCTACATAGTAAAGGTATTTTGCAGTGCTCAAGCAAAGTGAGGATAGTTTCAGTTAACTAAGCCGTGATCACTCAAAAGTTAGTTCAAAGAAGATCTTGGTTGGCTTTCAGGAGTTGCTACAGTTGTCAGAGAGAAGTTCAAACCTGTCAAAGAATGAATAGCCTAGTACTTCAGCTATTATCTTCCCCACTGTAGTTTTGCCGGAACCCATCATTCCTACATTTAAATGCATACACATATTAGATAGGCAATACATAGTGAAGGGTTCCATTCAAATTATAGAGCTGATGTGGGGGGCAATAACTAACCAACTAGATAAACACAACGGTCATTCAGGTAAGGGAGCACGTCCTCTGCTTTTTGCTGCAGTTAACATGGAGGTCAGTCATATCAACACAAATATGCAGTAAGTTGATGAACTGTGTGAATTTGTCCATGTAAACTTGCCAAGGCAAACATCATTGCATTATGTCCTAACCTTTAGTATGAGAGCCTCATCAGCAGAATAGTGGGCCTTCTCAGTACCTGCGATCGTGCATGCATCTCATATCACAATCATTCGATAGCATCCTCGATAGCACTCTCTTTGACTTTTATGGTTTGTCCTGGGTAGCATACTGCAGAGATTAGTCAATTTTTGTGGACTTATTTGCAATCGATGATATTTCTTTGGAGTCTCATGATACATCCCTTAATTTTTTTGAAATCCGTAGACACTAAAATCAAAATAGCTCATAGTTGTTTGATGTGACCATGATTAGGTTTATGTCCATTTCAATGGCTACTTGTAGCAACAGCTGAATGTAACTGAATTTTTGAACACATGAATTGTAGATAGTTTTAGTTAACTAAGATTGGCAGAATATCTTGTTTCAAATATAGCCTATGCATGTCTTGTTTTCTGGTTATGGATATTGTATAGTACTGCATATCTTTTTTTTGTAATATAATGCTTACCAAAGGTTTCAATATTTTGTTGTTACCATTGTTCTTTGAGCATAATTCTTTTTCATTTCCTACTATCCTTATTCTAATTCTCTTAAATTGATATGTTGTGTGTAATAGAATTAGATCTTGGATCTGCTAGTGGACTTTGGGAGTTCGTTAGCCAGCTTGGTGACTCCAGATTTTTTCTGTGATCTATGGCTGGCATCTAGACAGCACACACATACATACAGAGGCACATTGTGGTGCTGCTTTGTTTGTGTGATCACACTGCGGTGCCTGGCACATTTGCCCCATCACTTCGTTACCCCTTTCTCCTGAAATGTTGATTAATTTCCGTTTCGGTTGAGATTGGAGGTGCCCAATTTTCTTGACCTAGAAGGTGCCCGATTCTCAACTGAAACAAAAATTAATCAACATTTATAGTTTGACCTAGATATAGGGGTGCTCCTGCTACTGCTTTGAGTTGTTACCGCTATATCCTCCATCCCATCCCACCGGAGCAAGCAAACCTACAAGCTGCTCCTCATGTTTTCCCCTCTACTAGTAGACTCGAACTTTCCAATGCTGGCTGGTTTGCACCCTCTACAAGCTGCTACTGCTTCCGAATAACCTAACAGCCATCTAAATCTAGTTTGAATCAGAAAAATGTGAGAAAACCCATCGATTGAGGCGTACAACTAGTTGTAGATGAGGAGGGGCATTTGAGGCCCCATCGAGTCTATGAAGATGTGATGGGTCTTGATATATTGACTTGTCGATTTATTTTTTCCTAGACTTCATTTAAGAAGTAACTCTAGTAGGCTTTTTTCCTATTTAGAGCAAACATGGCCCACAACAATGAGGCCGGCGGTTCGGGCAAGGCATTCTGGGAGCTGTCCCAGGAGATGGAGGAAGAACCTCACCGCTATGAGGACACCGCGGAAGACACTGATCCCGACTACACAACCCCTAGTGGCGTCAGGGATAACACCACTGATGGTGCCACCAAGGATGCCACCACTAATGATGGCAGCGCACACATAGATGGCAGCCAACCGAAGAGGCAATGGAAGGACCGGCGCCCGAACATGCTTGGCACCGTCAAGCAGGAATTTACTGAAGTGTCCTCCAGTGGGCATCCAACGGCACCCAAAGAATTAGTTAGTGGGTACTCGGGACAACTCGGGTGCATTCTCCGGAGCACCGTCTCGATCAACACCGAGAACCTAAGGCATCATGACCGAGGGAATTTGCGCAACCTCCTCTTCATGAAGCTGCACGAACGATACAAGTTCCCCGATGACTTTGCAAACACACGCCTCTCAGGGAATAAAGTGAACAGTGCCACCCTCACGAAGATGAGTACGACCCTGGCTACTTGGAGAGCCGCGATGAGGAGAAGGATTCTAAGAGGTGATAGTTATGAGAAGATCAAGGAGACAAATCCTTCGATCAACGAAGCTGACTACCGGGAGTTCAAGATCAAGTACGAGAGCAACGCAACCGCGGAATCAAGTCAATGGGGGAAAGATATGCGGGACTTGAACTTAGGGGTCCACAAACTCGGTCCCGGTGGTTACAGAGTGGCGGAACCTATATGGGACAAGGAGGACGCGGAGCGTGCCGAGCAAGGCCTACCGCCCATCTTTGATAAATACCATGACAAGCAGACCAGGAACTATGTCAGGGCCCGGTACAAGGTGGACCCGGTAACAAAGGAGCTTACCACGGATCCGAAGACCAAGGCGCTTGAGCTTGTTTTGGTAAGGAATACACCCCCACGTAATTAGCTCCATATGGTTGCATTCTAACTAATGAAGCCAAATTTCTAAATGGTTCACGTTCCTTCCGCGGGACACTGAAAGCAGTAGCGCGGGGTCGTCTCAGAGCTCCCGTTGGGACACCACTTTAAATAGGGCATTGAACATAATGAAACACAAGAATAAGTTCAGTAAGCCGTCGTCAGCTGGTCGTGTGGCCGACAAAGGCTTGTCCACGAAATGGTCGGAATACTATAACACTGGGCGAAAGGAGAGAAAGACCAGCTCGGAAAGCCAGGAGCATGAGGTTCAAGAACTCAAGGCACAAGTGACGCGGATTCTGGAGATGGTCCAAGAGCAAGTGCGAGACCAACTGGGAGCGACGATCACCGCCATTTGCCTACCTTGATTGAGGGGCTGCAAGCGTGGATTGCGGGCGGCCAACGGGGGCTGCCCCCGATTCCCAGCTTCACGGCCAGCAACTCGCACAACGCGCCGGCGGCGCCATTGGTGTCTCTGGCGGAGGCGGCATTGGTGTCTCCGGCGCCGGCGCGGGCATTGGAGCTTAATGCACCCGGGTGTGGGAAGAATACATCGGCCGGCACCTCGGTAACAAGTGGCCCCTCCGTCACTTGCACGCCCGCCGTTGGCAGTGCCTCGACATTAGCCGAGCTCGACGCCATCACGATAACTAAGCCTCTCAGTCGATGACTTCATCTCCTTGCCTTTGACTGGGCATCCCTGATGCCCTACATGTTTCCGAAAGGCGCCACCGACGTTCCATGCACTCTCCTGCACTTCATGGGCGGCGAATTGATCGATGTCGCCAAGGCCAGAATCGTTCAACTGGGCAAACCCATGTTCCATGGTAATCTGATGCCACCCACCATGTATAGGGTTCAACTGGTTTGGGTGTTGCCGGGCTGCGATGACTTGTTACCTCCGTTTCGACCCACTGGGACCGACGAAGATGATGTGATGACCCTCAGCGCCTGCTTAAGCTGGCCCCTGCTTTGGACGAAGAGCCAGATTCGTTTGGGGGCGGGGGACACCACCCCACAGACAACATCGACAGTCGTGCCAGCGCCAAGCCATGGCAAGACCACCGCAACGCTACCGAACATGTCGGACATGCATATGGCACAGGATCTGGACATGCATATGGCACAGGATCTGGACGATGACGACGACAACGGTACATTTACCAACATCGATAAGTACTTGAATGAACATGGGTACGGTGACGAATTCTTGGGGCCTCCTTCTCAAGAACCCAATCCTGCAAAAGACGATCGCGATCTAGCTGGTACCGCGGAGAAACCCAATTGCAACAGGTGTCGTCTGGCGTTCAGTTCTCAGGAGACGCCTCCAGCTGCCGCCTTCACCGAGCCTCAGATAGCCGAGGTGCGAAATATTATCAGCCCCAACACACTCAAGAAGGTGGTCTTTGAGCAGAACTCGATCCCATTACAGCAGCAGAAGAAGAAGGGACGAAAAAGAAAGAATAACAAGGGTGCGAGTCAGCCGGCACCGAGTACGATCCGTGTTCAGGACGGGCCACCTTCACCTAAGGATATCTCGAGGAGGGTGCATGCGGCGGGTAGGCCGATGCTACCGACTAATCTGCTCAATGCTGCCACCAGTGTTATGCGGAGTCTGCATGACAGTGTTCTTTCTTTGGAGAAGCGGCATCTCTCCGAGAATGATGTGCCATACCCGGTTTTCGTGGCCAAGGTGCCAAAGGGCAAGGGCTTTGTCGATAGCACCATTGGGGTAATGATCGTCCTGTGGTTTGATGACATCTTCGCTATGTTTAACCTTCATCCGCTGCACTACACCTTCATTCGGCTATTTTTGCTCAGTATGGAGATGCGGATCATTCGAGACAAGACCTCGGACATCATGATAGTCGACCCCTTCTACATGCGTGCCAAGATCTTGGGCAGCGCTGGGGACCGGCAAGTCGCGAGTTCATACCTCGAAGGCATCATTCTGGCGAACCCAAATAAGGATAACTTCCTCGTGCCTTACTTTCCCGAGTAAGTCATCCCCTCACCGCCCCGTAACATATGATTTCTTAGATTTAGATCGTTCTTTTTTTTCTAACATTCCGTGTTTTGTGCAGTGACACACATTGCACACTCATCCTCTTAAGCCCGAAATATTCCATGGCCACGTATTTCGACTCGGACCGTTAGTCAAAGAAAGACTACACAAATATAAAGAAAGTTCTTGATGATGCTCTCCCTGGCTACGCCAGATCTGGAGGCACCTTCAGGAGGCCAATTTGTAGGTACGGCAGACACGTGTTCACCCATGTAACGATGTTCCCCTGCGTCAAGCAGCCGCCTGGCGGTCAGAAGGATGCCTACTACGCCCTCCATCACATGTGAGCGATCGTACGGGACCATAATCACCTTCTACTACCAACTAATCTCAAAGATTGGGCCGCACGCTTGTCGGGAATCCAGGACGCGGACATCAGACAAGAATTCTATCACATCCAGTCGGAGTTTGTGGAAATCATCCATCAAGATGTCTTGCGTACCTCGGGGCAGTTCTACCTTAGAGATCAATCGTCCAACAGTGAGATAGAAACAACGCTACAAATGCAAGCTGACGACGACCACGATTTCATGACCATCACGATAGACGGCGGCTTCATCCATGCTCCGGTCCCTGAGTCGAGTCGAAAGTAGTGATGCTATGTAGTTCTAAAATATCGATTAGCTCATGTTGTAATTAAACTTTAATGAACTTGTATGTCTCTTTAGTTTGGACAGTCGTTCAACTTATATGTAATCGATGCTATTTATTAGTAGGACCATGAATCGTGCTATTAATGTGTTGCTTTTCTCTTCCGATCCTTTTGTTGCATACTTATATATTGCTTATGTATTGTCTGTGAATTGCTACTAACATTTTGTTTGTCTAGTGCATAGAGATGTCGTCGTATGTCGTGTACAAGGGTAAATTTCCCAGAGTCTACGACGACTGGGAGGAGTCTCGGAGACAGGCTCACCGTTTCAGCGGTAATAGTTACAAAGGATACACCACTAGGGCGGAGGCGGAAGCTAGATACGCGCGCTATCTAGCGGGAGAGAGGAGGGAGCGTTGGAGGAACCAGATGAAGACCAGTTTCATTGCGATGATGCTCATCATGATGACCGTAGCTCTCTTCTATGTGATGGTAGTTTAGATGATCGATATCGACTTGTAATGTGAAGACAAACTCGCTACTCGCGGTCTCGAGACTTGTAATGTTCTAACTTTTTTTGGTATTTTGAATTCGGAGACTAATATGATGAATTGTATTCGGAGACTAATCTTCTATTGTATTCGATAAATCTGTTGTTTATATGTTGTGCTGTAATGTATTTTGTAACATGTGCAAATATCATAAAAGAAAAGAAAATAATTCCTAATATTCATAGTAGTGGCGCACCATATGGCACTTTAGTGGCGCACTATAATAAACACCAGTGGCGCATTATCTGAAAGTGCGCCATTAGTAACCCAGAGCACAAGGTAAATATGACCCCTGGGAGGCATAGAAATGGCGCAATGGTGGACATAGTAATGGCGCACTGTGTGGTGCGCCACTATTATCTGGGATACTAGTGGCGCACCAGAGGTGCGCCATTACTATTTGTTACTAGTGGCGTGTTAATAGTGGTGCACCTGTAGTGCGCCATTAATAGCAAAAACAGGTGCGCCACTAACAGCACTTTTTCTAGTAGTGATGAATTGAGGAAGCACAACTTTCTGTACCTTCTTTTACTTTCTGTTATTTAGATTAAATAAAGAAAAAAAATAGTATTTTTTGTCTGTTTTCTGAATTATCCATGCAATAAAAAATACCCCAAAAATAGAAGTTCTTCAAATGCCCTAAAAATTTAGTATGCTTTTTTATAGAATATTTGAGAATTTCTGGCACTAAGAACACACCAGGGGGATGCACCAGTGAGCCACACGGACGGGGGGCATGCCCTACCCCCTGGGCGCCCCCCCCCCCCCCGTGTCTTGTGGGCCCCACATGGGTCCCCTCCACTTATTCTAGCACCCGTCCACTTCGTCTTCCTCCAAAAAAATCATCCCGTAGCTCAAACTCATGTTCTAGCTCATTTTGCTGCCATTTTCGATCTCCTTGTGCAAAGCTCCATTTGCAAAACTGCTTTGGGGGTTGTTCTTTGGTATGTGACTCCTCCAATGGTCCAATTAGTTTTTGTTCTAGTGCTTTATTTATTGCAAATTTTTGCTTCTATGGTGACCCTGTTCTTGAGCTTGCATGTCAAATTTGTATGGTCCAAAGTAGTTTTGATGCATGATATAGCCTCTAGGCACTTGTAGGAGTAGTTACTATCAATCTTGTTGAGTTTGGTTCACTTTTATTTTGAGTCACTAAAAATTTCAGAAATTTTTGAGAGGAAGAAAAATGTCCAAGAAAATGTACCAAGGTGGTTCTTCGAGGAGAAGCAAGCACCGAGGCTCGCAATACGTGAGCCAGACCTTGAACCACCAAGGGAAGCTCAAGTGCGGCCTTGTGAATGGACGTCGGATGAATTTATGGTTCATGCAGGGTTCAAGGATGAATTTGATGCGTATGTATGTAATGTTGATCTTGAGGACTTCTTATCAGATAAGTGTCAACAATACTATTACCTCACTGATTCCTTTGTGCGGAGGTTTGAATTTTCATCTAGGCGCAATATCCATATTGTTTTATTTGATCTTTATGACAAAGCATATACCATGGACCTTGAAGATTTTTATACTGCCTGCAAAATCCCATAGTGGGGCATTCATAGTGAGCCTCACAAATCTGAACACAACGATTTCCTTGCTAGCATCACGGTGGGAGAAACTAGAAATATCACACAAGCTATCATAGGGAGCATTCACTTTCCTGCCATATATTACTTTGCTATATTTATAGGTAGATGCATTAACACTAAGCATGAGCATAGCCACCTTTGCATCCCATATCTTAGTGTCCTCAGGAGTGCGGTGTTAGGTGATAAGCGATATAACTTGGGGGGCCATTGTTGCGAGGAGGTTACATCTTAATGCTAAAGATGGAGATTTTTTTGGTGGGATTTATGCAACTCGTTTAGCTAATTATCCTGATGCACCCATAAGGGGAAATGACATAGAGTTGCCACCTGCTTTTCTAGATTATAATGCTATGGTACGCTACCAGTTTCTTGAGAGGAACGACCAGTCCCTCCAGTACCAACTAATCTTTGACAGACGGCGTGCTGTCCATATCACCCTTCCCGCTCCTTCCTTCTTTAACTTTTAGGTAAATGGGAGACATTTTATAACTAGAGAGGAGGCAAACGAGTATGAGAGAATAGCGGAGGCCACTCGCCTCCAGGAAGCAGCTCATCAAGCGATAGCTGCTGCAGCACAGTACGACCCCAACTATGATTTCGAATATCATCCGGGCCAGTGGTGGCCCTAGACCAACTTAGGCCAAAAGCCTAAGCTTGGAGGAGTATGTATTTCTCACTGACATTACATTCATGTTCACGCATTCATTCCAGTAGTCGGTGTTCATACTTTTCCATTGTATTATCCATGCTAGTTTATTTTCTTTTCTTGCTTTCTTCTTGTGTGTTTGAAAAACTTTGAGAAAAAACAAAAAAAAATTAGTTGTAGCTTCTAGCTAGTTTACTTTCCATGTCTATGTAGTTGTAGTATTAAAAAGAAAATCCAAAAAGATTTCTCGTTCTTCTTTTGCTTGTTGGGAGCTTTTCTGTGTAAATAGTTTTTTCTCGTTCTTGTTTTATTTACTTTAGAAAACAAAAACTCCAAAAACATTTCAGTATGTTTCTTTGAAATTCTTTTCACTTCTTTGGGGGTTGAGAGGAGAAGACCACGATGAAAATGATGAGTGGCTCTCATATGCATTATTGTTGATCTAACAAAGAGCCCATATTACCTTGTCTTCTCATTTGAATAAATGTTTGCATATTCTAGCTTATTCCAATGCACATGCACTATTATTATTATCCACACTGGTCGGTCGTGCAAGTGAAAGGCAATAATGACGATATATGATGAAATGATTGAGATGAGGAAAAGCTAGTATGAACTCGACCTATCTTGTTTTCTGTAAATATGATTAGTTCATCGTTCCCGATTCAGCCTTTTATGAATGAAACATGTTTGCAATGACCATTATAGATTATAGTTTTTCATGACATGCTTAATTAGTTGGGAGTTTATAATGGTTTACCTTGCGTGCCAACATGCTATTAAAATGGTTGTGATGTAGTATGATAGGATGGTATCCTCCTTTGAATGATTTGAGTGGCTTGACTTGGCACATGTTTACGCATGTAGTTGAAACAAAATCAACATAGCCTCCATGATATTTATATTCATGGTGATTTATATCCTACTCATGCTTGCACTCATTGTTGGTTAATCTCAATGCATGTTCATGACTGTTGTCGTTCTCTAGCTGGTCGCTTCCCAGTCTCTTTCTAGCCTACACTTGTACTAAGCATGAATACTGCTTGTGCATCCACTTCCATAAACCCCAAAGTTGTTCCATATGAGTCCACCATACCCACCTATATGCGGTATTTACCTGTCGTTCCAAGTAAATTTGCATGTGCCAAACTCTAAACCTTCAAATGAAATTCTGTTTTGTATGCTCGAATCGCTCATGTAGCAACTAGAGATGTCTATATCTTCCATACTAGGTGGGTTATTCTCACTATGAGTGGACTCCGCTCATCATTCATGAGAAAATGGCTGGTAACCGGGATGCCCAATCCCATGCTCTCAAATCAAATCAAAATAATTGCAGACAAAACTCCCCCAGGATTGTTGTTAGTTGGACGGTACCCGTTGTTTCAGACCAGCCGTGGAGTGTGCTTGTTGGTGGTGGGGGAGTATAAACTTTACCATTCTGTTTGGGAACCACCTATAATGTATGTAGCATGGAAGATACCGAGATCTCTTGGTTGTTATGTTGACAATGAAAGCATGCCGCTCAAAATATTATTTATCTCTGTTTCAAAAACTCGAGCTCTAGCACCTCTGCAAATCCCTGCTTCCCTCTACGAAGGGCTTATCTCTTTACTTTTCTTGCTGAGTCATCATCCTCTCATAAAAAGCACCAGTTAGAGAGCACCACTGTCATTTGTATGCATTGTTATTAATTGATATTGAGTATGACTATGACTGGATCTCTTTTGCCATGAATTACAATGTCTATTCAATCCTTGATCTTCAGGGGTGCTCTGCATTTATGTTTTGCGGTCTCGGAAAGGGCTAGCGAGATACCATCTTATTATATCATATCATGATTATTTTGAAAAAGTGTTGTTATCCGAGATTTATTATTATTACTCGCTAATTGATTATGCCATTGATATGAGTAAACGTGAGACCTAAATGTTATTGTGAATATGGTTAGTTCATAATCTTTGCTGAAAACTTGAATGATGGCTTTACATATTTGCAACAACAAGATCAAACCGAGTTTGTAATTTGTTTTCTTTATCACTTTCAGTTTATCAACTGAATTGCTTGAGGACAAGCAATGGGTTAAGCTTGGGGGAGTTGATACGTCTCCATCGCATCTACTTTTCCAAACTCTTTTGCCCTTATTTTGGACTCTAATTTGCATGACTTGAATGGAACACGTTGCCACGGGAGGGTAGGCCTTAATATCCCTTAGTTTCCAATAGAACCCCGCTGCCACGGGAGGGTAGGACAAAAGATGTCATGCAAGTTCTTTTTCGTAAGCACGTATGACTATATTCGGAATACATGCCTACATTATATTGATGAATTGGAGCTATTTCTGTGTCACCCTATGTTATAACTGTTGCATGACGAATGCCATCCGCCATAATTATCCATCATTGATCCATTGCCTACGAACTCTTTTCATATTGATCTTTACTAAGTTACTTTTCCGTTGCCACTGTTACGATTGCTACAAAACTGCTACTGTTACTTTTGCCACTGTTACCGTTACTTCCATACTACTTTGCTACTAAATACTTTGTTACAGATATTAAGTCTTTCAGGTGTGGTTGAATTGACAACTCAACTGCTAATACTTGAGAATATTCTTTGGCTCACCTTGTGTCGAATCAATAATTTTGGGTTGAATACTCTACCCTCAAAAATTGTTCTGATCCCCTATACTTGTGGGTTATCAAGAATCATTAGCCAAACTCATCAAAAGAAAAATCAATAACCGAAATATTTCGAAGAAACTAGCCGGACAACTTGTTCGATAATGCCTAACTACGAGTCAGGCAAAAACAAGCCTACGGTGGTCAGCTGATCAGCTGGGTGTCTAGAAGTCCTGGGCAGGCGGCATAACACGTATGGGGACCGATCTCCCTTTTCTCCAAAAGTAACCGTCTCAGAAATGAGCTCGATTGAACAGTAAAAAAACATTGACAAAAGTTTTAAAACCTTGCAAAATTTCATCATGAAATCACATTTGTGGAAGTTGCGACGAAAAAAAAAACAATGCTCCAAAGTTTTAAGAGCTTGCAAAATTTCATCATGAAATCACATTTGCCACGCCTTCGACAAATGTGATTTCATGATAAAGTTTTGCAAGATCTTAGAAGTTTTGTCAATATTTTCACAATTTTATTTTATTTTAGTGTTCATCCGAGCTCAAATTGTTCACCCGAGCTCATAGAAACTCCGCGTCCCCTTTTCTCATGCTATTCAGCTCAGGATTTTTTAGACTTTATACAACTCAGGCAACTCAGGTTTTCTTTTGAGACTTCCCATTCAACTTTTTCTTTTTAATGAGAAACTGCTATTTGGCTCAGGTGCCGCTATAAAAAATTCCCTTTGAATTAAGACCATCTCTGAAAAGCATAACCCAACCCACTTTGTTGAAAAGGTACGAAGGCACAAGGCCCGCAGTTTTTTAGAAGAGGCGAGCCCAAAAGTGTAAGGCCCACACGTGCCAAAGAACGAACGCCCCCATACAACCGCGACGTTTATTTCTCACATTAAGCAAGATGAGAGGTTACTCTCGCGTTGAATGCTACAGTAACAGGCCAGCCCAATAGCGGACATTAAAAGAAATAGAAAGAGAAAAGAATCAAGCATTGGTGGGATTCGAACCTTGGTTTATCGGTTGATTGCACTGGGAGCTCCTATTCGACGCATTTTGCATGGAACAACCACATGATGCATGCACAGACGCTTCGACTGGGTCGGCCCACTAGTGGGCGCTATGCGAGTGCGCCTGTATGATGTACAGTAGCGCAATGATGTTAAAAAGAAAAGGAAGCGTGCAAAGTCCTAGCTAGGATTTGAACTTTGGACCTCGATCTTGTGGAGAAGAGCAGCTAAGCTAACCAGTAGAGCTAACAAATGCTAGTGTAAAAAAGAGGAGCGTGCTAGTATAAAAACTAATTCCAAAGAAGAATCCGGACAATTTTTTGAATTTTTCAAACTTTATTTGGAAATTATGATTTTTTTAACAACAAAAAGTGTTTGAAAATCGGATAGTTTATTGAATAACTCAAACAATTTTTCAAATTTCCAAAAAAGAAAATAAAAACATGCACATGTTTCAACAGAAAGAATTTTGAAATTCCTAAACATTTGATGAAAACCCGATCATTTGTTGAATTTTGAGAACAAAAATTTGATATTTGGAACTGTTGTTGAATTGTTGAATTTTTTTCGAAATTCCAGAACATTTTTTGAAAAAGCAAACAATATTTGTATTGGTGAGACATCTTTAATATTCTGAACAATTTTTGATAATGGGAACATTTTTTGAATTGTTGAACAATTTTTCAGAAGCAGGAACATCTCTTGAAATTCATGAACATTTTTTCAAAACGCGAACATCATTTGAAAACAGGGACAATTAATATACTGAACTTTTTTGTAAACATGATTTTTTTTCGAATTTATGAGCAAAATTTTAAAATGGGAAATTTTTTAAATCGTGAATATATTTAGAATTTTTAGAACAAATTTCGATATGGATAAAATTTGAAAATTCAAACAAATTTGAAATGCGAACTATTTTTGAATATGTGACCAATTATTTGAAAACAAGAACAAATTTTGAATTTGTGGTCAAGTTTTGAGTACAAGAACATTTTTTGAAATCCTGCTGACATGAAAAGTTCTGATAAATTTGAACAAAAACATTCCAAACAGTTTCTAAAAAATGGGAACATTTCTTAAAATTCCTGAACATGTTTTTTAAAATGCAAACTTTTTTGAATTTATGCACAATTTTTTTAAAAACACGACCATTTTTATAAAATTTGAACTTTTTAAAAAACACGAGCATTTTCTTAATTTTCTGAACAATTTTCAAAACATGATCTCTTTAAAGAGAGAAAAACAAACTTGAAGCATAAAAATGAAACCAAAAAAGAAAAAAAGAAACAGAAAAGGAAAAGAAAAGAAAAAAGAATGAAGAAATATAAACAGAAAGAGAAAAACCAAAATCCAAAAATAAAAAGGAAAACCTGTTCAGGGAACCTTCTAGAAGGTTGCCATTACCAGAGAAAACCAGCTGGAAAACTCTAGAAAGTTCCTAAAACAGAAAAACGCTGCAACACCTTAATCGGCCTGGCCAGGTCATCGCTCCATCGTCATGTTTGTGCCAAAGGTCGACACTTTGACACGACGTGCGTCCAATAGAAATTCCGATTGCACTCGTTGCTTGCCAATGGGCTAGAATCGTGTTCATGTTAAATTAGTAGGTCGGACCTACTTAATTCTAATCGATCGGGGTTTCCTCTACTTCTTCTCTGTTTTTTCATGTTTCTTTGTTCTGTTTTTCTTTTGCTTATTCTCCGACTTTTCCATATTTTCACTCTACATTTTTGTATATGTTAAAATATTTTTTTAATAAGTGATAAATTTTTTTTGTATACATGTTCAACATTGCCCGAACGCTTATTCAACATTTTTCAAATACTTGTTCAATATTTTAATACTTATTTGAACATTGTTTAAATACTTGCTCAATATTTTTTAAATACTTGTTCAACATTTTAAAATAGTTATTCAACATTTTTCAAAAACATGTTCAACATTTTTAAGCACTTGTTCAACATTTTTAATACTTATTCAACTTTTTTAAAATAATTGTTTTAACATTTATAATGCATGTTCAACATTTTTAAAATTCTCATTCATTTACTTTTAGTACTTATTTAAGATTTGTCAAATACTTGTTTAAAAAATTCAAATACTTGTTCAACATTTTTTAAATAGTTGTTCAATATTTTTATTAATTAGTCAACATTTTTTAACTAGTTTTACAACATTTTTCAAATGTGTTTTTGAAGCGTGTTTTTGTATATATATTTTAAAGTATAGGAGAAAGTACAAAAATAATGCAAAAAATGAGATGAGAAACAGGAAAAAAAACTGGGCGTGGCCTACCATGGCACGCGAATGGGCCGGCCCATCTGGGCTCCCACCGACGTGAGGCTTCCCCATGTGCTCGCTTAGGGCGTGTTTGGTTGCCTGCATATGGCCCAGCCTGGCCCGTGCGGGAGAGATTGAGCCCGTTTGGTAGCCTGTGTTCACTGTGCGGCCCGCATCACATGGAACTTAAAGCACGTCTAGGCCAGGCCCAGGGGAAACACCCGAATCGGCAGTAGCTCGCGAGCCTGGCTCGGGCGAGGCAAGGGAAGGCAACGCGCTTCTCCCCTCGTGCGAGGAGGGAGATGGCACGAGGTCGCCCGCGTCGCCAAAAAATCGGCGGGAGGATTTTGGCTCACCTCCCGTCGAGTCCACCCCTATTTAGCCCCTCTCACCCCCCAACTCCCGCCACCATTCTCCCTCCCTTCGATCTCCCCGCTGACGCGCGTCGGCACCGACGAGTAGGTAAGCGGCGCATCTTCATCGGCCGGTGGTCCACGGCGTCGGCGCTCCTTCACCGACCGACGTTGATCTTCCACGACCGTCCCCCCTCGCCATCGAGCTGTAGCCATGGCCTCTATGAGTTCAATCCACCTTTCTCTCTGTTTTTTCTAGCTAGATCTGAGTTGTAGCTAGGGTTTGATCTAGATGCATGGTTGATTAGTGGTCTGATATGTGAGCTGATATGGTTCATTGCTATGCTGCGGTTGCAATTAGTGGTAGGGCTAGATGTTCAAGCATGTGGTAGGCTAGATTAGTAGTAGAGTTTGAAGTTGAACCTTGTGCTTGTGTTGATTTGTGCTTAGATCCGTGTTTTGTAGCTATTGGTGGTCCATTTGTAGCATGTTGTTTGTTGTAGATGTATATACGTGCTCATAGATTGTTCGGTATGCTTAGTATGATAGCGATGAACCATATGTGCTTAGTATGATAGTGATGAACCATATGCTTGCTATGATAGTGATGAACCATGTACATGTATGCTCCTGCTTATTGTCGATGTGTGCTACGATTGTAGGACATGACCACGCAGACGCAAGATCTTAGTCAGGCCCTTGTCTTGTCCAACAGCCAGTTTGCTCCATAGTTTGTCGAGGACTCGCAACTTATGTCCGAGATGGCACCTGATTCAGAGGTGTTCGCGTCTGATTCCCTCTATGTGTCAGTAGTGCTTGTTGAGCCAACTCATGCTGGTGCTGCTGCTGCCGCTGCACTCAAGGTAGCAGCAGCAAAGGCAAATAAGGATGGTAGGTCAAACAACATGAAGTGGCAGCCATTCATGTCCACGTTTGTGCTGAACAATATGTGTGAGCTCATCTCTAGTGGAGTTAGGACTGACAAGGGCTTCAAGGAGGTGCATTTGAACACCGTTGCGAAGCAAGTGTTCGAGTTCTATGGGCAGGAGGATTCTACCACCCATGTGTACAACCACCTGAGGAAATGGAGAGGTCGATGGATCCAAGTGTCCAAGCTAAGAGACCTTAGTGGCGCCTCATGGGATGAGAACACTTGCTCCATAGTTCTGGAGGCAAAGCACTACGCTGGCCATGTCGCGGTTAGCTCATGACCCTCTTCATTTTCATACTTTCCACCATTGCCTACTCCTAATCGCAACTAACAACACTTGTGTTTCGTTCTTAGGATCACCAAGGGACACTGAGCTCCTCAACACACCCATCCAGAACTACAACCAGATGCAGCACATCTTCTCCTTCGGGTTGGCAACAGGGAAGCATGCCATGGGCTTGGGGGAGCCTCTCGGTTCTCCCATGCCAGACTTCCCTGGGACCCCGGACGTCGAGGTCCTTGATGGCCCCGACAAGCCAGCTGCGAAGCCCTTCGACAAGCCATTTGACCCCGTCCATGATATGAAGAGGAAGAGAGGAGGCCTAATGGAGGAGGAGATCAATGTCTTTTGTAGCATGACTGAGACGGTGAAGGAGGTGGCAACAACCATCAAGGAGTGCAAGGCCCTCGACGTCCACCCTGACCTGTATGGCGCTGTCATGACCCAGGGTGGCTTCAGCGACGAGGCTCTCATGGCAGCTCTCAGCCACCTGCTTGACAACAAGGCCCAGGGTGTTGGGTTCGTTGCCATGGCAGACGCTCACAGGGTGTTGTGGTTCAGGAGCTGGCTAGACAAGCACTACTACTAGAGATAGTGCTGCTTATGAGCGTGCATGATCCCAACGGCGATGGCGGTGGCGATGACGACGACGATTACGATGACGACGTACATTTTGTGTAGCTAGGGCTAAAAAACAATTTGATGGTCTGTATATTTTGGTGAGGTAGTATATACTAGCCCCTCACGTTGATGATGAACTTGCGGTGGTAGGACGACACCCTCTTTTGGATGTGGTGGTAGGTTGACACCAAGGTAGTGCTAGGTTGAACTTGCTATGCCGTATGATCATGCATGCTTTACTTCTCTTCTGCTCCATTGTTGTTTGTGTGCTACTTTACTTGCTACTCGCGTGCTTCATTGATTTTCTGCTTCAACTCTTGCTCTTGTGCATTGCTAGGACAAGTGGTATGTCGTGTTCATCGATAAGGCTCCAGGGTTTTATAGTTCATGGGAAGAAGCCAATGCACAAGTGGCATCGTATAGCAACAACAGCTATAGAGAGTTCAAGACTAGGCAGGCAGCAGAACAAGGTTACTCCGACTGGGTGCGAAAGCACAGAGGCAGCAGTGTTGACAGTGGCAAGGTTGAAGGTGTCAAAGTGGAAGGTGCTAAGGTGGATCGTCAGTTTGGGCTGAAGCTGAAGAACTTCATCACCTTCGCCCAGTTCATCGCCATTGTTGTGTTATGGCGTTGGTGTGCTAGATGTGATCATTGTGGGTAAGCTCACCAACTAGGGTACAAGGTAAGCACAACATGTACGCCGTATGCAACCAAACGCCATGTTCATGTGCCGCTAGAGCCAATGTAGGCAACCAAACAAAGTGCACTTGCGTATTAGCTAATGCAGGGACACCAGATGCAGGCAACCGAACAATTTACAGATAGCGCATTAGGACCTGTTTTTGCTCAACCAGACTGGGTTGAGAAGCGTATGCGATGCAGGAACTGTTCACAACGGTAAAGGTTGAAATAGGGGCTCGAATGTCGAGGCTCTCAAACTCGCCAAGCATGCATGCCCAATGAATGACCGCCATGTTTGGTTAGGTCAGCCTAATAGACTTGATTTTATCCATGTATACCTTATGATGGTTGAATAAAAAGCTTCGGAGTTTGTAAAAAAAAAAAGAAATAGGGGCGCCTCGCCTACGCTACGCGGGAAGCCTCCAAAGGAGCGCCAAAAAATTCACCCCTCAAAAAAACAAAAACAAAGGAGCGCCAAAAACCGGAAGAGTCGAAGACACGGCTGCGCGGCGCACCCCACCACCAGCCCCTTGCCGCCAGCCGAGGAGACGAAGCCAGAATCCGCCGCCGCGTCCATCGAGGAGCGCAAGCCACCATGAAGTTCAAGGCCTCCTTCACCGACGACGGCATCTCCCTGCTCGACAAGCGTAAGCCCCAGCGCAGCACACTCCTCAATTCCCCTCCCTCTGTCGCAATTCACCGAACACCTCACGCGCGCCGTCCGCTCCCGCAGGGTTCCTTCCGGCCATCGACAAGGTGGGCCGCGTGTGCCACGTCTACCTCACCCCCACGCACGCCATGCTCCTCCACAACCTCCTCGGCTCCACGGGGCCCGAAGGCGACGGGCCGCAGTGCGTCGCGCAGTTCGCCAAGGACCTCCTCTTCCGCGAGTACAACGTGTCGTCGCGGGACGGCAACCGCGTCGCCTTCTCCGTCGACGTCGCGCTGCTCCATCGCGCCCTCCGTAGCGCGCTCGCTGTCCACGCGCAGTCGCCGGCTACCGGGGACGCCCCCGCAGCGATTCAGGTCAAGCTCGTCAACAAGCAGACCCCCGGGTCCCGTTCTGCTGCCCCGTTCCTCACGTTCGAGACCAAGGGCGCTCGCTCCGCCGTCGTGCAGGACGTGCCCATCTCGAAGCCACTGTCACGCTCCGATGTTGCGCGCTTGCAGGACGCACTTGACGCCGCCCAAGAGCTTCCTGAGGTGGGGAGTTCTCACATGGCATTTTCCAGTTTCTTATCATTCATCAGTAAAAAATTATCCTATTTGTTTATCTGATTGAATGCTTTCACAACATAATCTACTCTAGCTGTCCAAATGCGAAAAGAACTAGTTAAATTGAAGCAGGTAGTGGCCATGCAACTTCTGATGGCCTAGTTGTGATGCTGGAGTGCAGAAACAAAATTAGGTACCAATTCACAGTTTCATACAGGCTGAGCCATAAAATGTAATGACCTGGATCCATCCTCCAAACAGCATTTTGTTTGTTGAGCCCCTGAACTTGATATTCACGTAATTTGCCAGTAGCAAAGATAATTTATCTTTAACATGCTGAAGTTTGATCATGTATTCGCGTCTCATTATTTGAAGCACTGTTTAGAGGTCTAATCAATGTAAATCTGATGCACAGAACCACTCTTAATTTGTTGTAACAAAAATCCTCAAGATATCCATGTTCCAGCAAGATACCGGCATACCGCACAATATACCATTTAACAATAGTCAACAATTAATTAAAATATGAAATGTAGAAATATATAAAATATGAATATGGGAATGACTTATTCACATAATTTACTGATAGCAAAGATGTTAGTTAATAGACAGTAAAGTTTGATTGTGTCCCATTATTTGAAGCACTGATCTAGACGTCTAGTCCATTTTAATTGATGTGGATATTCCTATCTTGCATTGTTATACCTTTGGAAATTTACTAAAATTATCTATCTGCGAGCAAGAAACTGGAAAAGATGTGATTCATAGTAACATTAGTCAACAAATGGTTACAGAAGTATAAAATGTAAAAATAGCAACGACGCTTATCGAATACTAGTTCTTATTAGTTCCTACAGTTCTACTGTTCTCTTCAATGCTAAGTATTTTTCTTTGCGAAATATCTGTACCTACCCAGAGGTCTGTGCTGCTTGTGATCTTGAAGATATCTTCAACTTGGATGATTGTTAGAAGAAATTTATTTTACTGTTGTTAGCTATTAGCGGACGTTGTAGATTTTCATACTGGGTTGGTGTTATCTTTCTACTGTCAGCTGCTTATTAGTAGAAATTTATCTTTCTGCAGACTCTGGTCCAGGTTCCAGATCTACAACAGTTACAGAATTTGGTGGATCGTCTAAAAAACATTGGTGATCTTCTGTCTGTAACAGTTACCCAATATGGTGATCTCCATCTGCAAGTTTCAACTTCTCTTGTTACTCTTGGTTCAGAATTCAAAAGGCTTCGGATTCTTGGTGCTCGTGGTAAATTATGGCTGCTGGGAGCTGTAATCAGCATTCAGCATTAGCTTCCTTAAATTCCGAAGTACTCCCCTCCGTCCCATAATATAGGACGTTTTTTTTTTTTTTTTGAGAAACTCGAGTACACCAAATACTCAAGTGGGGGGAAAACACTCAGCCTGCATCAAAGGCGTCAGTCTGTCTGGAACTCTAGCAAGGAGCTGCAGATCACCCTTCTGTCTTGCCTCTGCTGCTAATTCATGGGCCAGTGTGTTGCACTTCCTTCCAACGTGAGTGACCTTGAAGGAAGTAAAACTCTCGGAGACCTCCATGATATCCCGTAGCACACCAAAACAAGGAGATAGATTCAGGGAGCCCTTTTTAAGTTCATTAACTAACGCCATGCAATCCACCTCTAGCACCATTGGCCCACTGTATATTCCTGCCAGGGCCTGCATCCCAACCAAAGCTGCTCTAGCCTCTGCTTCCTCCACACTTGCCGCGCTGCCAATCTGTTTTCCAACTGATATGAGCACCAGGCCTCGACAGTCCCTCGCAGCTGCTCCCGCCCAGCATAGGCCACTGTCTGGCAGATAAGTTGCGTCAGAGTTTAATTTTACTGCACCTTGATCTGGAACAGTCCATTTCATTAATTTCTGATCATCACTCTGCACTTCAGTGTTGGCACAGGGCCACCTCTCTTTGCCAGCCTCCGAAGAGGGGTATGTACTGGTTCTTGCCAACTGTATTTCATCCTCGTACTTCAGGAGAAATTGGACAGAATGGCCAATTGATTCCTTGCCTTTTCCATGAACACAATCACCACGCAGATGCCATCCCCTCCAAAGAAGCATCAACACCCTCGCCCTCACATCCACTGATGTTGTCGCTAATAGCAGTTGCAGCCAGTCCGGGCCCGTGTACTGGAAAGAGTTCTCGGGCGGGAGTTCCCATTCTTTCCTCATTTCGTGTCTGAGAGCACGACTTTTAGTACATGATACCACCGCATGGAATTCGTCTTCCTCGCCACAACCACAGATGTTGCAGGTGGCATCCAGCTCTAAGGTCCTCCTCCACTTGTTCTTCTTCGTGGCTAGCGTGTTGGTGGCAACTCGCCAGCCAAATTTTTTCACTTTTGGTGGAACATTCGACTTCCAAATGAGGTCCCAGATGCTCCTATCGTCAGGATCATTTGACGAGCTAGATGGGGACTGTCGGGTCTGCCCATGTGTTGCAGCGGCCAGTTTATATGCACTTCTTACTGAGAAAACCCCGTTTCTTTCGTAGTGCCAAGCAATACAATCTTCTGCATCAGACCTTGGAATGGATAATTTGCATATTTCATCTGCATCAAAGGGGTGGAAAATTTGCCTTATAAGCTCCACATTCCACTCTCTACTCTGGTTGCATGAGCTGGTTCACCCACCGCAGTCTTGACCTCCTAACAAAAGATGCAGTCCTTAGTCCTTCCTTCCGAGGGATCCACTGGTCTCTTTGGATTTGAATGCTTCTTCCATCCCCCACCCGCCAGATGATGCCTTTCTTTAGGAGCTCCAACCCAACCTCAATTCCTCTCCATACCGGGGACGCGTCTGAGGCAAAAACCGTATCAAGGAGATTTCCGTGTGGATAGTATTTTGACTTGAGCACTCTCGCACACAAACTGTCCGGATTTTGTAGTAGCCTCCACCCTTGCTTTGCAAGCAGTGCAATGTTGAACAGGTGCATATCCCTAAAGCCAATACCACCTGCCCTTTTCGGTCGTGTCATGCGTTCCCACGACATCCAATGTACCTTCCTATGCCCTTCTTCATCCCCCCACCAGAAATCACGAATCATCTTCTCATATTTCTCGCAAAAGCCTTTTGAGAGTAGGAAGACCCCCATAGTAAAGCAGGGGAGAGCCTGGACCACGGATTTGACGTGTACTTCCTTTGCTGCGTATGCCATAAATCTTCCTGACCAATCACTACACCTCTTACTGAATCTATCCAAGATCGGTTGGAATTTCTCGTCCTTCATCCTCCCTTCTGGAGTTGGAAAACCCAGATACTTGCTCTCAAAGGAGGAGGAAACCACTCCCAGAACTCTCTTTATCTCTTCCCTAGACTCTTCCGGGCACCACTCGCTGAAAAGTAAAGAGCATTTATTTTCGCTCAGCAATTGCCCCGTACCTCGCTGGAAAGACGCCAACACCTTCTTCATAACCTGTGCCTGTACAACATTTGCCTTAAAGAAAATTAGGCTATCATCTGCGAAAAGAAGATTTGAGATTCCTGGGCTGTTCCTCGCAATCTTAATAGGTGTCAGGTTGCCGTCATTTGTTTCCTTCTTCATGAGACTGACTAAACCATCAGCAACAAAGAGGAAAAGATAGGGGCTTATTGGATCTCCTTGCATTATGGGACGGAGGGAGTAGGTGTCATTAGTGTCCAACGCACTTCACATTTTTATATCGATGTTCTCTATTTCAGCAAATGCACCTGTCGTTGATCAAAATGTGAGTGCTACCATTCGTATGGAAATGGCGGTTGAGAGAGGGGAAGCACTGTCAGTGGTATTGCTCCTAAGCTTCATTTATTAAATAATCGTTCTATTATTTTCATGTCAGATGTTCACAGGTGCTTGTTATTCTATTTTCTCGCAGCAAGTGAGCATGAAGCACCTAGTTAAGAGCCTACAATGTCATTTGGCCAAGCCAGATTGTACCTTCTATGGTTTGTTTTTCAGCCGTTTCTGTAAACCTGTTGAAAAATCTTTCGCAAAAGGAAAACCTGTTGAAAAATAATATAAATTCGTATTAACTATTACCTTGATTTTTTGTGTAGGTATTGCTCCTAATGGTGCTTGCCTGACAGTGATATTCCAGTACTTCATTCCAGGAACACGGTTGACAGATAAATCCATCAGCTTTTACTGTAGGCTTCCAGTCCTTGACCCTGGCACCAGCTAAAGTAAACTATATCACAGCATGGTACTTGCTTGCTTTTAGTATCAGTAGATTAGGTTTGGTAGCATTATCTAGCTGATGTACCTTTAATTTTATGACTTGTTTGTGGCTTTGATATATATTAACTTCATGTCTTGCAATGATCTGCTTGTTCATATGGAAAATACTGGGTGCAAACTGTGAATGTTTGCGTTGGTGACATTCTGGTGTGGGCACCTCGATATCAACCCTGAAAATACTTGTTGTGCTAGTTTCTTTGTTCCGGATTATCACTTGCAGTTGCATGCACCCCTTTTCCACTTCAGTATAAATTATTTAATGCCTTCTGTCCACATCAGTACTCCTACTTCGTAGTTCTATTCTGTTCTGCTCTGAAGGATTAATCCCTATCAAGGCTCACAACTGCTAAGAATGTGACTCTTATGATAGAAGCTTGCAAAGCAATTCTTACTAAATTTATTTATTTTATTTTTTGATAAAAATTTCTTACCAAATTCTTACTAAATTTGGCTATTGCTACGGGTAAAATTAGGACACAGCCAGCTAGTACTGCATAACGCCCAAGAAAACCCAGCTGGCCCTGAAATTAGGCAATGCTTTATATATGGATTCAAATTTTCAAACTTCTGGTATACTCTTAATCAAGATGTGTGAATTTGGGTTTTCATTCCATGGGATCTATTTGGACCAACTACGCTTCTTCAAACCTCCAGATCCATCTTAAATGAAACCACCAGTTTCTCCAATGTTTATATCCTGCTGGCAGATTTTCTTATGAGCACATGCATGTCTCACCCACAACGGTCCCTGCATCGCACATGACATCTACTCTGTTGCTTATTTACTCCTCTCGTTGCTTCTATCACCATGCCATTTGTTTCTTTATTGGGTGGAAGAAGGTCCGCTCATACATTCTAAGGATGAATAAACTTTAGAAGTTACAACACCTGTTCTAGATGAACTCAGTCAGTTCCGTAAAGAAAAAAGATGGTCTCATTCAGAGAAAACACAGTAAACATACTACTAGATGCCACTACAACATAATGACCATCTGACCAACACTTCCAATCAGGTTTATCGTCTATGGAGTATTAGTACTAACCCCCTTTGACTGTTTGGAAATGCAAAAATATATTCTATTATGATTCCCTCTGATGTATTCATGCTCAAAAAGGGATCTGGTACATATTTTAGAGGAAACAAAGATGGTAACCATTTTATTTTGATGAAAGTGACAATTGTTAGTGAAGATCAGGGACACAGGTGGGCAGCCAAGTGGCTTTCTAGAGCCTACATACTATAGTAAATTCGGCAACAATATTTTTTAACCCATTTTTAAAACTATGTAGTACATGTTGTTACATTTTATGTGCGTCGAATTTTTTTGAAGAAAAGAAATGTTTTGGGCCTCAGTAAAGTTTTTTACTTTTTAAGCATCATTTTTTTCACACAGACCACAAAGCTCGTCTATTCTCCATGAAATTTTACATCCATGTAAACGACACGGACATGTCTAATTTTTTTCACATATTGACAGTTAGAAAATCATTTGTTTTTCACCCTGTATGCAACTTCGACTTACCGGGGTATATACCGACTTCGAATCTGGCATAAGGGGACCAGCCTAAATCGTTCTGCATATAGTAGCTGTTTAGCACCAAAGTCTTCCTGTACACGCTGTACACAGTACACGCGTCCACAGGGTGGCTTTAAATCTTCAGTTCGTGGTGACACTCACTGCACCGCATTAACAATTATTGTTGGTCCGCAGCAGTGAGTAGTATAGCTTTGAAAAGGAAGGCCAGATATTACAAACACAACTTGAATGACCCCATGTGGAATGTTTAGAGAGCCTGTCAATCCATGTG
The DNA here is from genome assembly GCF_018294505.1 of Triticum aestivum. Classification (NCBI taxonomy): domain Eukaryota; kingdom Viridiplantae; phylum Streptophyta; class Magnoliopsida; order Poales; family Poaceae; genus Triticum; species Triticum aestivum. Next base: position 563,770,630 of record NC_057798.1, read on the forward strand.
GAATGTTTTGTAAACCTGTCAATCTATCTAACCGCAATTGTGGATATTTATTGTAACTTGAATACTGTCGTCTCAGTAAGTACGTAATCTGCAAGCGAGAAGAATCACTGTGCTCATACAGTGCGGCCATGTGTGCCAATTAGTGCCCCCAGCCATTTCTGCCTATTTTGCTGCCCTCTCAAGACAGCAATAAGCTGTGAACGTCCAATTATGTGTCACCCTGCATCGCCGATGCCATTCTGCACGCATTACATGTGTGTATGTACCTCTACTCAAACGAGCTTCACTTCCAAAACGTATAAAAATTTACCAGTTTCTCTGACCATAGATACATATCACGCCAAGAACCGGTAGGAGACCTCCTATTTGTGCTACCCAGCAACCCCCAGCTTATATCTTTCTAGCCTTCGTTAGGACCAAGCTCCGGATCCACAACATAGCCTCTCAGGGAAGGCGTCTTGCCGATGGCAGGCACCTTCTTCTGAAGCCTTTTCCTCGCGATGTAGCCCCGGATCCAGGGCATCACGTCCTCGTTCACCTTGATCATGATGAAGAACAGCAGGCGGTAGATGAAGATCATGCTGAAGATGACCGACAGGTCGATCCACTTCGACCGGTGCACATTGATCTGGAAGATGTACTTCAGGATGAACTCCCCAGGGATCTTCGGCTGGTCCGGGTATTGGTTGTCGAATAGGAGACCGTCCATGTCATTCTGGCATTGGCCCTGTAGACGGATAAGAGTTTGATGTCAAATTTCATACTGGAATCCACCATGCTGCCGTGGTCTATGGCAACACGAAATTTACCTGTAGTGCCCAGTAATGGAAGCTGATGTACTGCATGGGGTATCTCCAGAAAACCTTCGGGATGTCATATGGAAGTCTGAAGTATCCGGAGACAAGCATGAATATTCCCTGTCCAAGAAAAATCGTGAGACAATTTTTTCATGTGAAGCTCCTAGGTTGAAAAACTTAGCTCACTAATAGGACAGTCTATGCCTGTAGTATCTTTATCCTAGACCATAATAAGATCTTTGGAAGATCCTCCTGCTGATGAATTTATACTGCTATTCAGTAGCCAGTTTTGAGCATGTAGTAGCAATGCGGTACAGTACTTATTCATTTGTTAAGCTTGATGGTTTATAAAAGTAATACATTTTTACCAAAGCCTTTCAATGTATTCTGGTTCTAGAGAACATTTTGGAAGTTTGGAGTTCCCTCATTGATGAACACATCTTGCGCCGTACAAGTTACACGCTTAAAGATTGTAAGAAAGACAAACGACAAGCTTCTTTTTGTTTTTCCTTTAATTTAGCAAGGTGCTTTAATCCCTACCTGTAACGAGAACTGCACTAGATTCAAAGCTATTAAGTTGTAACTATCATCTCCATTTACTGGCTACTTCAACAAGGCCATAATTTTGAGAAACAGGCAGCAAAGGATATTTGTTATCTGAAGACACAACTGGAGTTGATAAGAGTATAGGATACCAAATGAAAATTGGGCCAAAATGTACCTGAATTCCAGCTCCTATGATGATGCCCATGAGGAAATTGGGTATGACACTTGCAATGGCCATCATCAAACTCTCAACCACGGTGACACTGGCGTAGAGGTTCAAGACAAAGAAGATGTAGTGTGTGAAACCGGGATGAAGGCGCACCATGAAGTAGCATACTGTCCCTGACATGAAGCATATCAGGACCAGGAATGGCAGAGCAGAGATGGTGTTGGCAATGACAAATGCTGCAACACCGTAGTGCCCATTCAACCGTTCCCGCTGGAAAACCTGTGAACAAGTCGAGAAGCAGGTGAGCAAATTGTACATGGCAGCTCCGATTCCCGTATGGAATGATAAAAGTCTGGAGCTTCACCTTCATTTCTTCCACGAATGAAGGGAATCCTCCAATGGACATGAAGGTGACGAATCCAAAGACGAATGCTGCACATGCTGCCCTGGCCTGTGAAAAGAGGGAGTTAATGTCATTGCCCACAAAGAACACTTTTCATGAAGGAACGTGATGTCATTGCTTAAGTGTCTACTTGTTATTACAGATTCATGGCATTTTGTTCCAGATAACCACTGATTGATTATTCAGCACTTACCAGGATGGATGTGTATTTGGTGCCGACATCCAGGTAGATTGTGCCGATGCAGACGGTCACGAGGAGATAGATCAAGAGCCTGAGCCAGTAGTACCCAAAGTCGCGCGACATGTTGATGAATGAACGCCTGGTAAGTGTACACGCCTGCATCAAGAAGCTGGCCTGGCTGCCCCTTGAATCCATCACTGTTCCTTTCTGCAGCAAACAACACATGCATTTCATTTGGTCATTGCCTGTCCGGATGCACAAAATAAAAGGGCAGAGAAACGTATATGTTGCATTTAGGGGGTCTGAGAGGACGTACGATTCGTGCAATGTCATTAACTTTCTCCCTGGCAGCATAGTAGTACTGCGACCTGTTGTAGGCAGAGACCAGTTTCCTGATGGCCTCTGATGTGGTTATCTTGTCTAGAGGATCATCAGACCTTTCGATCTGCAAGGTATATGAAAATTAGACCACTTGCAGGTGAAAACATGCTGGCACAATTTATATGTACACATGAATTGCCGGGTTATCGATGTGTCCAGGTCCCCCCTTACCCTTGCTTTCATTGATCCTTTCAGGGTGGCCTTGACCTTGTCGAAGTCGGAGTTGACGCACCTCAGGAAATGATCCGAGGGATTTCTCAAAGGCGGGCATGGGAAACCAACTTCAGCGAAGAACTGCGTGTGGGAGGAAACAGGTGCAGGTGAGCGATCGCATAACATATGTGATGCAGAAGAAGCAGGGGTACTACTACTACGTACTGTGAAGTGATTAATTACTGATGCCATTACATGTGGAGCAGGAAGGAAGTTACTGCAATAGACAGATACTGGATCGTGGAGGAATTGATTACCTCACATGCTTGCGCTGCCTGTCCGAAGTAGACGTTTTTGCCCCCGGAGAGCAGGAAGAGCATGTCGAAGAGCTCGAAGACCTCGCTGCTGGGCTGGTGGATGGACGCAATCACTGTCCTGCCGTCCCTCGCCAGGCCCCGCAGCGTCTGCGTCACGAAGAAGGCCGAGGAGCTGCGCGCGCAACCAGAGCCGTCAATTCAATTCGATCTCCAACAGCACAACCACACAGGCACTACTGAATACCACGTACCTGTCGAGGCCGCTGGTGGGCTCGTCGAGGAAGAGGAGGCGGGGCCGCATGAGGAGCTCCAGGGCGATGCTGACCCGGCGCTTCTCGCCGCCGCTGACGCCCCGGAGGTGCCAGTTGCCGATGACGGTGTCGGCGCAGTCCTGGAGCCCCATCTCCACGATGGTGCCCTCCACCAGCGCGCGCTTGTCGTCGCGCGGCATCTTGTCCGGCAGCCGCAGCAGCGCCGAGTAGCCGATCGTCTCCCGCACCGTCAGCGTCCCGATCAGGTTGTCGTCCTGCGTCACGTACGCCTGCATACATATGCCAACACCACATCAGCAAGCATTCTTCTACGAGGATGGTCATGTTGCCATGATCCGAAAAGTAGTATCCTGGTGGTTTCGTTGCATCCAAAGTAGCATTCCTCGGAAGTCGGCTATGCCAAACTCGTACTGGTACGGAGTACATACCGAGAGGGCCAGTGTTTTTCGTCTCATGCGGGCAAAACTTAATTACCCAGTTTTATTACTGACTAGTACAAGCTAGAATCTACGTACTGCCGTAAAACTAAGCAAGTACTAGTAGAGGAAGATGCCCAAACTGAAGTGTAAACCAGCACATCGATCAACATAAATTCGGAACAGCGCCACAATAACAAATTACTACACAGCTGTCTGTATTTATGTCACCTAGGAGGTAGTAGGTCGCAGCAGGCCATTTCGCTTTGAACCATGCAGGGAAGATATTTCGCCGTTGAGATCGGTCGACGGAGAGCAAAGAAAAACGTTGCGTGCGAGATCTGTATGAAGGGGCATGGAATTGAAAGCAAAGCAGCAACGGGATCAGAAAAACTGAACGAGTATTAATTGCTCCGCCCAACCACTCGACACGGCACGCTATCGCTCTGGCTGCCCGTAGGAGAGCTGCTGCTACTCCTAGCGTAGGGGTACTGGGGCAGGGCGCCATATGCATGTACTACCCCGCCTGGGACAGCTGCGAAGCCAACGGGCCGAATCAAGAGCCGGTCGCGCGCGTACCCCGTGGATTTCGATGGCGTCGATAACTACGCGCCGGTGTAGAATTAATTAGCAGGTGAGAGCGACCGTACGGCTCCGTTCTACCGCTCCAAACGTACTGCGCCTGGCCATGGCATCTGCTAGCAGAGGTGGCTAGCTAGCTTTCACATGCTCGGAAATGGCATGAACACCAACTAAGGTGGATGAAAGTAACATGGAGAGTCTAATGCCCAAAAATGGCGGTCTCGTTGCCGGATAAAAACAAGCGAAGTAAAACGAGTGAGGCGAGGTGGCTGGCCGTACCGCGGCGCCGAAGGAGAGCTTGGCCTTGCGGCCGTTGAGCAGCACGCTGCCGGAGAGGAAGGCGTTGGCGGCGAGGCGGCCGGCGAGGGCGTCGAGGAGCGTGGACTTGCCGGAGCCGGACGGGCCCATGAGCGCCGTCAGCGACCCGGGCTCGGCGAAGCCGGTGAGCTCGTCCAGCACGGTCTGCGTCTTGCCGGGGCCCAGCGCCACGGTGACCGACAGGTCCTTCCACGTCAGCCTCGCCGACACCTCGCCGATGAGCACCGCCGCGCCCGCTCCGGGCATCGCCTTGCTGTCCCGCCACAGCGTCTCGCTCAGCGGGCTCAGCCCCACCACCATCGCCCCGCTGGCCGACGTCGCGGTCGCGCCGTTGGCCTGCAGCTCCACCATGGCCTGCCCGGCCGCCGTCCTCCGCGTGTCCTCCCCTCCTCCTCCTCCTCCTCTCATGGCTCCCGCCCGCACTGGCGGCGACGCGAGGGAGCTCTCCTCGGAGGGAGAGGTCAGTGGATGTGATGCGATGCGATGTGAAGTGGCTTGTGTTTAGCTGCTGCTGCTGCTGCTGCTGCTGCTGCTATAGGAGGGAGGGAGGGAGGGGGTAGCAAGGCAGGAGTTATAAAGGAGGAAGGCAAAGCATGCATGCATAATGAAGGTGGGGAGTTAATGGATGAATGGAGCAATCGGAGAGCGGTGCGGCTGCGATGCGAGGCCATCTATTCACAAACTGACAACCAATTGTCTTCTTTAGGCTTTGGCTGACAGCACATGGCCTACTCCAACACTGCTCATGTTATTGTGCACAGTGCTGGGTTAGGGTTTTGTTTGGAACCAAGCCATTTTTGGAGAAATTGTGTGACGATAGGAATCCTTTATGGACGGAATGCACCAAGAGAAACATTTCATCTTTTTTTTGGAAACGTTAAAAACCGGACGACGGATTTTTAAGCATTGACAAAATGAACGTTTTTATGTCGCGTGGATGATAATTTTGTTTAATAAGCACGGCAAATCCTGGCAAAAAACTGAACATGACGGATTTTGCTATGCTTGCTAAAGGAATTTTCACCCTCGCGACAACATAATTTACCATAATAAACGCTCTTTTGTCATGCTTGAAAATCTAACATTTGCTGGCTATCAAGTCCCTTTTTGGGTTCCGCCAAGGCAAAATGAGCGAAAACACTCCATTTAAATTCTTTTGACAAGTCTGAAGGAACATCACTCTTAATTTTCTCTTCTCCTTCCCATTAATTTTAGTCTCCATCATCTAAGGTTGGTCCCTTCGTTCCCTACTCTCTAAGTGTCAAAATTGTTCAGATCTTATCTTTTCCTCAATGGATTTGTTTTAATGTTGACTAGTTATTTGTCCGTGCGTTGCAATGGAGGCATACATATTTTAGCGGGTTTAACATCGATTATGCCCGACATACACCTTACAATTTTTTTCCCGACCGGCGAACCGTACAACAATTGTTCTATGGTATATTTTCATTAATTAAAAAAAGCATATACAAAAGTGTTACATGAAGGCAAAAGCCTTAACCAATGCCAGTGCAGTCAAACATTAAATGAAATTACAGGCTGCTTTCAGTCCAGGACTTGATCTTGTTTACTTTAGTTGTCTTAGCTCTCAACGGAGACATTGTGAGTCCTTCCTTCATGTTAAATTTTCAGCACTGGGGGTGAGCAACTGTTTTTTTGAAGATATTATCATTTCGGACAGACCAAAGACTCCAACACCCAATAATGATAATGTCAAGTGCCAAGTCTTTTGGAAGAATTGAGATAGCCAGACGTATCTCATCAAAACTTGATATTCCTCTTCTTCTAGTGGGCATGATTTCGTTCCAGCGGTGCAAAGAGAATGGGCGGTCCCAAAATAGGTGCATAGATGTTTCCTCGGCCTTGTCATTGCAGAGAACACATTCATATGATTCCAGAAACATAGATTTTCTTCTCAAAAGATTCCTGGTATTGACTCTGTCAAAGAGGAGCAGCCAAAAAAAGATTTTGTGCCTAAGCATGGTGGAGGCTTTCTGAAGGAGCTTGAAAATGAAGTGGTTGTTGTTGGGACCTATCGAGCAATTGTACATCTTCATGGAGGACTAGGATGGTGAGGTCCAGGTGTAAGCCCAAGAGTCATTGTGGTTAACCACACGCGGATTATTGATGATTTCCTGAATTTCAATGAATTGTTGATGTGCTTCAGTGGATAGTGGTCTGCGGAAAAGATTTTCCACATCCTCATAATGGATAGCTTGGTGGAGTTTGATGTATGAGTTGATTGTGAAGGAGTAGAGCTCAGGGTGCTACTGTTGGGGGGGGGGGATTCCATGGATCTTTCCAGAGTCTGATAGTGTCACCAATGCCAATTTTACATTTTGCAAATCTATGGAATGAGGGCAGTAGTTTGAGAATGTCTGATACGTCTCCAACGTATCTATAATTTTTTATTGTTTCGTGCTAATATAGTATCAATTTTGGATGTTTTATATGCAATTATATGCTATTTCATATCATTTTTTGGGACTATCCTATTAACCTAGTGCCCATGCCGGTTGTTGTTTTTTTGCTTGTTTTGGCTTTTCATGAAATCAATATCAATGGAGTCCAAACGGGAAAAAAATATCTTTCGATTAATTTTTTCTGGACCAGAAGGGACCCTAGAAGGTTCAGAGGAGGCCAGAAGAGCCATGAGGGAGCGACAAGCTCATAGGGCGCACCCCCTGAGCTTGTGGGCCCCTCATGGCACGTGCTGACCTAATTCCAAACCTATAAATTCAGAAATATTCCCAAACAAACAGAGAGCCACCCGAAACACTTTTTCCGCCGCTGCAAACTTATGTTCTTCCGTGATCCCATATGGAGGCCTTTTTTGGTACTCTGCCGGAGGGGGAATTGATCACAGAGGGCTTCTACATCATCCTTGCCCCCTTCCGATGATGCGTGAGTAGTTTACCACAGACCTACGGGTCCGTAGCTAGTAGCTAGATGGCTTCTTCTCAGTCTTTGATCTTCAATACCATGTTCTCCTTGATGTTCTTAGAGTTCTATCCGACGTAATCTTCTTTTGCGGTGTGTTTGTCAGGATCCGATGAATTATGGGTTTATGATCAAAATATTCATGAGAAGTAATTGAGTCTTTTCTGAACTTTATTATGCATAATCTGTATAACTTTGTATTTGTCTCTGATCTTTCCATTTGGTTTGGCCAACTAGATTGATTTATCTTCAGCAGGAGAGGTGCTTTATAATGGGTTCAATCTTGCGGTACTTTATCCCAGTGACAAAGTAGGGGTCAAGACACATATTTGTATTGTTGCCATTAAGGTAAAACGATGGAGTTTATTCATATTAGTTGAGTTTAGTTTGTCTGTATCATGTCATCTTGCTTAAGGCATTACTCTGTTTTACTGACTTAATACCCTAGATGCATGCTGGATAGCAGTCGATGGGTTGAGTAATAGTAGTAGATGCAGGCAGGAGTCGGTCTATTTGTCTCGGACGTGATGCCTATGTACATGATCATTGCCTTGAATATCGTCATAACTATGTACTTTTCTATCAATTGTCCAACAATAGTTTGTTTACCCACCATATGCTATGTGTTCGAGAGAGAAGCCTCTAGTGAAAACTACCCAGGTCTACTTTTATCATATATAAAAAACAAAATATCCTTGCTGCAATTTTATTACTTTTATTTTGTTTTATAATTTATCTATCAACCATTACGAGGTTTGATCCTTTCAATCAACGAGTTCAAGGGGATCGACAACCCTCTTGCACGTGTTGGGTGCAAGTATTTGCTTTTGCGTGTGCATGTGTTGTTCACGAGGCTTGCATGATTCAACTATTGGTTCGATAAACCTTGGTTATCACCGAGGAAATACTTATCTCTATTGTATTGCATCTCCTCTCCTCTTCGGGGAAAATCTCAACGCAGTTCACAAGTAGCAGGAAGAATTTTTGGCTTCGTTGCCGGGGAGACATCATCAAAACCTATCAAGTACCTTTGTACAAACTATCATCTACTTGCTCTACTTTTTATTTGCCTTTGCCTCTCAGTTTCATCTCCCCCACTTCTCATAAAAAATTACAAAAACACAAAAATATTTTTACTTGCGTGTTTGCTTGCTTGAAATTGATATCATGTATGTGTTTGAGAAAGTTATTGTTGAAAGTGCTAGTGAAGATAGTACTAATGAATTTCTTGAGGAAAAACGTAAATTCTTCTATCTTAATCATAATCCTTTGGAGAAGAAAGCTCCCAAAAATTTCAAAACTAAAATCTATCATGTGGGTAGTGGGAATATCATTGGGAAGAATATCATTCAAGAATTCTTTAATTGCATGGGAGTTATACCAATAATTAAAGGGTCTATTCTTGACAAAACAATTTGCTATGTGGATGCTATTGCCATGATTGTGGTTAAGTTAGAAAGAAAATTCTTGCATATTCATTCGGCTTTACAAAAGATATTCTATGAACTTCCCAACATCCATAACCCTAGGACTAAAAAGATTGCCACCATTATTCTTATGCATGAATTGGATTACATAATTCGGGAAGTTAGGGACATCTTTGCTTTTTATATAGTAGATTTTTAGCATCAGCCTATAGAAGAAATCCTTCATGACAAGGACACCATACGTAGGTTGGAATCTAGTGATTATTTTGCTTATGGTGAAAATATTAGGAAGAGAGTTCCCTACTCCAAAGTTATTAAAACTTTGTACCACCACACTTGTGATAAATTTGAGTGGATCACTAAGGAAATTGATGAGGGATTTAGTGTAGTATGATTTGAAAGCATGGCTAGGGATGCAATTGATGATGAAATACATGTTTTGCATGAGGATCTCTACTTTGATGATTCGGAATTTGAAGTTATGAATGTCAAAATTATCGAACAAAGTCTCTTTAAATATTTAAGTTCTCCTACTAGAAAAGTAGAACATGAGAATAGAGAATCAAAGAGAGAAGCTTTTGAGGAATTGATTAAAATGACTTGGGTAAGAAATATGACAATACCTGAAACAATGCCTTACGCCTAGCTAGGAGCGTAAATCAATAACGCTTGTTGGGAGGCAACCCAATATTTATCTTATTTTCCTTTCTATTTTCTGTTTTTTGTGTGTTGAGACAATTATAATACTGTTAGGATTGTGTTTTTGTGTTTTAGTTAGTGTTTGTGCCAAGTAAAGCCTTTGGGATGATTTGGTTGATAGTTGATTTGATTCTATGGAAAAAATAGAAACATTTGTGCCCAATCCGGGGATTTGCAAAAATCACTGGAACGTGCTTTTGATCTGAGTTTTTTACACATGATGGATATACAAATTTTCCATGGTTTCCTAATTTTTAGAATGTTTAGAGGTACAGAAGTATGGCATTTTTTCAAATTATTATAGACTGTTCTATTTTAGACAGATTTTGTTTTCGTTACATCATTTGCTTCTTTTGATTATTCTATGGATTATATCAGGCGCTATAAGTAATGGAGAAGTTAGAATACAGTAGGTATTATGCAATAATAAAATATGAATGGGTTCATAACAGTACCTAAAGTTTGTGATTTGCTTGTTATACTAACGGATCTCACGAAGTTTCGTTGAGTTTTGTGTGCTGAAGTTTTCAAGTTTTGGGTGAGATCACGATGGATGAAGGAATAAGGAGCAGAAAGACCCTAAGCTTGGGGACGCCCAAGGCACCCCAAGGTAATATTCAAGGAAGACCCAAGCGTCTAAGCCTGGGGATTCCCTGGATGGCATCCCCTCTTTCGTCTACAAACCATTGGTATATTACTTGGAGCTATATTTTTATTCATCACATGATATGAGTTTTACTTGGAGCGTCTTGTGCCATAGTAATTTTTTGTTTGTTTGCTTTTTGGTTTGCCACAATAATTGTTTGCTCGATGATAACCCACAAGTATAGGGGATCAAAATAGTTTTCGAGGGTAGAGTATTCAACCCAAATTTATTGATTCGACACAAGGAGAGCCAAAGAATATCTGCAAGTATTAGCAGTTGAGTTGTCAATTCAACCACAACTGGGGAACTAAATATCTATAGCAGATGATTAGTAAAACAGTAGTATGTAGTTTGATATTGATAACAACGATAGCAGTAGTAACGGCAACAGTAGTAGTAGCAGTTCTATAGAAATTGTAACAGTAGCAACAGTAGTAGTAACTTAGCAAAGATCAATATGTGAAAAGCTCGTACGCATTGGATTGGTGATGGATAATTATGTTGGATGGCATTCATCATGTAACAATTATGATCTAGGGCAACACAGAACTAGCTCCAATTCATTAATGTAATGTAGGCATGTATTCTATTTTTAGTCATACGTGCTTGCGATAAGAACTTGCATGCCATCTTTTGTCCTACCCTCCCGTGGTAGCGGGGTCCATAAGGAAACTAAGAGATATTAAGGCCTACTTTTAATAGAAAACTGGAACAAGATATTAACACATAGTAAATACATGAACTCCTCAAACTACGGTAATCACCAGAAAGAATCCCAATTATTGTCACCTTGGGGTATGCAGATCATAACACGTAATAGGTGCGTATAACTTGCAAGATAGGATCGAGAACACAAATATATTCATGAAAACATAAAGGGTTCAGATATGAAATCATGGCACTCGGGCCTTAGTGACAAGCATTAAGCATAGGAAAGTCATAGCGAGATCAATCTCAGAACATAGTGGATACTAGGGATCCAACCCATCACCGTCTAGCGAGTCTATGAAGGAATTACTCACTCCAGGCAGTGAGCATCATGAGATTGGTGATGGAGGATGGTTGATGATGATGGTAACAACAAATCCCCCTCTCCGGAGCCCTGAACAGACTCCAGATCTGCCCTCCTCATGAAGAACATGAGGTGGTGGCGGCTCCGTAACATAAAATGCGATGAAACTTCCTCCCTTATTTTTTCATGGGAAATAGGAATTTATAGGCTTGAGATTAGGGTCAGCGGAGCCTCTGGGCCCCACGATCTACCAGGGCGCACCCAGGGTGGTGGGCGCGCCCTGGTGCCTCGTGGGCAGCAAGTGGCCCCCCTCTAGTGGGTGTTTGCTCCAGTATTTTTTATTTATTCCATCAAAAATCTCCAAAAAAAAAATCGTCGAATTTTGAGAACTTTTATTTCTGCACAAAAAACACCATGGTAGTTCTGCTGAAACAACATCAGTCCAGGTTAGTTTCATTCAAATCATGCAAATTAGAGTCCAAAACAAGAGCAGAAGTGTTTGGAAAAGTAGATACGACAGAGACGTATCAACTCCCCAAGCTTAACTCATTGCTTGTCCTCAAGCAATTCAGTTGACAAACTGAAAGTGATAAAGAAAACTTTTATGAACTCTTTTGTTCTTGTATCTATATATATGCTTAAATAATACCGAGGTTTTCAGCAAAGATCATAACTAACCATGAAAATGATAACTCTTGGAAATTATATTCATTCATATAAATGGCATTATCAACTAGCGAGTCATAATAAAATATCTCAGATGCCAACACTTTGTCAAAACAATCATGATATAATATGACAACATGGTATCTCGCTAGCCCTTTCTGAGACCGCAAAGCATAAATGTAGAGCACCTCCAAAGTTCAAGCAGCGACTAAACATTGTAATTCATGGTATAAGAGATCCAGTCATGATGCACACAAAATTAACTATACATAATGCATAAGAATGACAATAGTGCTATCAGGACTGGTGCTTGTTTGAGAAGGTGATGACTCAACAATAAAAGTAATAGATAGGCCCTTCGTAGAGGGAAGCAGGGCCTTGCAGAGGTGCCAGGGCTCGAAGCTTAAATCGGAGGTAAATTTAATTTTGGGAGGTATGCCTTTCCTTCAACTTCATGACCAAGAATTTTCAATATCTTCCATGCTAATTAAACAAATTGCCAGCGGTTCCCAAACGAAAATGTAAATCTACTCCCCCTCCACAAAAAAACACAAGCCATGGCTAGCCGAATCCTCGGGTGCCCTCCATACCAACAACTTTTTGGGGGAGTTTGTTTTAATATTTTGGAATTTTAATCAAGGGACCGGGCATCCCGATTACCAGCCCCTCTCGTGTAAGGAGAATTGGATAAACACCCATCATGAGAATAAACCGGTTAGCATGGAAGATACTGACCGCCCCTTGTCACTTCATGAGTGGTACGGGCACACAAAACAGATGTTCACTTGAATATTTAGAGGTGGCACATGCAAAATTACTTGGAACAACAGAGTAATAGCGCATATAGGTAGATATAGTGGACTCATCTGGAAAAACTTTGGTTTAGGGATTTTGATGCACAAGCAGTATTCCGCTTAGTACAGGCAAAGGCTAGCAAAAGATTGAGAAGCAACCAACTAGAGAGCGAAAATGGTCATAAACATGCATTGTGAATAATTAACATTGAATACTAGCATGAGTAGGATATAAACACCAGGAACATAAATAGCGTGGAGGCTATGCTGGTTTTGAATCAATTACATGTGTGAACATGTGCCAAGTCAATCCACTTGAAACATGCAGAGGAGGATACCATATCATCATACCACATCATAATCATTTAATGCATGTTGAAACCCAAGATAAATCATTATCCACTCCTAGCTACATAAGCATGGCATGAGCAACTATAATATCTAATTGTCTTCATAAACATGTTTAATCATAATATGATGAATCATGGATACCGAGTTAAACATACTTACAAAAACAAAAACAAGTTGAGTTCATACCCGCTTTTCCTTCCCACAACCACTTCATCAAATTATCGTCATTATTGCCTTTCACTTGCATGACCAAATGATATGAAAATAATAACAGTGCGCGAGTGTCGTGGACTAAGCTGGAATCTGCAAACATTTTATTCAAAGGAGAAGATAAATAATATGGCTCTTTGTTAGGTCAACAATAATGCATATGAGATCCACACACCATTTTCATTGTGGTCTTCTCCTTACGATGATTCAACAAAAGAAAAGAAAATAATTTCAGAGAAACACACTAAAATATTTTTAGAGTTTTTAGTTTTTTCTTGAAGAAAGAAATGGATGAAATAAAAATAAAAATGAGAAAAACTATTTACACGGGAAAACTCCCAACAAGCAAAAGAAGAAACGAGACATCTTTTTGGGTTTTCTTTTAACACTATAACTAATTTAAACCAGGAAAAAGACCAAAAAGAAGCGATAAATATTTTTTGATTTGATTTACCAAAGTTTTTTAAACACACAAGAAGAAAGCAAGAAAATAAAAGTAACGTGGATTATAAAATGAAAAAGGATGAACACCGACAACTGAAATGTCTGAACATGAATGTAATGTCAGTGAGAAATACGTACTCCCCCAAGCTTAGGCTTGTGTCTAGCTTGGTAATCACCATTGCTGGTCTGGGTAATTATCAAAGTGATAGCTCATGGAGGCTCTCCATGCCTCCTCCTCTTCCAGGAGAGCGCCTTCTACTACTCTGTTGTGCTCGCGTGCCTCGCTCTTGTGGATGTAGTATCTTTGTTTACTCTGAAAGTCAAAGAGAGTAGGTGCATGCAAAATAACAGGTACAATATGATTTTTATCAAACATTAGGTTATAGTTATAGTTCTGTTAATAAACTTATGGTGTTGCATTGCCTCAAAGTCTAAATATTTGTTAGGTAAGATAGGATCGTTGGGACTAGGTGAGACTCCTAGCCTTGCATCTATGCGAGAGGCATAAATTCCTCCATAAAAATGGCCACTATTCGTGTTGCACTGCAACCTCCATGCAACAATTGCCCCAAGGTTATATCTTTTGATGCCTATTAGAGAAGTATGAATAATGCTCAAGTCAGGGGCTCAAAGTGTACTACAGTCTTGTTTACCCACGATGCATTTGCCATTAAACAATGTAAAGTAAGGAATAGAGGGAAACTGAAGACTTTTTTATTCTAGCTTGTGTGACTCTCTATCCTCACCATTACAAAGACTATTCAGGAACATATCATAATCCCTTTTTTTGGTTCATCTAGTGAGCCCCAATATGGAATTTTACATGCATCATAGAATTCTTCTAGAGGCATATTATAAGCTCGGTCATATAAGTGAAATAAAACTCTAGTAGTGTAGGGATGAACTCAAAGTTTTTAGTGAATGAGATGGTAAGGTTGTAGTGTTGTGTGCACTTTTCTGCGATGAAGGGAGCGGTCTTAGCATTATGAATATATTCATCAAATTCTTCTTTAATACCAGCACCTATCATAAACTCGTCGCACGACCACCGACATGATTTGGTATCGATAATCCACACTGATCTTGCCCTTGGTTCAACATAGGCTTGTCGTATCGGGCTCTCACTCGAAGACCCTTCAGAGGACCTCCTCCTTGAAGAAAACCAGGAAAAGTTCATTTTTCTGTGAATTTTTTTTTGATTTTTTTGGGCCACAAAATGATGTCAACAAAACTTCACAAGATTGATAGCAACCACTCATGAATATCTAGAGGCTATATCAAGCATTCAAAGTACGTGGAACTCAAAGAATTCAACATACAAGCTCATTTTCAGTAGCACCAAGAGCGGCTAATTCTGCAAAATATATTCCACTAGAGCAAAAACTAATTGGAGCAATGGGGAGTGAGGTACCAAGTAGAATCCTCCAAAATAGTTTTGGAAACGGAGCTCCGAGCAAAGAGATCGAAAATCTTAGGTTTGGGAGCAAGAACACGAGAGAGAGAGAGAGAGAGAGAGAGAGAGAGAGAGAGAGAGAGAGAGAGAGAGAGAGAGAGAGAGATAACAGGAATTTTTTTAGAGGTAAGAGACGAAGTGGGCTGAAGGAATAAGTGAGGGGGTCCGTATGGGGTCCACAAGCCACCATGGCGTGCCGTGGTGCCTTGTGGGCACCTGGGGCACCCCTAGGGTGTTCTCAGTGCCAAAAACTCTTAAATGTTGTAGAAAAATTCATGTTAAAATTTCAGATAATTTTGAGTACTTCTATTTTGGGGCTATTTTTTATTGCACTAATAATTCAGAAAAGAGGATAATCATGGCATTTTATTGCATTTAACTAAAAATAATAGAAAACAAAAAGTGGGTACAAAAGGTTGTGCTTACTAAATTCATCGACCACATTCCTCTAAAAAGAATCCATTAAAAAGGTTGATCAAGTCTTATTAACAAACTATTTCTGAGTAACATGAAATCGAAGAATCTTCGTATAACACTAGGTTACCTCAAAGGGGATATGCATCTCCCAAATAATAAGTGTTTCATACTTCTTTTTGACAGTAGGAAGAGGGAGTTGAAATTTTTAATAGTAATTGCCGGAGTCTTTTCAATAACATTAATACCATTTACTTGAAATTGTTTCTTCGGAAAGTGCACCATATGTTCATTACCATTGATATAAAAAGTGACCTTGCTTTTGTTGCAATCAATAACAGCCCCTGCGTTATCTAAAAAGGGTCTACCAAGGATAATCGATATATTGTCGTCCTCGAGCATATCAAGTATAACAAAGTCTGTTAAGATAGTCACATTTGCAACTACAACAGGCACATCCTCACAAATACCGATAGGTATGGCAGTTGATTTATTAGCCATTTGCAATGTATTTCAGTAGGTGTGAGTTTATTCAAATCAAGTCTTCTATATAAAGATAAAGGCATAACACTAACACCGGCTCCTATATCACATAAAGCAGTTTTGACATAATTTCTTTTACTGGAGCATGGTATAGTTGGTATTCCTGGATCTCCTAGTTTCTTAGGTACTCCATCCTTCAAAGAATAATTTGCAAGCATGGTGGATTCCAGCTTCAGGTGTTTTTTCTTTTATTAGTGACAATATCTTTCATATACTTAGCATAGGGCCATCTTCAAGATATCAACCAAACGGGTACGTAAAAAGACTGGCCTAAGCATTTCAGCAAAGCGTTCAAATTCTTCCTCATCCTTATTCTTATGTGGCTTAGGAGGAAAGGGAATGTGTTTCTGAACCCATGGTTCTCTTTCTTTACCATGTTTTCAAGCAATGAAAATCTCTCTTATCATAACGTTTATTTTTAGGAGGTGGGTTATCAACATCAACAACAGGTTCTATTTCAACATCATTATCAGGTACTTTATCATTGTCTGATTGAGCATATACATGAACATCATCATTATCACTAGGTGAATGTTCATTATCAGATTGCATCTCAGCATCATAAATAGGAGCATCATTACTATCCTCAAAAGGTTTTTCTACTCATGTTCACTAGAAGTATGCAAAGCTCTATCATTTTTCTTTTTAGATGGACTAGGTGCATCTATATTAGTTCTTTGAGAGCCTTGTTCAATTATTTTAGGGTGACCTTCAGGGTAAAGTGGCTCCCGAGTCATTCTACCTCCTCTAGTCATTACCCTAACAACCTGATCATTCATTTCATTGAGCAAATCATTTTGAGATTTAGAAACTTGTTCTAACTGGGTTTGGACCATGGAAGCATGTTTACCTACACCTTTGACATCATTAGCAATTCTAAACAACAAGTCACTCAAGCGATCAATCATGTAGGCATTATGTTTCAACGACTTCTTAACATATGCACTAAATTTTTCTTCCTTAACAATGTAATTGTCAAATTCATCCAGGCATTGACTAGAAGATTTATTATAAGGGATATCACTTTATCAAATCTTATAAGAGAATTTACCTCTACTACCTGTGTTGGAGTGTCAAGACCATGCATTTCTTCAATAGGTGGTAAATTCGTAACATATTCAGATTTAATACATTTTTCTTTCATAGATTTATTTGCCTCTTGCATATCTTCAGGACTGAGAAATAGAATATCCCTCTTCTTCAGATTTGTTTTAGGCGGTGGTTCAGGGAGTGTCCAATCATTACCATTCTTCAATATATTATTCAATAGTTCTTCAACTTGTTCAATAGTTCTTTTGCTAAAAACACAACTAGCACAACTATCTAGGAAGTCCCTAGATTAGTCCATTATAAAATATATCAAGTATTTCATTTTTCTTAAGAGGATGATTAGGCAAAGCGTTAAGTAATTGGAGAAGCCTCCCCCAAGCTTGAGGGAGATTCTCTTCTTCAATTTGCACAAAGTTAAATATTTCTTGTAAGGAAGCTTGTTTCTTATGAGCAGGAAAATATTTTCAAAGAAGTAATATATCATATCCTAAAGAGTATGCACACAACCAGGAGCAAGAGTATTAAACCATGTGTTAGCATCACCCTTTAACGAGAAAGGAAACAAATTAAGAATATAATTTAGCAATTTTTTCCTCATGAGCAAATAGTGTGGCTATATCATTCAACTTAGTAAGATGTGCCACAACTGTTTCAGTTTCATAACCATGGAAAGGATCAGATTCAACCAAAGTAATTAACTCAGGGTTGACAGAGAATTCATAATCCTTCTCATTAACAAAGATAGGTGAAGTAGCAAACTTAGGATCATATTTCATTCTAGCATGCAAAGATTTTTCTTTAAGCTTACATAGTAGTTTCTTAAGATCATCTCTATCATTACAAGCAAGAAATTCCCTAGCTATCTTTCCATACATAACATAACCCTCAGGTATCTCAGGCATTTCATATCTAGGATAGCTAGGCCTAATAGGTGAATCATAATTTTCAGTTTCAGTAATTTCATCAGTTTCAGCATTCTCAAATTCTTTAGCTTTAGCAAGTTGTTCATCAAGAAATTCACCTAGCAGCACAGTTTTATCATGCAAAGTACTAGCATCATAAGTATCATCATTCATAGCAGAAGTAGCATGGTCAACTACTTGCGACATATCAAAATTAATAGCATGTGGTGGTGTCCCAAGTTTACTCAAAATAGAAGGAGAATCAAGTGCAGAGCTAGAAAATAGTTCCTTACCTCCCCTCGTCCTAGAGGGAATGATCTTTGTTCTATCATATTTTAGATTCTTCATAGTGATCAACAGATATAAATCCCAAGTAACTCAGAAAATATGGCTATGCTCCCCGGCAATGGCGCCAGAAAAAAGGTCTTGATAACCACAAGTTAGGGGATCGCACCAGTTTTCGAGGGTAGAGTATTCAACCCAAATATATTAATCGACACAAGGGGAGCCAAAGACTATTTGCAAGTATTGGTAGTTGAGTTGTCAATTCAACCACACCTGGAGAACTAAATATTTGTAGCAAAATGATCAGTAGCACAGTAGTATGATAGTTTGATATTGGTAACAACGATAGCAGTTGATAACCCACAAGTATAGGGGATCAGTTGTAGACTTTCTCGATAAATAAGAGTGTCGAATCCAACGAGGAGCTAAAGGTAGGATTTGTGTTCCCTTCAAGTTCTATCGACCACCGATACAACTCTATGCACGTTTAGAGTTCACTTTACCTAGAACAAGTATGAAACTAGAAGTACTTTGTAGGTGTGGTAAGATAGGCTTGTAAGATAATAAAGACCACGTAAATAAAAGTTAGGGGCTGTTTAAATAAAGAAACAATTAACTTAGTATAACGAGTGTGGATTGGTGGTGGTAGGATTTGCGGAATTGTCCCTTAGCAATTGACTATGTTAATTACTAGACCGATAGCAAGTTTTTATGTGGGAGAGGACACTGTTAGCATGTCGTCCCTTACTTGGAATTCTATGCACTTATGGTTGGAACTATTTGCAAGGATCCGCAACTACTATAGTTCATTAAGGTAAAACCCAACCATAGCATTAAGATATATATTGGCCCCCCCTTCAATCTTGTATGCATCAATTTTAATGGTAAGCTAAAGCTGCTATCAACATACAACTAACCCTATGGTGTGATCCACATGCATGCTCATATGATGGGCACCAAAGGACAACAACATAACCACAAGCAAATTAAACCAATCATAGCAATCCACCAATTACCTGATAGGACAACAAAAATCTACTCAGACATCATAGGATGGCAACACATCATTGGATAATAATCTGAATCATAAAGCACCATGTTCAAGTAGAGGGTACAACGGGTTGCGGGAGAGTGGACCACTGTAGATAGATGGGGGAAGGTGATGGAGATGTTGGTGAAGATGACGGAGTTGTTGGAGTAGATCGCCGTCACACGATGATTACCCCGGTGGCGTTCCGGCGCCATCGGGAGAGAAGGGGAGAGAGCACCCCTCCTTCTTCTACTTCCTTGACCTCCCCTTAGATGGGAAGAGGGTTTCCCCTCTGGTCCATGGCCTCCATGGCGACGGGGGCGGGAGCCCCTCCGAGATTGGATCTCTCTCTCTCTCTCTCTCTGTTTACTCCTGTTTCTCTGTTTCCAGATTTTGGCCTTTCACCGTTTCCTAAATTCCCGGAGACCCGTAACTCCGATTGGGTTGAAATTTTAACACGATTTTTATCCGAATATTAGCTTTCTTGCGGCGAAAGAAGGGCACCAACCGCCTTACAGGGGCCCGACAAGCCTCCTAGACGCGCCCTAGGTAGGGGGGCGCGCCCTAGGGCTTGTGGGCCCCTCGGGCATCGTCTCAAATTGATTTTTTCCCCAAAAATCATAAATATTCCAAAATAAATCTTTGTAATTTTTTATCGCGTTTGGACTTTGTTTGGTATGGATATTCTGCGAAAGAAAAAACATGCAACAAACAAGAACTGACACTGGGCACTGGATCAATATGTTAGTCCCAAAAATAATATAAAAAGTTGCCAAAAGTATATGAAAGTTGTAGAATATTGGCATGAAACAAACAAAAATTATAGATATGATGGAGACATATTAGCATCCCCAAGCTTAATTCCTGCTCGTCCTCAAGTAGGTAAATGCTAAAAAAGATAATTTTTGATGTGGAATGCTACCTAGCATAATCTTGACCATAAAATCTAATCATGGAATGAATAGTAAGACATGGGTGATTCAAGGCAATAGTCTATCAATTTGACATAAAGACATCAATACTCGGGCATCCCAACAAACAATCATGTCTTTCAAAATATCAATTCTAAAGAACACTATCCCTACAAAATCATATAGCCTTCTCATGCTCCATCTTCTTAACAAAAAATATAAATCATGCACTATCCCGGTGTTAGCAAGCAATTGGTTCATATTTTTTAACGCGCTTCAACTTTTTCAACTCTCACGCAATACATGAGCGCAGTCCATGGATATAGCACTATGGGTGGAATAGAATGCGGTGGTAGAGGTTTATGCGGAGAAGATAGAATTGAGAAAGTCTCACATGAACTAGGCGGATCAACAGGTTATGAAGATGCCCATCAATCGATATCAATGTGAGGAGTAGGGATTGCCATGCAATAGATGCACTAGGAGCTATAAGTGTATGAAATCTCAAACTAAAAACTAAGTAGGTGTGCATCCAACTTGCTTGCTCATGAAGACCTCGGGCATTTGAGGAAGCCCACATCGGAATATACAAGCCAAGTTCTATAATGAAAAATTCCCACTAGTATATGAAAGTGACAATATAGGAGACTCTCTATATGAAGAACATGGTGCTACTTTGAAGCACAAGTGTGGTAAAAGGATAGTAACATTGCCCCTTCTTTTTTTCTCTTATCATTTTTTTATTTTCTCTCTTTTTTCTTCTTTTTAGGCTCTTTGGCCTCTCTTTTTTGGGGGGGCTATTTGGCCTCTTTTTTTAATTTTAAGTCCGGAGACTCACCCCGATGTGGGGGAATCATAGTCTCCATCATCCTTTCATCACTAAGGCAATGCTCTAATAATGATGATCATCACACTTTTATTTACTTACAACTCGATACTAGAACAAAATATGACTCTATATGAATGCCTCTGGCGGTGTACCAGGATGTGCAATGATCTAGCGTAGCAAAGATATCAAAAATGGACAATCCATGAAAATATCATGCTAGTTGTCTTACGATCATGAAAAGCAATATGACAATGAACGCTCAAGTCATGTATATGATGATGATGGAAGTTGCATGGCAATATATCTTGAATGGCTACGGAAATGCCATAATAGGTAGGTATGGTGGATGTTTTGAGGAAGGTATAAGGAGGGGTTTATGCACCGGCGAAAGTTGTGCGATGGTAGAGAGGCTAGCAATTGTGGAATGGTGAGAGTGCGTATAATCCATGGACTCACATTAGTCATAAAGAACTCACATACTTATTGCAAAAGTTCATTAGCCCTCAAAGCAAAGTACTACTACACATGCTCCTAGGGGGGAGGTTGGTAGGAGTTAACCATCGCGCACCCCTGACCTTCACGCAAAGATAGACAATCAAGGATAAATTGTGCTCCAACTTCCTAGCATAACGGGAAACCATACGTGCATGCTTCGGGAATCACAAACCTTAACACCAATATTCTTACAAAACCATAATCATTCAGGAGTACCTCCCACATATTACCATTCTATATTGCAAAACTATTGCAAGGAAT
Source organism: Triticum aestivum (assembly GCF_018294505.1). Lineage (NCBI taxonomy): Eukaryota > Viridiplantae > Streptophyta > Magnoliopsida > Poales > Poaceae > Triticum > Triticum aestivum. The sequence goes on from NC_057798.1 coordinate 563,792,527, forward strand.
CAAACATATCATACTCAGTGATCTACAAGTTTTATGTAGGATTTTATGACTAACCATGTGAATGACCAATTCCTATTAACTCTCTAAATAGATATAAGTGAAGCATGAGAGTTTAGTTCTTTCTACAAAAGATATGCCCACAACCTAACAAATATAAGTGAAGCAAAAGAGCATTCTACAAATGACGGTTTTCCTTTGTAGAGAAACAGGTAATGAAAACTTCAAATGATATAAGTGAAGCACATGAAGAATTCTATAGGCCATACTCAAAAGATATAAGCGAAGTGCATAGATCATTCTATAAATCAACCAAGGACTATCTCATACCAGCATGGTGTATAAAATAAAAATTGAAAATAAAAAATAAAAACAAAAAACGCTCCAATAATTTGCGCATATCATCTGACGAATAAAAATATAGCTCCAAGTAAGATTACTGATGGTCGTTAGAAGAAAGAGGGGATGCCTTCCGGGGCATCCCCAAGCTTAGTTGCTTGGGAGTCCTTGAATATTACCTTGGGGTGCCTCGCGCATCCCCAAGCTTAGGCTCTTGCTTCCTTCGTCCATCGTGATCTCATCCAAAACTTGAAAACTTCAATCACACAAAACTTAACAAAACCCTCGTGAGATGCATTAGTATGATAAAGCAAATCACCACTTTAAGTACTATTGCAAACCCATTCATATTTTATTTTTGCATTATACCTATTGTATTCTAACTTGTCCATGTCTTATACCAACGATACAATCCATAGTTCCATCAAAACACACAAAACAATGCATAAAAAACAGAATATGTCAAAAATAAGATAGTCTTTAGCAATCCAAACATTAACCATACTTCTGTAACTCCAAAAATTCTGAAACATTAGGACAAAAAAATAAAATTTATAGCAGTGATGTGTAAAAATTTCAGAAACATTCGACGTTCGAGTAAAAAAATGAAAAATCACACACTACGGCCAAGTTTTTGTTTTTGCACTGCACATACCAAACAAGCAATCTAATCATCCTAAAGGCAAATCTTGGCACATTATTTTTATAATAAAATGGATTTGTACAAGGGGATAATTATTTTTGTTGAATAGTTTTTGTAATCACGGTTCACAAAGTTTCCATGGGCATGAGCAAAGTTCAAGGCTAGCTCCCACTTTAACAATTCTCGTCTTTCTCACTTTCGCTTTTCTTTTTATGAAATTTTTTAGGTTCCCCTCTATATTTTTTAAACTTTTTAAAAGCACACAAAAGAAGTAAATGGCTCTCTAAAACTTCTGTGTTGTCTCCTTGACAGCGCTTTCTTTAAAGCCATTAAGCTAGGCATATAGTACTCAAGTAATTGATCCGCCCGAATCCCAAGGTATATAAGACAATTTTAATTAACAATTATTTGTAATTTAGTATTGAGCACAAAGAAACATATATCATGCAACAACGAAGTCTAACTCTCTTCCTATGCATCGACATGTCATAAAAGAACAATTCGTGCACATCAAGTCACTACAAAAAAAATACACTTCTGTGATGATACATGTTTGTCACAATAGGTCGCGTTTTTTGTCATGCATGTACATCCATGATGATTTTATGACAGAATCAAGATAGTCATACCTGTGCTGTCGTAGAAGTGTTTCATGACATTACCAAAATTATCATCACGGAAGTGTCCACTTCCATGACGATAAATCACGCGTCATAGAAGTGCTTTCGTCAAGGGTGACCAACACGTGGCATCCATCGTAACGGAACGCCGTTAAGCTATCGGGTTGGCTTTTGGATCCGATAACCCGTTAACAGCCCCGACCAATGGGGATTTTCCATGTGTAAAATCATCATTGGCTGGAGGAAACACGTGTCCGCTCATCGTTGGGACAGATGTCATCCACTCATTGGACAGAAGGCGCCTATGATACGTCGACATGTGGCACGGCCCAACAGTGGCCCATTCGTGTGAAAAGGCCGGCCCGTTTGACTTGGTCAAAACGTGTCGGGCCGGCCCATGGAAAGCCTGTTAATGGCCTGTTCGCACATAGCCCATTTACAGCCCGCTAACCCAAGGCCCGTTATGCCCTATCCGAATTAGGCCTAGTAGCGTCATCTGGGCCATCCAATATGATTCCAGCCCATTTTCACTTCTGGCCCATGTATAGCCCATGACGTCTTTCGGCCCATATGAGGCCCTTTGTAACTATTGGCCCATTAACAGCCCGTGGTGAAACTGTCCCGTAATGAACAATGTATCGCTTTACACCCATTAACGGCCCGTGGTGAAACTGGCCCGTAATGAACAGTGTATCACTTTATACCCATTAACAGCCCGTTATTCTGTTGGGCCGTTTCTAGCCCAAGTTATCTTTCGGCCTTCTGAGGGCCCATTTATTCTTGGGCTCATTTGCAGCATTCGGTTACTTACGGCCCGTTACTGTCATTTTCTACTTGTGGGCCAAATTTAGCCCGTCGCTACAGTCGGCCCGTTTGTGGACCATTAATCTGTTGGGCCATTTTCATAGCATCACCAAATACGGCCTATTAACGGCCCGTTATGGTCAGCCCATAAAATGTACGATTTCCATTAAAGGCCCGTCTACGGCCCATTAAAGGCCCATACAAGACCCATAAATGAGTCGGCCCTTACAAGGCCCATGGATCCTACGAGATGTAGAAGGCCCATGGATCCTACAAGACGTAGAAGGCCCATGGATCCTACGAGACGTAGAAGGCCCATGGATCCTACGACCCATTGAAGGCCCATGGATCTGACGGCCCATTGAAGGCCCATGGATCCAACGGCCCATTGGAGGCCCATGGATCTGACGGCCCGTACATGGCCCATGGATCGTACGACCCATGAAGGGCCATGGTCAGGCGAGTTGGCCCCTGTTTGAACGATATAGCATATTCAAAGAATTATCCTACTCAATACTATCACCTCTAAAAAGCATACACTATACAACAAAGAGATCAAGGCATAGAAAGGTAGAATAATCCTACACTATACAATAAAGAAATTACAGCCGATTATACCCACTGGGCATTATGGTTCGGCACAGGTGATAATAAAACATACACAAACAGCAAATTACATATACTGGGCAAATACAGCTCATACATCATGGACGCGCATCAACTTAACACCATTTGAACTATAATCGATTGGCCGGATTCAGATAGCACAAATTTCAGTCTGTAAAATCTCCAATTCCTTCATGGTTACCTCAATGTCTTGTTTCATTTTTTTGACTCCTGCATCTAATACCTGCATATCCAGTCTCAACTTGTTGATTAAATGTTGACAATCATGTACACATTGTCTTGCCACCTCTAGTTGATGCTCGAGAACATCAGCACATTCCAATTCCAATCCATAATCATTCGGTAACGGCCATGCCGCACTGCTCGCAGATCTTTGTGTTGATGTCACTTCATCCTGAAATGTTTTTGTAAGTACACATGACTAGGGAAAAAATATAGTTACAACAGTCAAGCGAGCAAGACACTATTTTGTACTACATGGCAAAACAAGACTAACAATAATGTTACACATCACTTTAAAAAAAATGTTACACGTCATGAAGCATAAGCAGGTGATATTTTAAAAATTATAAAAAAGATAGTGTGTGCAGCCTGCATACAGAAATCCCTCTTAGCTCACCAGAGGAGCATGATGTTGGGGCCCAATCGAAAACACAGACAAGTTACAAATTTAGACAACACGTTGCATATAAGTAAGCAAGCAGTTGGCCATTCTGTAGCTCAACTAAAGTCTTAGGGAGCATAATGAACAGCAGAGGGTTTCATACAAACATACTACAGCAGGCAAAACTATGCAATCATTAGCGTAGTATAAACTAGATTGTGAGCCTCATGCAATAATAGTTGGTTAATAGACTTCAAAGCTTCAGGCACACTTCGGCAGCGTAATTAAATGGTAAGGCCTTTAATTATGTCAACTAATAGTTATACAAGTATCAAACATCAGGCATGATTATTTGGGCATCTCATTAACTGAGTACAAATAAAGCAATTGAAAAGAGCAAATTAACTATGCCTGAAACAAACAAGGAATTGAACTGTTGAGTTGCATACAGTGACTTACCTTAGCAGGTTGAAGAGGCTTAGCGTAGCTCCTACTTCTCTTGCAAGGCTCCTTCCTAACATCTTGTACTTGGAAATCCTCAATCTTATCTTCATTGCACCCCCTCTGCAAGGTGACACAAACTAGTTACTCGTCTCCTTGGAAGATAAATATGCATACTTTCCAGTATGTGAACACAAAAGGATGAGATTATAACAAAACAACACCACATAAAGAAACATGCCGCATCTCTTGCACCTGCACAAAATGAAATGAGCATTTACTATGTCTGCACTATGTAAAAACTAGGCATACCTTCGAACTGGATCTCCAGGTACTCTTGGAGAGCCTACTGTAGTGTACAGCCAAACCTTTATGTCACCTATGAGTTAGACAAGGCCCCACTACAACAACCCTTAGTGTAAGGATGGCAATGGGTAGGGTATAGGGCGGGCACAACAATCCCATACCCATGCCCATGTTGCTGATGGGCACAAAACCACACCCATACCCATACCCATCGGGTACCCATACCCATCGGGCACCCATCGGGCAGCTCAATAATACATATATTATGCCATCACCAATACAAAATATAACAAAAAGAATTAATTATCTCAATTCACAGTTAACAAGCTGACTGATGATAATCACACACATAAGTAAATATTCTGACTGTGTTTGCAAAACCAAGGTCGGAAAATCACACGCAGCAGTAAATATCCTTATTACATGAGTAGCCAATAATAGCAGTGCAAAATTATGTAAAACAAAAAAGTACATCGCCAAATCTTGAAACAGATTTTATTAAATAACAAATGTGCTTTCTATCGCAGCCACCGACCAGTAGCTCCAAGTCTTCATTCTTGAGTGATAATTGAAGTAGATTCATCCTTCACACGATACAGATCAAAAGAACATGATTTAATTATGCAGCAATAATCTTACAATTTAAGAGCAAAATCTTGAAGTGCAAACAACAAGGTTGCAAAAAAAGTAGTTACCATCTCTTCTTCATTGTCCTCAAGAACACTTTGAAATGTTGCAAAGAGAGTGGAATTCCAGCCACCTGATGAAATAACCAACAATTAATATGTAAACAGCAAGGTATTTCGAAAATAAGAATAAGATGCAGTTCAAACATTGAGTACCTAATAGATCAGCATGAGACCAAGCTTGCATGCACATGAGAGCTTCAGCCACATTAGGAGTAAGTCTACTACGGTGTGCACTAAGAACTCTACCACTAGTACTGAATGCACATTCTGAAGCAACGGATGTTATAGGAATAGGCAATATATCACGAGCAAGTTTTTGTAAGGTAGGATACTTGCGCCCCCAACTTTCCACCAATCAATGATGTCCAGGTCTTGTGTTCTAGGCAGAGGAGCTTCTTCCAAATACAATTCCAATTCCGTATGGGACAAAGAAGAAGAAGGTGTAACGACACGATTGGACATATAAAGATCCAAGAGTTTCATGGCTTCATCCTCTTCTCCAGATGGGATTGAAGTAGCAGAAGCATCCCATGTATCCTCACATTCTGCTTTATCTTGGTATTGCTTTACCAAGTCAAACATTAACCCCCTCACTTTCTCTATTTCTTTGGCTGCATGATGTCTTCCGTACAGAGGACCATATAGAGCATTGAGAATATGAAGTTTGTACCTTGGATCAAGGACTGTTGCAACTGCCATAAGACCATGTATATCGTTCCAATACTTCTCAAATTTATCCTTCATTTCCTCTGACATTTTTTGTATAAGCTCATTTTCACTTTTACCCCATTTCCTTATGGCCAAACGAATGGTAACTACTTTAGGGAAAAAGAGATTTGCTGTTACATACTTAGTTCCTGAAAATGACTCAGTGATATCAAAGAAGAGCTTCAACCTATCACACATTTCCTTTGCAAACTTCCAATCATCTTTGGTTGGGCAACAATCAAATTTCTTTTCACGTGCCTTCAATTTTTCAAATATCTCTATGTATTGTAGAGCAATGCTTATCATAAGGTAAGTTGAATTCCATCTAGTCTTACAGTCAAGATTTAACCTTCTGTTATACTCTATGTTCAATGTTTTTGCCATCTTTTCAAACTTTTCATGCCTTTTAGGTGTTGCTGACCAAAATGCAACACTATCACGTACTCTCTCTACACCTTCCTCTAAGACACTCATTCCATCTTTCACAATCAGGTTTAATATGTGAGCAGCACAACGCATATGCAGAAACTGGCCATCTAACATAAGAGAGCTAGTATCCAACTTATCTGGCAATATGGTCATAGCTTTCTCATTAGATGTGCAGTTGTCCAATGTGACAGTGGAAATCTTCCTCTCTAGGTGCCACTCAACAAGACACTCATACAAGGCTTCACATATGACCTCAGCTGTATGTGGGCATGGCACATAAGCAAACCTGACACCATAAACATAAATAAATCATGAGTGGCTACATAACCATGGTAATAATTTAAATTCTGGAATATTTAGAATTTTACCTTATAAGAAAGCTCTCCAGGTTCCAAGAATCATCTATGTAGTGTGCCGTAACAGCCATGTAACCTCTCTTTTGATAGCCTGTTGTCCACAAATCTGTAGTGACAGCCACTCGGTGTTTGAAGCTTGCAAAAAAATTCACCATCTTCTCCTTCTGAGTAGAATGCATAGCTACAATGTCATTCCTAATAGTATTTCTGCTCACCATCTTGAACAATGGTTGCAAATAAGAACAAAACCTACGAAAACCATGGTGATCCACCATAGATAAAGGGTACTCATGTTCGCAGATCATCAGTGCAAGCTCTCTCCTAGCCTTCTCTTGATCAAAAGTGTAATTTTCAACATTTACTTTTCCACCTTCAGCCGCTGTCAACTTTAATTTTTGTTGCTTTGGACCCATAGGTACATGCCTAGCAGGACAAGAGGCCAAATGAGCATGCAAGTGTTTGGTGCCATGTGTACCAAGAGCACTAAGTTTTGTGTGACAATAATTGCATTCAGCTTTCCATACTCCATCAATAAGTTTCTTTTCCATCTCATCCCATACTGCTGATGTGAGCTTCCTCTTACTACCAACTTTGCTTGTTGTACTAGCAGTAGCAATTTGAGATGGAGCAGCTTCAGATATTGGAGTGGCCTGAGCATCAGATGCTGGGGCACTAGCTGAGTTCACATTTTCAATGTTTGCAACAGCTGAGACTTGTGCTTCATCTTGAGAAGCCTGTAAACTGTACATGATACAAAACAACCAAGTTTCTAAACTGTATAGAAGATAGTCTACAATTTCAGTAAAAATGAACCAAGGTACAGAATCTTTAAAATGTAAAAATTGGAAATATTGTGATCGCTGAACAGCAATATTTAAAATGAGAATAACCTGTAACTAATTAACATTCTTTGCACCAAAAACATGCAACAGAAGAATCTTAACTGGAAGTTTATTGATATTAACTAATTAGTCAAACGGGAAAACCCAATAGTGCACACACGAATACATACATGTACTGCATACACTAGTATAAGAAAATTATTCAGTTTGGCGTACACTAGTATAGGAATCCTTTTCTATTGTTCACGCATGCACGTACTGTTACATAGAGCAGAAAGCATATAGAGATTATATTAATATGTATAAAAGTTATGATGATGGACTAAGATAATTGTGAGACTCTATTCTGTCGCACCTACCCTGATCGACAAAGCTAACAGTTCGCTCAAAATGCATTTTAGTGGACGATACTATGCACTGAAATTCAGTCATGGCATTTTATTGTCAGTATAGCATGAACTTGATAGAGACTAGCCAAATAAATTTCACTTTATTTCATCTACTTATATTCTTCAGGGTCACATGAGGCCCATGACTGAGGTACCATTCACTCATGCCAAGCATGATGCATCTGACCATGAAAACTGCAGGTGCAGGTTCGCAAGTCGTGCATGGAAGTTGATATTTGCAGTCTGTTTAAGGAATCCGACAGCGTCCGGTCCAACAATGAGAATTATGTGATTTCTTAACAGTGACTTGAATCTTAAATCATAAAAGTATGTTTGTAGTTCAGCCATGCTTTGCGTATTCAATTTTTTTTATTTTTACAAGAATACAAACAAGTTTCTGAACTCTATAGAAGATAGTCTTTAGTTTCAGTAAAAATGAACCAAGGTACAGAATGTTTAAAATGTAAAAAAATTGAAATATTGTGATCCCTAAATAGCAATATTTAAAATCAAAGTTACCAGTAACTACTTAGCATTCTTCGCACCAAAAACATGCAACAGAAGAATCTTAACTGGAAGCTTATAGATATTAACTTGTTAATTAAACGGGCAAACACAATAGTGCACACACGAATACATCCATGTAGTGCGTACACTAGTATAGGAATATCCATCAGTTTGACGTACTCTAGTACTGAACAAGAACCCATTCGATCTACACTAGTACTGAATCAGTTCATACTCATTTTGTACGAATAGGTAAGATTCATACCCTAAACGTCGGCAGTTTTGCCTGGTCATCGGAGCGGTCCTGCTCCCTGCCATATGGTACTGGCTCGCGGCCCGCCTCGTCGCTGTGGCCTACCTCGCCTTCGCCGCAGCCTCGTGCAGGGACGATCACCACGGACGGCGACTTAGATGGCTCATCGCTGGGAGCCTGGGACAGATGGAGGTTTCGGAGGAAAAGGGAAGGTTCTGGGAGGACGACCAGGAGAAGAGGAGACGAGGACGTCAATTTGTCAACAATTCTATGGAAAAAATCATGTTGTAGCATATACTCCGGGCTGGTAGAGTAATTTACGGCAGAGTAATTTCCCTTTCCTTTATTTTTGATCTGATTTCCTTATACTCTTTAGATAACAAAGGTGATTACGTGGCTACAAGGAAAGAGTTAATGGGGCAGGAAGAAAGGTTGTCCGACTATCGGGTCGGGTTCGGGTATACCCGCGGGTAAAGAATTATGCCCATGCCCTACCCACGATTAATCGGGTCGGGTTCGGGCGCTGCCCATGGGCACAAAACCATGCCCATACCCTACCCATTCGGGTCGGGTACCCACGGGTACCCATGCCCATGGGTAAAATTGCCATCCTTACCTTAGTGTTTAAATTGTTGACAAGCTCTATTAGAGTGTTAGGTCAAGAACAACAAGTAATACAGCAAACAGTCCTAGTATGTTGGCTGATGCAAACAAGCAATTGAACAGATGTGTGAGCAAATCTTACATATCAAGAAAAGAAGCAAAGAAGGAGGCTTAAAGACCATCACTTGACTGACCAGATTTAAGGGGCATTTAAACATCATGTGCAACGTATGAACTAACATAAACATTGCACATTCCAGATTCTACAATGGAATGCACATGTATTAGGTTATGCCATGTATGATGATGCCTAAATGTACAGATAGCAGGCAGGAGTGATTCATCATTGCACGCACAATTGAATTCCAGGTTAAGGGCCAGTTCGATTTTGCCTTTTCAGGGCATATTGTCAAAATAAGCCATAAAAGATGTAAAGAAGTCATTTTTGAGTTATGGGCTTGGGCTTAACTAATTTCGCTTTGGAGGGGGGTGTTTCGGGTAGAACCTCACTAAAAATTGAAGGGGAGGGGAATAGTGAAATGACTCTGTTGTCTGCCTATATTACACTCAAAATGCAACTGCTGACGCCCGTGGCACACCTGACCCTCAAGTAAAAACAAACACGCAAGCGTTCATTGCCCTGCCCGCTTGCATCTCCTCTCCCCTTTCCCTCTACCTCGACCCCCTGCCTGCAGCACTAGGGTTCCTCCAGCGAGCCGTCGCCACTGGTCCCATCTGGCCTGGTCCTCGACGATGCTATGTCCAGCTAGGCTACATGGCCGGCGATTAGGGGCAAATCTCCCTGGCTGCTCCTCCCTCTGGTGCCGCCCCTCATTCTCATGGTCTCCAGCAGCTGCTCCACCGTGGTTCGTCCAACGCACTACTCCGGCAGGCGCTGCACAACTACAGCTGATGCCACACTGGGCAGAAGGCACCTTATTCCCCCTACCCTCCTCCCAGGCCATGGCCTTGAGGTGCTATTGAAGGATGAGCTCATCCAACCAGGTGAGGATCTCCTATGATTTTTTGCCAAATTTTCATTCTGATCCACTATACGATGAATTGTTATGAGCTGCTTCTGCTGCTATATGATGCATTGCTATGAGATGCTCCTACTGCTGCTATATGATGAATTGCTATGAGCTGCTGCTGCTATATGATGAATTGCTATGAGCCGCTGCTGTTGCTATATGATGAATTGCTATGAGCTGCTGCTGCTGCTATATGATGAGTTGCTATAAGCTGCTCCTGCTGCTGCTATATGATGATTTGCTATGAGTTGCTCCTGCTGCTGCTATATGATGAATTGCTATGAGCTACTCCTGCTCCTGCTATATGATGAATTGTTATGAGCTACTGCTGGTATATGATGAATTGCAGACTACTGCTGCTGTATGATGAGTTGCTATGAGCTGCTGCTGCTGCTATATGATGCTTTCAGGTGGTGCTGCTATATGATAATAACCAACCACTTGGACCATCGAATTTCAATAAATAATTGTTCTTCATTTAAATGTGGGTCATGCGTTCTTCATCTAAATTAGGTAATGGGATCTCTATGGAAAACATTGACCAAAGTAGATTGTGCCAAGTAGATGGTATCTTTGTATTTGCATTTTGAGCAAATAGTGATGGTTTGTTTTCCTATCATATTAATTACTACACTGGGTTCAATTTGTGATGCTTGCAAGTCAAATTAATTTCCATATGGGAAGCAAAATGCAAAAAATATAATGCAATCTAGACTTTCCACTGATCATACCAAAGATAAGCTGAAAACGCAATGAAAAGAACTGGTTGGCTTATTACATGGAGCTTATATTCACAGGTGCTTATTTTCTTAGGATAACTCGTAATAACTATCCCTTAGAAACTTGGCTAATAGAACTGGCATACAAATAACATGTCACAATGATTGCAATGGAGGAGTGGCGTACCATAGCACACTTTATAGGCTCACCGCTGCCTCTCCTTTTTTGTGATGTTCCATGAAATTGCCACATACATCTTGTACTTTTTCATTGTGTAACCCTATCAGCAAGTTGACACGGCTAATTTCAGACATCTCTACATGATACTACATTGCATATCCCTTGCGCATATTTAAACCACCACTTAACGATTGTGTGCGTACCATAAACTAGCCATGACTCTGTATGCTGGACTAGCAGGCACTCTAAGGGAGCCTAATGTAGTGCACTAGAATTCCTACATGCCACCTACGATTTTGTGTAATGTACTGCCCCTGTTCCTAAATATATGTATTTGTAGAGATTCCAATATGGACCACATACAGATGTATATAGATGCATTTTCGAGTGTAGATTCACTCATTTTGCTCCGTATGTAGCCTTTAGTTGAATCTCTAGAAAGACTTATATTTAGGAACGGAGGTACGAGGTAGTATCATGAATGACATCTACATATCTAATTTAGCAGCCAGTAGTAGAAATCATTGTCTGCACAAAGGGATTACTGGTCGAAAATCCTAGCAAAGCACGCTGGTAGGCACAGAACAATACAAGAGAGAGAGAGAGAGACGCGCTTACAAGATCATAGCAATGCCTCAGTCCAAGATCTTGGTTGGCCAAGCTGTTAGATCCAGAAGAAACATCGTCCTTGTAGTTTTTGCCAGCTGCATAACAGGTAACAGTGACCGGTTAGTATATTTGAAGTACATCGGGCAGGTAATGCTGAACGGGTTTAAAGGTGACAAGTACCTAGGCCGTGGCGGGTGCTTGGCATCTCTCCAGACGGTGGGAATTAGGTTAGAAACGTCAAGGGTGATGACACTGCGCTGGCTTTCGGGGTCCGGTAAGGAGATCTAGAACCGTCGAGTAGGGGGTTTGTGGAGCGGCTCCGGTAGGGTGGACTACGGTGTGGCCGAAGCGGATCTGTGGCCGTGGACGAGGGTGTAGGTGAAGCTGCTCCCATGGTTGGGTTAAGGATGGTGTCAACTGTTGGAAATATGCCCTAGAGGCAATAATAAAAGGATTATTATTATATTTCCTTGTTCATGATAATTGTCTTTTATTCATGCTATAATTGTATTATCCGGAAATCATAATACACGTGTGAATACATAGACCACAATACGTCCCTAGTAAGCCTCTAGTTGACTAGCTCGTTGGTCAACAGATAGTCATGGTTTCCTGACTATGGACATTGGATGTCATTGACAACGGGATCACATCATTAGGAGAATGATGTGATGGACAAGACCCAATCCTAAGCATAGCACAAGATCGTGTAGTTCGTTTTGCTAGAGCTTTTCCAATGTCAAGTATCTCTTCCTTAGACCATGAGATCATGTAACTCCCGGATACCGTAGGAGTGCTTTGGGTGTACCAAACGTCACAACGTAACTGGGTGACTATAAAGGTGCACTACAGGTATCTCCGAAAGTGTCTGTTGGGTTGACATGGATCGAGACTGGGATTTGTCACTCCGTGTTACGGAGAGGTATCACTGGGCCCACTCGGTAGTGCATCATCATAATGAGCTCAAAGTGACCAAGTGTCTGGTCACGGGATCATGCATTACGGTACGAGTAAAGTGACTTGCCGGTAATGAGACTGAACGAGGTATTGGGATACCTACGATCGAGTCTCGGACAAGTAACATACCGTCTGACAAAGGGAATAGTATACGGGGTTGCTTGAACCCTCGACATCGTGGTTCATCCGATGAGATCATCGAGGAGTACGTGGGAACCAACATGGGTATCCAGATCCCGCTGTTGTTTATTGACCGGAGAGCCGTCTAGGTCATGTCTGCATGTCTCCCGAACCCGTAGGGTCTACACACTTAAGGTTTGGTGACGCTAGGGTTGTATGAATATGAGTATGCAGCAAACCGAATGTTGTTCGGAGTCCCAGATGAGATCCCGGACGTCACGAGGAGTTCCGGAATGGTCCGGAGGTAAAGAAAACTATATAGGAAGTGCTGTTTCGGCCATCGGGAAAGTTTCGGGGTCACCCGGTATTGTACCGGGACCACCGGAAGGGTCCCGGGGGTCCACCGGGTGGGGCCACCTATCCCGGAGGGCCCCGTGGGCTGAAGTGGGAGGGGAACCAGCCCCTAGTGGGCTGGTGTGCCCCCCTTGGGCCCCCCTGCGCCTAGGGTTGGAAACCCTAGGTGGGGGGGGGGGGCACCACTTGCCTTGGGGGGCACTCCACCCCCTTTGGCTGCCGCCCCCCCTTGGGAGATTGATCTCCCAGGGCCGGCGCCCCCCCTGGGGGCCTATATAAAGGAGGGGGGGAGGGAGGGCAGCCGCACCCAAGTCTTGGCGCCTCCCTCCCCCTGCTACACCTCGTCCTCCTCCCGCAGCAGCTTGGTGAAGCCCTACCGGAGTTCTGCTGCATCCACCACCACGCCGTCGTGCTGCTGGATCATCATCAACCTCTCCTTCCCCCTTGCTGGATCAAGACGGAGGAGACGTCAGGCTGACCGTACGTGTGTTGAACGCGGAGGTGCCGTCCGTTTGGCGCTAGGATCTCCGGTGATAGATCACGACGAGAACGACTACTTCAACCCCGTTCTTTTGAACGCTTCCGCATGCGATCTACAAAGTGGTATGTAGATGCAATCTCTCTCCCATGACTCATTGCTTAGATGAACTCATAGATGGATCTTGGTGAAACCGTAGGAAATTTTTTAATTTTCTGCAACGTTCCCCAACAGTGGCATCATGAGCTAGGTCTATGCGTAGTTCTCTATTGCACGAGTAGAACACAAATTTGTTGTGGGCGTAGATCTTGTCAACTTGCTTGCTGCTACTAGTCTTTCCTTGCTTCAGCGGTATTGTGGGATGAAGCGCCCCGGACCGACCTTACACGTACGCTTACGTGAGACAGGTTCCACCGACTGACATGCACTAGTTGCATAAGGTGGCTAGCGGGTGTCTGTCTCTCCTACTTTAGTTGGAGCGGATTAGATGAAAAGGGTCCTTATGAAGGGTAAATAGAAGTTGACAAAATCACGTTGTGGTTATTCATAGGTAAGAAAACGTTCTTGCTAGAACCCAATTGCAGCCACGTAAAAGATGCAACAACAATTAGAGGACGTCTAACTTGTTTTTGCAGCAATTGTCATGTGATGTGATATGGCCAGAAGTTGTGATGAATGATGAATGATATATTGTGATGTATGAGATCATGTTCTTGTAATAGGAATCACGACTTGCATGTCGATGAGTATGACAACCGGCAGGAGCCATAGGAGTTGTCTTTATTTTTGTATAACCTGTGTGTCATTGAAGAACGCCATGTAAATTACTTTACTTTATTGCTAAACGCGTTAGCCATAGAAGTAGAATTAGTTGTTGGTGTGACAACTTCATGAAGACACAATGATGGAGATCATGATGATGGAGATCATGGTGTCATGCCGGTGACGAAGATGATCATGGAGTCCCGAAGATGGAGATCGAAGGAGCTATATGATATTGGCCATATCATGTCACTACTATATAATTGCATGTGATGTTTATTATGTTTTATGCATCTTGTTTACTTAGAACGGCGGTAGTAAATAAGATGATCCCTTATAATAATTTTCAAGAAAGTGTTCCCCCTAACTGTGCACCGTTGCTAAAGTTCGTCGTTTCGAAGCACCACGTGATGATCGGGTGTGATAGATCCTTACGTTCACATACAACGGGTGTAAGACAGATTTACACATGCAGAACACTTAAGGTCAACTTGACAAGCCTAGCATGTACAGACATGGCCTCGGAACACAGAGACCGAAAGGTCGAACATGAGTCGTATGGAAGATATGATCAACATGGAGATGTTCACCGATGATGACTAGTCCGTCTCACGTGATGATCGGACACGGCCTAGTCGACTCAGATCGTGTAACACTTAGATGACTAGAGGGATGTCTAATCTGAGTGGGAGTTCATTAAATAATTTGATTAGATGAACTTAATTATCATGAACTTAGTCTAAAACTTCTGCAAAATATGTCTTGTAGATCAAATGGCCAACGCTCATGTCAACATGAACTTCAACGCGTTCCTAGAGAAAACCAAGCTGAAAGATGATGGCAGCAACTATTCGGACTGGGTCCAGAACCTGAGGATCATCCTCATAGCAGCCAAGAAAGATTATGTCCTAGATGCACCGCTAGGTGAAGCACCCATCCCAGAGAACCAAGACATTATGAACACTTGGCAATCACGTGCTGATGATTACTCCCTCGTTCAGTGCGGCATGCTTTACAGCTTAGAACCGGGGCTCCAAAAGCATTTTGAGAAGCACAGAGCATATGAGATGTTCAAGGAGCTGAAAATGGTTTTCCAAGCTCATGCCCGGGTCGAGAGATATGAAGTCTCCGACAAGTTATATAGTTGTAATATGGAGGAAAACAGTTCTGTCAGTGAGCACATACTCAAAATGTCTGGGTTGCACAACCGCCTGTCCCAGCTGGAGATCAACCTCCCGGACGAGGCGGTCATTGACAGAATCCTTCAGTCGCTCCCACCGAGCTACAAGAGCTTTGTGTTGAACTACAATATGCAGGGGATGGTGAAGACCATTCCTGAAGTATTCTCAATGCTGAAGTCAGCAGAGATTGAAATCAAGAAAGAACATCAAGTGTTGATGGTCAATAAGACCACTAAGTTCAAGAAGGGCAAGGGTAAGAAGAACTTCAAGAAGGACGGCAAAGATGTTGCCGCGCCCGGTAAGCCAGTTGCCGGGAAGAAGTCAAAGAATGGACCCAAGCCTGAGACTGAGTGCTTTTATTGCAAGGGGAAGGGTCACTGGAAGCGGAACTGCCCCAAATACTTAGCGGACAAGAAGGCCGGCAACACTAAAGGTATATTTGATATACATGTAATTGATGTGTACCTTACCAGTACTCGTAGTAACTCCTGGGTATTTGATACCGGTGCCGTTGCTCACATTTGTAACTCACAGCAGGAGCTGCGGAATAAGCGGAGACTGGCGAAGGACGAGGTGACGATGCGCGTCGGGAATGGTTCCAAGGTCGATGTGATCGCCGTCGGCACGCTACCTCTACATTTACCTACGGGATTAGTTTTAAACCTCAATAATTGTTATTTAGTGCCAAGTTTGAGCATGAACATTGTATCTGGATCTCGTTTGATACGAGATGGATACTCATTTAAATCTGAGAATAATGGTTGTTCTATTTATATGAGAGATATGTTTTATGGTCATGCCCCAATGGTCAATGGTTTATTCTTAATGAATCTCGAACGTAATATTACACATATTCATAGTGTGAATACCAAAAGATGTAAAGTTGATAACGATAGTCCCACATACTTGTGGCACTGCTGCCTTGGTCACATAGGTGTCAAGCGCATGAAGAAGCTCCATACTGATGGACTTTTAGAGTCTCTCGATTATGAATCATTTGACACGTGCGAACCATGCCTCATGGGAAAAATGACCAAGACTCCGTTCTCCGGAACAATGGAGCGAGCAACCAACTTATTGGAAATCATACATACCGATGTGTGCGGTCCAATGAGCGTTGAGGCCCGCGGAGGATATCGTTATGTTCTCACTCTCACTGATGACTTGAGTAGATATGGGTATGTCTACTTGATGAAACACAAGTCTGAGACCTTTGAAAAGTTCAAAGAATTTGAGAATGAAGTAGAGAATCAACGTGACCGAAAGATAAAATTCTAACGATCAGATCATGGAGGAGAATATTTAAGTCACGAATTTGGTACACACTTAAGAAAATGTGGAATCGTTTCACAACTCACGCCGCCTGGAACACCTCAGCGTAATGGTGTGTCCGAACGTCGTAATCGCACTCTATTGGATATGGTACGATCTATGATGTCTCTTACCGATTTACCGCTATCATTTTGGGGATACGCTCTAGAGACAGCTACATTCACTTTAAATAGGGCACCGTCTAAATCCGTTGAGACGACACCGTATGAATTATGGTTTGGGAAGAAACCTAAGCTGTCGTTTCTAAAAGTTTGGGGATGCGATGCTTATGTCAAGAAACTTCAACCTGAAAAGCTCGAACCCAAGTCGGAAAAATGCATCTTCATAGGATACCCTAAGGAAACCATTGGGTATACCTTCTACTTAAGATCCGAGGGCAAGATCTTTGTTGCCAAGAACGGATCCTTTCTGGAAAAAGAGTTTCTCTCGAAAGGAGTAAGTGGGAGGAAAGTAGAACTCAATGAAGTACTACCTCTTGAACCGGAAAGTAGTGCAGCTCAGGAAAACGTTCCTGTGGTGCCTACACCGACTGGAGAGGAAATTAATGATGATGATCAAGGTACTTCTGATCAAGTTGCTACTGAACTTCGTAGGTCCACAAGGACACGTTCCACACCAGAGTGGTATGGCAACCCTGTCCTGGAAATCATGTTGTTAGACAACGGTGAACCTTCGAACTATGAAGAAGCGATGGCGGGCCCAGATTCCAACAAATGGCTAGAAGCCATGAAATCCGAGATAGAATCCATGTATGAAAACAAAGTATGGACTTTGACTGACTTGCCCGATGATCGGCGAGCGATAGAAAACAAATGGATCTTTAAGAAGAAGACGGACGCGGATGGTAATGTCATCATCTATAAAGCTCGACTTGTCGCTAAGGGTTATCGGCAAGTTCAAGGGATTGAATACGATGAGACTTTCTCTCCTGTAGCGAAGCTTAAGTCCGTTCGAATCATGTTAGCAATTGCCGCATACTATGATTATGAGATATGGCAGATGGACGTGAAAACGGCATTCCTTAACGGGCATCTTAAGGAAGAACTGTATATGATGCAGCCAGAGGGTTTTGTCGATCCTAAGACTGCTAACAAAGTATGCAAGCTCCAGCGATCCATTTATGGGCTGGTGCAAGCATCTCGGAGTTGGAACATTCGCTTTGATGAGATGATCAAAGCATTTGGGTTTATGCAGACTTATGGAGAAGCCTGCGTTTACAAGAAAGTGAGTGGGAGCTCTGTAGCATTTCTCATATTATATGTAGATGACATACTTTTGATGGGAAATGATATAGAATTCTTGGACAGCATTAAGGCCTACTTGAATAAGTGTTTTTCAATGAAGGACCTTGGAGAAGCTGCTTACATATTAGGCATCAAGATCTATAGGGATAGATCGAGACGCCTCATAGGTCTTTCACAAAGCACATACCTTGATAAGATTTTGAAGAAGTTCAAAATGGATCAGTCCAAGAAAGGGTTCTTGCCTGTACTGCAAGGTGTGAGATTGAGCTCGGCTCAATGCCCGACCACGGCAAAAGATAAAGAAGAGATGAGCGTCATCCCCTATGCCTCAGCCATAGGATCTATTATGTATGCCATGCTGTGTACCAGACCTGATGTAAACCTTGCCGTAAGTTTGGTAGGAAGGTACCAAAGTAATCCCGGCAAGGAACACTGGACAGTGGTCAAGAATATCCTGAAGTACCTGAAAAGGACAAATGACATGTTTCTCGTTTATGGAGGTGACGAAGAGCTCGTCGTAAAGGGTTACGTCGATGCTAGCTTCGACACAGATCTGGATGACTCGAAGTCACAAACCGGATACGTGTATATGTTGAATGGTGGGGCAGTAAGCTGGTGCAGCTGCAAGTAGAGCGTCGTGGCGGGATCTACATGTGAAGTGGAGTACATGGCAGCCTCGGAGGCAGCGCATGAAGCAATATGGGTGAAGGAGTTCATCACCGACCTAGGAGTCATACCCAATGCGTCGGGGCCGATCAAACTCTTCTGTGACAACACTGGAGCTATTGCCCTTGCCAAGGAGCCCAGGTTTCATAAGAAGACCAGGCACATCAAGCGTCGTTTCAACTCCATCCGTGAAAATGTTCAAGATGGAGACATAGAAATTTGCAAAGTGCATACGGATCTGAATGTCGCAGATCCGTTGACTAAACCTCTTCCGCGAGCAAAACATGATCAGCACCAGAACTCTATGGGTGTTCGATTCATCACAATGTAACTAGATTATTGACTCTAGTGCAAGTGGGAGACTGTTGGAAATATGCCCTAGAGGCAATAATAAAAGGATTATTATTATATTTCCTTGTTCATGATAATTGTCTTTTATTCATGCTATAATTGTATTATCCGGAAATCGTAATACACGTGTGAATACATAGACCACAATACGTCCCTAGTAAGCCTCTAGTTGACTAGCTCATTGGTCAACAGATAGTCATGGTTTCCTGACTATGGACATTGGATGTCATTGACAACGGGATCACATCATTAGGAGAATGATGTGATGGACAAGACCCAATCCTAAGCATAGCACAAGATCGTGTAGTTCGTTTTGCTAGAGCTTTTCCAATGTCAAGTATCTCTTCCTTAGACCATGAGATCGTGTAACTCCCGGATACCGTAGGAGTGCTTTGGGTGTACCAAACGTCACAACGTAACTGGGTGACTATAAAGGTGCACTACAGGTATCTCCGAAAGTGTTTGTTGGGTTGACACGGATCGAGACTGGGATTTGTCACTCCGTGTTACGGAGAGGTATCACTGGGCCCACTCGGTAGTGCATCATCATAATGAGCTCAAAGTGACCAAGTGTTTGGTCACGGGATCATGCATTATGGTACGAGTAAAGTGACTTGCCGGTAATGAGATTGAACGAGGTATTGGGATACCGATGATCGAGTCTCGGGCAAGTAACATACCGTCTGACAAAGGGAATAGTATACGGGGTTGCTTGAACCCTCGACATCGTGGTTCATCCGATGAGATCATCGAAGAGTATGTGGGAACCAACATGGGTATCCAGATCCCTCTGTTGGTTATCGACTGGAGAGCCGTCTCGGTCATGTCTGCATGTCTCCCGAACCCGTAGGGTCTACACACTTAAGGTTCGGTGACGCTAGGGTTGTATGAATATGAGTATGCAGCAAACCGAATGTTGTTTGGAGTCCCAGATGGGATCCCGGACGTCACGAGGAGTTCCGGAATGGTCCGGAGGTAAAGAAAACTATATAGGAAGTGCTGTTTCGGCCATCGGGAAAGTTTCGGGGTCACCCGGTATTGTACCGGGACAGCTGGAAGGGTCCCGGGGGTCCACCGGGTGGGGCCACCTATCCCGGATGGCCCCGTGGGCTGAAGTGGGAGGGGAACCATCCCCTAGTGGGCTGGTGCGCCCCCCTTGGGCCCCCCTGCGCCTAGGGTTGGAAACCCTAGGGGGGGGCACTCCACCCCCTTTGGCCGCCGCCCCCCTTGGGAGATTGATCTCCCAGGGCCGGAGCCCCCCCTGGGGGCCTATATAAAGGAGGGGGGAGGGAGGTCAGCCGCACCCAAGTCTTGGCGCCTCCCTCCCCCTGCTACACCTCGTTCTCCTCCCGCAGCAGCTTGGCGAAGCCCTGCCGGAGTTCTGCTGCATCCACCACCACGCCGTCGTGCTGCTGGATCATCATCAACCTCTCCTTCCCCCTTGCTGGATCAAGACGGAGGAAACGTCACGCTGACCGTACGTGTGTTGAACGCGGAGGTGCCGTCCGTTCGGCGCTAGGATCTCCGGTGATAGGATCACGACGAGAACGACTACTTCAACCCCGTTCTTTTGAACGCTTCCGCACGCGATCTACAAAGTGGTATGTAGATGCAATATCTCTCCCATGACTCGTTGCTTAGATGAACTCATAGATGGATCTTGGTGAAACCGTAGGAAGAATTTTAATTTTTCTGCAACGTGCCCCAACATTAACAACGTGGATCTGCAGCCATGGACGGGGCGTCAGAAGCCGCTCCGGTGGTTGGGTTAAGGATGGTGTCGACGATGCAGATCTGCAGCCGTGGACAGGGCGTCAGAAGCTGCTCCGATGGTTGGGTTAAGGGTGGTGTCGACGATGCGGATCTGCGACCGTGGACGGGGCGTCAGAAGTTGCTCCGGTAGGTTGGATGAGGGTGCGAGGAAGCGGATCTGAGGCCGTGGACTTGTGAGTTGGCAAAGCGGCCCCGGTAGGGTTGAGAATGGTATAGGCGAAACTACTTCGGTAGGGTTGATAATGGTGTCGGTGAAGCGGCTCCGGTAGGGTTGAGGAAGGTGTCGGCGAAGCGGCTCCGGTAGGGTTGAGGAAGGTGTCGGCGAAGAGGATCAGAGGCCGTTGACGGTGGCGTCGGTGGGGCGGCTCCGGGGGGTGTGGACGAAGCGTCTCCAATGGGGAGTACAAATGAGCCACTACAGATGCACGTGACAAGAGTACCGGCGAAGCAGATCCAGCGCCATGGACAAGGCCGACACTGAATGCGCTGTGGTACAGTGGTGGATGAGCAGTCTACTTGTTTCTAGGGGAGGCGGGAGGGGTAGATGCGGCCGCAGAAGCAAATCCGGCGAGGTGGACGCCGCTGGCAGTGAATGGGCTATGGTACGCCGGTGGATGAGCTGTCTGGGGTTTTGAGAGGGGAGGGGAGAAAGGGCGATGAAGTACGGACGGCGTGATGTAAGATGCTCTGGTGCTGTGGAGTTAGTCGTTTTTGCGGGAGGGGGAGAGGAAATGGGGGTGCCGTGTAGTGGGGGGAACCGGAAGGTACCAAAGCAGCCCCGACCTATCATGTAGATGAGGGCGGTATTGTAACTGTTGGTCTCTGTTCACCAAGGACAAAAGAGGGATTTCGCATGCTAAAGACTAAGGTGGCGGAAATTTTAGAAGGAGGCGGGAGATTTTGCCGCCCGTGGGATCATTCGTATCCAGTTTCAGCTAATTTTGGACCGTGCTAGCGGGAAGGTCATGCTAGACTGTGTACACGGGGCACGCGTCAGCAGTTAATAACTGGTGTGAAGTCCACCCCAGAAAAAAAGACAATAACTCGGGATGATGCGCTGATAACTTGGACGTTCACATGGGTGCGGCCAATCGTACGGGTGTAGTGGCGCGTTCACAAAAAAAGGGATCAAACGCTCAGCCTATGTATTTCTCGTGTAAATAGATAATTTAGTGCCATTGGTTATTTACTTTAAACATAATGCATTGATGTGTTAGTGTAGAGGCGCACAAAAAGAAATGGATATTGTAGTCAGCTACTTAAAAGTGTTACCTCATATGATCACATAGCCTCCATTTCATAAATTGCGTAACCGTTGAATTCATATATGAATATTACATATATTACTTCAAAATAGAAACTTAAATCATCCTAGACTAATGAATTTGAATGCAAGAGTAACGATGGTGCATGTACATGATAGCTACATTGGTTGTTTGAAGAAACATCACTGTAACTTTGGCATGCACAACTGAAAAGGTTTATTTAAATGTAAAAAAATGTGATATGTGAGTGTCCAATCTTTATAGCATTGAATCGATATTGTATCTTTGGCCACGATACGAAGTAGATATTGACTTATGTTCAAGCGATGCACGTCCACGATCGCTAGATAGTGATACGTGAATGAATTGTGCAATCTCTCTCACACGCATACATATCTCATTTCCCTGTGGGCATCGGAATCACACACGCGCACTTCGTGTATTTCTCTCCCTCCATCAGGGTTAAATTCGTATTTCTACCCCGTCCTACAAGTCTCTCACACAAAAACACACACGCTCTCTATGTCTAAAACGCCCACCCCTTTAATTCCGCCTACCCACAGCCACTAATGTCTCAAAGTATAATAATGTCTCTCACACATATGCTATCTACCTATCCCTTAATATAGCTAGATATGTGTCACACAAACTCCTTCTACCTACTAGCAAGATGTCCATGCGTTGCACGGAACATCAAGATGCATTTGTATGAGAAGTTTATCTTGTGGGAGAAAAGGATGAACAAGGGAATGCCTTATTTGCAAATGCGGAGAGGGGTGTGGGTATCTTTTTGCAAAATTGCCATAGTTTCCTTCCTATCCGTCGGATATAAATCGGATGGCCTATATTGCAGGATGGCAGGAACACCATCATCACCAACTCTGTATTTTTATAAGAGTAGAGATATGTGAGTGTCACTGCCCCCCCCCACACACCCACACACCCACACTTCCCAACACCGAAGGAGTAGGGTGACACCTCGATCTTGATACTAATCTATCGACTGGCTTCTCTCTCAAACATACACACACACACTACCCGACACCAAAGGAGTAGGGTGGCACATCGATCTTGATAATAATCTATCTACTCCTCTTTCAAACACACACACACACACACACACACACTCGCTAGTTGTGCCTCTGTGCCTACCTCGCACACTCTCGATACGTCTTTCTCTCCCCCCCAACAATGATAGCATAAGGGTGACAACTCGATCTGATCATAATATGTCAATTGGTTTCTCTCTCAGACATTGTGTCTCGGTGCCTCGCTTGGTAGCCCCCTCGATATGTAGACTTCTCTCTCGCGCACAGCTATAGTGACGATGACGCTGAACCCAGTGTGCCTTGTTTTTACTGGCCTCATGTGATAGTTTTCACCCTATTTTCTGTTAATTAACAAGGCAACCTTTTCTTTGTTACTACTAGTGAATCTGAAATCATTCGGGGCAGACATAAAATATATCACTTCAACCCAATTATGGCAGCAACTATTTTAAAAGAAATTAGCTAGCTGCCCGTGCGTTGCACGGAACATTAAGATGCATTTGTATGAGTAGTTTATCTTGTGAGAAAAAAGGCTGAACGAGGGAAGGCCTTATTTGCGAACGTGGAGAGACGTGTGGGTATATTTTTGCAAAATTGCCATAGTTTCTTACCTATCCGTTAGATATAAATCCGACGGCCTATATTGCAGGATGGCATGCACACCATCATCACCAACTCTGTTTTCTACTCCCTCCGTCTGAAAATACTTGTCATCAAAATGGATAAAAAGAGATGTATCTAAAACAAAAGTACGTCTAGATACATTTCCTTTTATCCATTTTGATGACAAGTATTTCCGGACGGAGGGAGTATTTGTCTTTTTAGAGATTTCAACAAGTGACTATGACCGGACCTTACCAACATACTCAAAAAAGTAGTCCATAATTTTGATGTTACCCTCTTTTCTTGGCGGTGCAGTGCCATCTGGATACCTCATAAATAAATCAAGGACAAATATGACCCCTTCCTAAAAAGACATACAGAGCAAAATGAGTGAATCTACACTCTAAAATATGTCTACATACACATCCGTATGTGGTAGTCCATTTGAAATCTGAAAAAGATAAATATTTAGGAACGAATGGAGTATAAGAGTAGACATGGAGATATATCTCCAGCATGGTCTACAACAAAAATGTGCTGGGCTGGTTAGCGCCGGATGCTCGCAACGCGATGACATGAGTTCGAATTCTATCTTTTAACTTTAGATTTTTATATTATATATTACTCTACTTATTTAATATATACTTCTTTCGCTACTGTACTGATAGTGGAACCCACAGAGTACTTAGAATACAAGATTAAGGATGGACTTGTTTCTTTTTAACTTTCTGTAGGAAGCTGTAGCCACCCTGCAAGTCACGTGTACACTGTACATGCAATTACTTTTTATAAAGGGACAATCATACAGGCAATTAACTCAAATGGATTGGATGTCACTCTATTATTTCCAGCATAAAGAGCATCTCCAACGGCAGCCGGCAAATTTTCTCCCGCTTCCTTCCGCGGAGGACGACATCAAACGCCAGCGGCATACATTTTTACAACTCTAACCAACCAGATGAAAATCGTGCAAACACAGACTGATTTCATATAAGCATGAAGGATTTCGTATAAAAAAGTCGGATCTTCATATAAACATGATGGATTTCATTACATTTACATGAACTAAGAGGTGCCAATCCGGCTCTCAAGTATAATTAATACCCCCTCCGTCCGGAAATACTTGTCCTAGAAATGGATGTATCTAGACTTATTTTAGTTCTAAATGGCTGCCCGCGGATCCCTTTGTCTTTCTCATGTCTGTCAGACACTTGCAGGGTCGACGAAGGTCCTCGGAAGAGATGAAGCAGCAAAGAAACCACCTGAATTCGCAGTCGTCGCCTCGGCGGTGGCCTTCATGGGTCCCAAGTGGCGGCGGCCTCCCGTGTTCTACTTCTCCTTGATGATGGCGGCG
Organism: Triticum aestivum; assembly: GCF_018294505.1. Classification (NCBI taxonomy): domain Eukaryota; kingdom Viridiplantae; phylum Streptophyta; class Magnoliopsida; order Poales; family Poaceae; genus Triticum; species Triticum aestivum. The sequence continues at coordinate 563,817,713 of NC_057798.1, forward strand.
GACACGGAGAAGCTGGCCACCGACTCGTCGCTCTCCACACACCCATCTACTGTCTCTGCCTGCATGGCGCTGTCGCAGGCACGGGAGGCGCGCCCACAGACACGAGAGGCGCGGCCACCGCAGACACTGGTGGCACGGTACGACGCGGCAGCGACGGCGCCCATACTGGCGTGCTCACCGACGTGCCGACATGGAGCAACTCGCCACTCCTCATCGAGCTGAACTGGATTGGCGAGTTGTTGAACCACACGCTTGCTTGGGGCGGCAACTGGCTCCGTCGGGCCAAGCAAGGTTGGTTTAGCACCGAGCGGCCTCGCCCATATCCAGAGGGCTCGGCGGGCCACCCAGCCGAGTAATATGCCGGAAAACGGCTCATCGGAAGCCATCGGAAGAGTGGAGAAAATGGTGAAGGAGGAGATGGGGGAGCGGCGGAGGGGTGCGATTCTTGCCCGCTGTCTGTCTGGCCTCGTGTAAATAGAGGGCGGACGGTAGGAGCTTGGCCGGCGTCTGGCCTTGTTTAAACTGAGGGCGGACGGGAGAATCTCGGCCGGTGTTGCGTTTAATTCCGGCCCGCTCATGAACGGACGTGTGGCCGGAGTAGGATTGTCGGTTTGCATGCGGGTTTAACGGAGGAGTTTAATGAAGGCGTCGGGCATGCAGCGGGCAGCACAGTACTATTCGATTTGATAACAGTAATGAGCTGTCAAATCACAAAGGCCCTCGCCTCTCGTGAAACCGACCGAGCTAGACTGCCCCGCCCTCTAGCCTTTTAAAAAATGTATATACTCCACTTTTGTACAGTAGTAGTATCGATGGATTGCGCCATGGAGCAAAACTTGGAATTAAAAAAAATGTGGTACATATAGAGAGCGCTCGTCGTCAAATTATGCATATAGTACTATTAAAAAGTCTTGTCACAATAATGGTGTCCAACACAAGTGCACAACCCACCCCTCAAATAAAACTAAGCACCCTAGAATTCTTTGACAAAACTAAGCACCCTGAAATTCTTTGACAACTAAACTGCTGGCTATATATGATGTTGGCCATATATATTGTACGTATATAATGTGAAGAAACGAGTGGTAGTACTATACCAACTAAAAGATGAAATGTAAGAAATACTAGTATGTACATACTGAAGAGTTAAAGTAATGAGAAGAAACATAACATAGTTCTGCTGGGGGCTCAACACAACACACCCCTCAAATTAAATTAAGCACACCTGAAATTAAACTTTGCAACTATTCCGGTAGACACTGCACTAGAACCATCATGAGCAATAAGACTGCCACCTTACTCGGAGTCCTCATCCACGTCCTCGACTTCGTCCTTGTCCCTCTTCCTCTTGGCTGATACTTCTTTGCTTGAACCGCACACTTGGCTCTTGCTCTTCATCCAACCCTTGTAGATATTGAAACAAAGGTAGCCATCCATTGCAGCATAGTGGATGTGGTCTATATCTAGTACATTCCGCTACCATGCATAACGATGAAACGTGTATGGAGGTTTCTCCAGTTTACCGTACGAAGGATGAACCATGGCTCCTGCCAGGGTCAGCATTGAAGGCTGACGAGAGGACACCAACCGATTCTTTTGGAGGTCGAAGGTGTTGCCTACAACGAGGCCTATCAGACCCAGGACTTGTTTGTCGTTATCAAAGTCTACAATAACGAATTTGACTAGGTTGCCCTCGAGGAAGTCCTTAAAATCTAGGCATTCAACGTCGGCATGGCATATTGAAGGAAATATGCCCTAGAGGCAATAATAAAGTTATTATTTATTTCCTTATAATCATGATAAATGTTTATTATTCATGCTAGAATTGTATTTACCGGAAACATAATACATGTGTGAATACATAGACAAACATAGTGTCACTAGTATGCCTCTACTTGACTAGCTCGTTAATCAAAGATGGTTATGTTTCCTAACCATGAACAATGAGTTGTTATTTGATTAACGAGGTCACATCATTAGTAGAATGATCTGATTGACATGACCCATTCCATTAGCTTAGCACCCGATCGTTTAGTGTGTTGCTATTGCTTTCTTCATGACTTATACATGTTCCTATGACTATGAGATTATGCAACTCCCGTTTACCGGAGGAACACTTTGGGTACTACCAAACGTCACAACGTAACTGGGTGATTATAAAGGAGTACTACAGGTGTCTCCAATGGTCGATGTTGGGTTGGCGTATTTCGAGATTAGGATTTGTCACTCCGATTGTTGGAGAGGTATCTCTGGGCCCTCTCGGTAATGCACATCACATAAAGCCTTGCAAGCACTGCAACTAATATGTTAGTTGTGAGATGATGTATTACGGAACGAGTAAAGAGACTTGCCGGTAACGAGATTGAACTAGGTATTGGATACCGACGATCAAATCTCGGGCAAGTAACATACCGATGACAAAGGGAACAACGTATGTCGTTATGCGGTCTGACCGATAAAGATCTTCGTAGAATATGTAGGAGCCAATATGGGCATCCAGGTCCCGCTATTGGTTATTGACCGGAGACGTGTCTCGGTCATGTCTACATTGTTCTCGAACCCGTAGGGTCCGCACGCTTAAGGTTACGATGACAGTTATATTATGAGTTTATGCATTTTGATGTACCGAAGGTTGTTCGGAGTCCCGGATGTGATCACGGACATGACGAGGAGTCTCGAAATGGTCGAGACGTAAAGATTGATATATTGGAAGCCTATATTTGGATATCGGAAGTGTTCCGAGTGAAATCGGGATTTTACCGGGTTACCGGGAGGTTACCGGAACCCCCCGGGAGCTATATGGGCCTTCATGGGCCTTAGTGGAAAGGAGAAAGGGGCAGCCCAAGGTGGCTGCGCCTCTTCCCCCTCCCCTAGTCCTATTAGGACTAGGAGAAGGTGGCCGACCCCCCTCTCTCCCTTCCCCTCCGAGGAATCCTAGTTGGACTAGGATTGGGGGGAGGAATCCTACTCCCAGAGGGAGTAGGACTCTCCTGCGCCTCCCTCTATGGCCGGCCAGCCTCCCCCCTCTACTCCTTTATATACGGAGGCAGGGGCACCTCTAAACACACAAGTTGACACAAGTTGATCCACGTGATCGATTCCTTAGCCGTGTGCGGTGCCCCCTGCCACCATATTCCTCGATAATACTGTAGCGGAGTTTAGGCGAAGCCCTGCTGCTGTAGTTCATCAAGATCGTCACCACGCCGTCGTACTGACGGAACTCATCCCCGACACTTTGCTGGATCGGAGTCCGGGGATCGTCATCGAGCTGAACGTGTGCTCGAACTCGGAGGTGCCGTAGTTTCGGTGCTTGATCGGTTGGATCGTGAAGACGTACGACTACTTCCTCTACGTCGTGTCATCGCTTCCGCAGTCGGTCTGCGTTGGGTACGTAGACAATACTCTCCCCCTCGTTGCTATGCATCACATGATCCTGTGTGCGCGTAGGAAATTTTTTGAAATTACTACGAAACCCAACAGTGGCATCCGAGCCTAGGTTATTGATGTTGATGTTATATGCACGAGTAGAACACAAGTAAGTTGTGGACGATACAAGTCATACTGCCTACCAGCATGTCATATTTTGGTTCGACGGTATTGTTGGACGAGACGACCCGGACCAACCTTACGCGTACGCTTACGCGAGACCGGTTCCCTCGACGTGCTTTGCACAGAGATGGCTTGCGGGCGACTGCCTCTCCAACTTTAGTTGAACCAAGTATGGCTACGCCCGGTCCTTGCGAAGGTTAAAACGGAGTCTATTTGACAAACTATCGTTGTGGTTTTGATGCGTAGGTGAGGTTGGTTCTTACTTAAGCCCGTAGCAGCCACGTAAAACATGCAACAACAAAGTAGAGGACGTCTAACTTGTTTTTGCAGGGCATGTTGTGATGTGATATGGTCAAGGCATGATGCTGAATTTTATTGTATGAGATGATCATGTTTTGTAACAAAGTTATCGGCAACTGGCAGGAGCCATATGGTTGTCGCTTTATTGTATGCAATGCAATCGCGATGTAATGCTTTACTTTATTACTAAACGGTAGTGATAGTCGTGAAAGCATAAGATTGGCGAGACGACAACGATGCTACGATGGAGATCAAGGTGTCGCGCCGGTGACGATGGTGATCATGACGGTGCTTCGGAGATGGAGATCACAAGCACAAGATGATGATGACCATATCATATCACTTATATTGATTGCATGTGATGTTTATCTTTTTATGCATCTTATCTTGCTTTGATTGACGGTAGCATTATAAGATGATCTCTCACTAAATTATCAAGAAGTGTTCTCCCTGAGTATGCACCGTTGCGAAAGTTCTTCGTGCTGAGACACCACGTGATGATCGGGTGTGATAGGCTCTACGTTCAAATACAACGGGTGCAAAACAGTTGCACATGCGGAATACTCAGGTTATACTTGACGAGCCTAGCATATACAGATATGGCCTCGGAACACGGAGACCGAAAGGTCGAGCGTGAATCATATAGTAGATATGATCAACATAGTGATGTTCACCATTGAAACTACTCCATCTCACGTGATGATCGGACATGGTTTAGTTGATTTGGATCACGTGATCACTTAGAGGATTAGAGGGATGTCTGTCTAAGTGGGAGTTCTTAAGTAATATGATTAAATTGAACTTAAATTTATCATGAACTTAGTCCTGGTAGTATTTTGCAAATCATGTTGTAGATCAATAGCTCGCGTTGTTGCTTCCCTGTGTTTATTTTAATATGTTCCTAGAGAAAATTATGTTGAAAAATGTTAGTAGCAATGTTGCGGATTTGATCCGCGATCTGAGGTTTATCCTCATTGCTGCACAGAAGAATTATGTCCTTGATGCACCGCTAGGTGACGGACCTATTGCAGGAGCAGATGCAGACGTTATGAACGTTTGGCTAGCTCAATATGATGACTACTTGATAGTTTAAGTGCACCATGCTTAACGGCTTAGAATCGGGACTTCAAAGATGTTTGAACATCATGGACCATATGAGATGTTCCAGTAATTGAAGTTAATATTTCAAGCAAATACCTGAGTTGAGAGATATGAAGTCTCCAACAAGTTCTATAGCTAAAAGATGGAGGAGAATCGCTCAACTAGTGAGCATGTGCTCAGATTGTCTGGGTACTTCAATTGCTTGAATCAAGTGGGAGTTAATCTTCCAGATAAGATAGTGATTGACAGAATTCTCTAGTCACCATCACTAAGTTACTGAACTTCATGATGAACTATAGTATGCAAGGGATGACGAAAACGATTCCCGAGCTCTTCGTGATATTGAAATCGACGAAGGTAGAAATCAAGAAAGAGCATCAAGTGTTGATGATTGACAAGACCACTAGTTTCAAGAAAAGGGCAAAGGGAAGAAGGGGAACTTCAAGAAGAACAGCAAGCAAGTTGCTGCTCAAGTGAAGAAGCCCAAGTCTGGTCCTAAGCCTGAGAATAAGTGCTTCTACTGCAAAGGGACTGGTCACTGGAAGCGGATCTACCCCAAGTGATTGGCGGAAAAGAAGGATGGCAAAGTGAACATAAGTATATTTGATATACATGTTATTGATGTGTACTTTACTAGTGTTTATAGCAACCCCTCAGTATTTGATACTAGTTCAGTTGCTAAGATTAGTAACTCAAAACGGGAGTTGCAGAATAAACAGAGACTAGTTAAGGGTGAAGTGACGATGTATGTTGGAAGTGGTTCCAAGATTGATATGATCATCGTCGCACACTCCCTATACTTTCGGGATTAGTGTTGAACCTGAATAAGTGTTATTTGGTGTTGGCGTTGAGCATGAATATGATTTGATCATGTTTATTGTAATACGGTTATTCATTTAAGTAAGAGAATAAATTGTTGTTCTGTTTACATGAATGAAACCTTATATGGTTACACACCCAATGAAAATAGTTCGTTGGATCTCGATCATAGTGATACACATAATCATAATATTGAAACCAAAAGATGCAAAGTTAATAATGATAAGTGCAACTTGTTTGTAACACTGCCGTTTAGGTCATATTGGTGTAAAGCGCATGAAGAAACTCCATACTGATGGGCTTTTGGAATCACTTGATTATGAATCAGTTGATGCTTGCGAACCATGCCTCATGGGCAAGATGACTAAGACTCTGTTCTTCGGAACAATGGAGCGAGCAATAGATTTGTTGAAAATCATACATACTGATGTATGTGATCCAATGAATATTGAGGCTCGCGACAGGTATCATTATTTTCTGATCTTCACAGATGATTTGAGCAGATATGAGTATATCTACTTGATGAAACATAAGTCTGAAACATTTGAAAAGTTCAAAGAATTTCAGAGTGAAGTGAAAAATCATCGTAACAAGAAAATAAAGTTTCTACGATCTGATCGTAGAGAAGAGTATTTGAGTTACGAGTTTGGCCTTCAGTTAAAAACAATGTGAAATAGTTTCACTACTCATGCCACCTAGAACACCACAATGTAATGGTGTGTCCGAACGTCATAATCGTACTTTATTAGATATGGTGCGATCTATGATGTGTCTTACCGATCTACCACTATCGTTTTGGGGTTATGCATTAGAGACAGCTGCATTCACGTTAAATAGGGCACCATCTAAATCCGTTGAGACGACACCGTGTGAACTATGGTTTGGCAAGAAACCTAAGCTGTCGTTTCTTAAATTTGGGGTTGCGATGCTTATATGAAAAAGTTTCATCCTGATAAAGCTCAAACTCAAATCGGAGAAGTGCGTCTTCATAGGATATCCAAAGGAAACTATTGGATACACCTTCTATCACAGATCCGAAAGGCAAGACTTTTGTTGCTAAATTCGGAAACTTTCTGGAGAAGGAGTTTCTCTCGAAAGAAGTGAGTGGGAGGAAAGTAGAACTTGACGAGGTAACTGTACCTGCTCCCTTATTGGAAAGTAGTACATCACAGAAAACTGTTTTAGTGACACCTACACCGGTTAGTGAGGAAGCCAATGATAATGATCATGAAACTTCAGATCAAGATACTACTGAACCACGTAGATCAACCAGAGTAAGATCCGCGCCAGAGTGGTACGGTAATCCTGTTCTGGAAGTCATGCTACTAGATCATGATGAACCTACGAACTATGAAGAAGCGATGGTGAGCCCAGATTCCGCAAAGTGGCTTGAAGCCATGAAATCTGAGATGGGATCCATGTATGAGAACAAAGTTTGGACTTTGGTTGACTTGCCCGATGATCGGCAAGCAATTGAGAATAAATGGATTTTCAAGAGGAAGACGGACGCTGATAGTAGTGTTACTATCTACAAAGCTAGAATTGTCGCAAAAGGTTTTTCGACAAGTTCAAGGTGTTGACTACGATGAGAGCTTCTCACTCGTATCTATGCTTGAGTCTGTCTGAATCATGTTAGTAATTGCCGCATTTTATGAAATCTGGCAAATGGATGTCAAAACTGCATTCCTTAATGGATTTATTAAAGAAGAGTTGTATATGATGCAACCAGAAGGTTTTGTCAATCCTAAAGGTGCTAACAAAATGTGCAAGCTCCAGCAATCCATCTATGGACTGGTGCAAGCATCTCGGAGTTGGAATATACGCTTTGATAAGTTGATCAAAGCATATAGTTTTGTACAGACTTATGATGAAGCCTGTATTTACAAGAAAGTGAGTGGGAGCACTACAGCATTTCTGATAAGTATATGTGTATAACATATTGTTGATCGGAAATAATGTAGAATTATTCTGCAAAGCATGAAAGGATACTTGAATAAGAGTTTTTCAAAGAAAGACCTCGGTGAAGCTACTTACACATTGAGCATCAAGATCTATATAGATAGATCAAGACGCTTGATAAGATTTTTCAATGAATTCATACCTTGATAAATTTTTGAAATAGTTCAAAATGGAACAGTCAAAGAAGGAGTTCTTGCCTGTGTTGCAAGGTGTGAAATTGAGTAAGACTCAAGACCCGACCATGGCAGAAAATAGAAAGAGAATGAAAAGTCATTCCCTATACCTCAGTCATAGGTTCTATAAAGTATGCTATGTTGTGAACCAGACCTATTGTATACCTTGCTCTGTATTTGGCAAGGGAGTACAATAGTGATCTAGGAATAGATCACTGGACATTGGTCAAGAATATCCTTAGTAAAGACTAAGGAAATGTTTCTCGATTATGGAGGTGATAAAAGAGTTTGTTGTAAAAGTTACATCAGTGCAAACTTTTACACTGATCCAGATGACTCTAAGTCTCAATCTGTATACATATTGAAAGTGGGAGCGATAAGCTAGAGTAGCTCCGTACAGAGCATTGTAGACATAGAATATTTGCAAAATACATACGGCTCTGAATGTGACAGACCCGTTGACTAAGCTTCTCTCACGAGCAAAACATGATCACACCTTAGTACTCTTTGGGTATTAATCACATAAGCGATGTGAACTAGATTATTGACTCTAGTAAAACCCTTTGGGTGTTGGTCACATGACGATGTGAACTATGGGTGTTAATCATATACAGATATGAATATTGGTGTTAAATCACATGGTGATGTGAACTAGATTATTGACTCTAGTGCAAGTGGGAGACTGAAGGAAATATGCCCTAGAGGCAATAATAAAGTTATTATTTATTTCCTTATAATCATGATAAATGTTTATTATTCATGCTAGAATTGTATTTACCGGAAACATAATACATGTGTGAATACATAGACAAACATAGTGTCACTAGTATGCCTCTACTTGACTAGCTCGTTAATCAAAGATGGTTATGTTTCCTAACCATGAACAATGAGTTGTTATTTGATTAACGAGGTCACATCATTAGTAGAATGATCTGATTGACATGACCCATTCCATTAGCTTAGCACCCGATCGTTTAGTGTGTTGCTATTGCTTTCTTCATGACTTATACATGTTCCTATGACTATGAGATTATGCAACTCCCGTTTACCGGAGGAACACTTTGGGTACTACCAAACGTCACAACGTAACTGGGTGATTATAAAGGAGTACTACAGGTGTCTCCAATGGTCGATGTTGGGTTGGCGTATTTCAAGATTAGGATTTGTCACTCCGATTGTTGGAGAGGTATCTCTGGGCCCTCTCGGTAATGCACATCACATAAAGCCTTGCAAGCACTGCAACTAATATGTTAGTTGTGAGATGATGTATTACGGAACGAGTAAAGAGACTTGCCGGTAACGAGATTGAACTAGGTATTGGATACCGACGATCAAATCTCGGGCAAGTAACATACCGATGACAAAGGGAACAACGTATGTCGTTATGCGGTCTGACCGATAAAGATCTTCGTAGAATATGTAGGAGCCAATATGGGCATCCAGGTCCCGCTATTGGTTATTGACCGGAGACGTGTCTCGGTCATGTCTACATTGTTCTCGAACCCGTAGGGTCCGCACGCTTAAGGTTACGATGACAGTTATATTATGAGTTTATGCATTTTGATGTACCGAAGGTTGTTCGGAGTCCCGGATGTGATCACGGACATGACGAGGAGTCTCGAAATGGTCGAGACGTAAAGATTGATATATTGGAAGCCTATATTTGGATATCGGAAGTGTTCCGGGTGAAATCGGGATTTTACCGGGTTACCGGGAGGTTACCGGAACCCCCCGGGAGCTATATGGGCCTTCATGGGCCTTAGTGGAAAGGAGAAAGGGGCAGCCCAAGGTGGCTGCGCCTCTTCCCCCTCCCCTAGTCCTATTAGGACTAGGAGAAGGTGGCCGGCCCCCCTCTCTCCCTTCCCCTCCGAGGAATCCTAGTTGGACTAGGATTGGGGGGAGGAATCCTACTCCCAGAGGGAGTAGGACTCTCCTGCGCCTCCCTCTATGGCCGGCCAGCCTCCCCCCCTCTACTCCTTTATATACGGAGGCAGGGGCACCTCTAAACACACAAGTTGACACAAGTTGATCCACGTGATCGATTCCTTAGCCGTGTGCGGTGCCCCCTGCCACCATATTCCTCGATAATACTGTAGCGGAGTTTAGGCGAAGCCCTGCTGCTGTAGTTCATCAAGATCGTCACCACGCCGTCGTACTGACGGAACTCATCCCCGACACTTTGCTGGATCGGAGTCCGGGGATCGTCATCGAGCTGAACGTGTGCTCGAACTCGGAGGTGCCGTAGTTTCGGTGCTTGATCGGTTGGATCGTGAAGACGTACGACTACTTCCTCTACGTCGTGTCATCGCTTCCGCAGTCGGTCTGTGTTGGGTACGTAGACAATACTCTCCCCCTCGTTGCTATGCATCACATGATCCTGTGTGCGCGTAGGAATTTTTTTGAAATTACTACGAAACCCAACACATATGTGGTAAACCAAGCATAAGTCATGCACGCAAACCTGGATCACGGCGGGCTTCTTCCTCTCTTCGTCCTTTAGATCCTTCTCTCGTCCTAGGACTGTGGTGTACTCTAGCCCAGTGACCCACTCATCATCTGAGTCTTTGAACATGCGTCTGAAGCGAGAGCGGCATCCTTTCACCGTCACGGAAGAACGGGTGTAGATGACGTCGAACTCATCGCCGATGATGGTTCTAACCTTGTAGTCACCGCCGATCATGGAGATTTGGGATGCCATGGATTTGGGAGGAGGGTTAGGATTAGTGGAACTGCCGTAATGTGAAAGGATGGGACGACTAGGAGCGAACCGCCATAGTATTGAAGGACGTGCGGGGACGAGTAGGAGCGAGCTGCCAACGTGCGAACGGCAAGGTAGTGGTTTTCCATTCTCCCATGATATGGGCTTCCGAGAGCCCTTGGATCTGAGATCGAACGGTTGCATGGCGTGATTCTAGACCTATGGGTGAATATCCTATCCTGGAGGGTTATTCTGCAAATTTTCAGCAACTTAGCATGCGACCGTTTGATCTTAGATCCAAGGGCTGCCAGCAGCCTGTATCATGGTCGCGCCTACCACGACCGTCGCGTCGCACGCGCGGTCACGCCCTTGGAGATTTAACATGGTGTGTCAGGCTATCTGATGTTGGCATGTCATACATAGTCATCACTTAGTCACTCATACTACAACAAGGTTGGCTATAAGGTTGGCTATAAGTGTATTTTTTTACTCCTCTCTATCTCTTTCTTCGTACTCCCTCCGTCCCATAATATAAGAACATTTTTGACACTAGTGTAGTGCCAAAAACGTTCTTATATTATGGGACACAGGGAGTATTAGTATTTATTGCATTTGCCAAGGAGTGACCTCTTCCAATGAAATGGTGTGCTTATTAGTTTTTTGTTGCTAAGTTTGCTTCCTTTAATTATCTATAGACTCAAAATTGTCTTTTCACTTAGGTACACGCGCTTAGCACCGTTTCTTCCTTGGGTCACCAAACTAGTCTCTCTCTTCTTGATTAACTTGCCACATCAGACTTTATGCCTATGTGGCAAGCTTAGCACCTGTAGGAGCAAGTAAGTACAATAGTGCACTTTACATGGCATTTTTGCATATGTGGAGGAAAGAGAGGCAAGGAAAAAGTGGAGAAGTGGGCTCTGATGCAAGAGCCAGCCTCTACTACATGGTGGAGCATTGGGAGAGGCACCTGTATGGAGGTGGTCAGGAATCGGGAGACTCACGCCGGTTGTAGTGCCGCAGTTAAAATGATAATGGCAAGTCAAATCATGGGGCCCCACCTGTCCAGCAGTAACTCGATGTCAAATCACACATCCCTATGTTTTTAGCAGCCTACTCCGTCGTCTTCTCATGTCTCTGTCAAACCGACTAGGCGGAACTGCCCCGCCTACCACGCAGGAAAAGCCCGTGCAATATACTCCCTCCGTCTAGGTGACCAAGGTGGAGAGGAAAACGAGAGAACTTAATGTTTAGTATTTGCTAAGGCTGGTTGTAATGGTACTAGCCTTAGCAATTTTGATGAGGTGTCATAGAATTAAATGAAGAAAGAGAGAGAGTTGAGTACTATGTGTCATACATAGCAATAAATAAAGTACTACATGATACTAATATATGATACATGGCGCAGGAGTACTAAGTACTATTATTAATATAGTTTTGCTAGAACTCATCTAGATGAGATATAATTTGGTCTCATTCATCTTTTATAGCCATTGGATGTGATGCTATAAGATGCGTGTGTGCTGACGTGGGTTGTATTTGTTCTTATGCAACGAACTGACCACTGCATGTCATGTTTGATAGTCTCAAGTCATTAAAAGCATACAAGCCCCACATATCTTATTGGTTGATTCCTCTATTTATGTCAAAAAATAAGAAACAACGTGAGAGTTAATGCACCAAACCTATATGTTTACTATTTGGTTTTCGTAAGATGACTTAATACTCACCTAGACGGAGGGAGTATTCGATTTGACAGCGGGCGGCGCAGTTCCCGATTCGGCTTTAATGCAGATGAGGGAGGGAGTAGCAGTTCCCGATATGTTGAACGACCAATGCATTCTCCTCCAACTAATGCATGAGGGAAGTAATGGGAGGAGGTCTGGGAAAAGAGGCTGCACGATGTGAATGCAACGCAGTTTGCCCTCATTGCCCTCATATAAAGGCGCCCCTCCATTCCAATGCATCTACCACATTGTACGCACCTAAGCATTTGCCTAAGCACCTACACTAAGCGCAAAAGAGCTCACTCCAGACCCATGGTGGCGATGCACGTGAGCGGCCAGCGGCTGTGCCAGATGGTCCACGATGCCGGCCTGCGGCATGGCGCCAAGGATCGTCTCTAGACGGTGTTGGAGACCGGCTGGTGGATGGCCGCCGTCAACGCCAACTACGACTCTTAGTTGGACCAGATGATTGTTGCCACCAGCAACAAGTTCACCGTCCTCAAGAAGCTCGCAGACGACATCGCCGTACTCCTCCAGCCCGCGTGCCCGGGCTCCTCATTGCCTGCCACCCTAATCGGCCTCCATGGCCGGAACCTCTTTCAAGCACTGGTGGCCCTGCGACTGCCCGCCGACGCCACGAATAATGTCCACCTGGAGGTCGCGCTCGCCGTGAGGCGCCTCGCCCTACAAGAATTCGTCGACCTACACATCCACGTGTACGACCAAATAATGTACATAGGTATCTACAAGGCCAGTGAGGACGCTATGATGTTGGCCTTCCTCAACCATCTGGAATCCTTGGATGCCTTTACTGAGAAGCACCTCGACCTCACCACAAAAGCCGCCACTCCTTAGCCGCCGGTCGATGGCCTGGCGCACTAAGTTGAGGAGGAGGAGGTCGTACATTCATGGATCCATCTTTCTTCTTGCCTTCTATAACCACCACTGCGATCACATCATCGTGGCCTTAATTCTTATTGTGTTGTTGCATTCTCGTTCCAGTCAATACCGACATGTGCGATCCCTTTGCTTAATTATATGCATCACTGTAACTAGTACTCCATCCGTCAATTTATAAGTTGTGCTTACCTTTTCCATCAACTTCGTGCAACGCGCTGGCATCTTGCTAGAAACACTAGAATATGTCTATATAATCCGTATGTGATAGTCCATTTGAAATCTCTAAAAATACAAATATTTATGTACGGAGGGAGTAATATATTAGGAGTATATCAAAACAATAGTGATTTCTTTCAAGTTTGTGAACAAATACTACTATTCTACTACTTTGGATCCATCACAACGCATGGTCACATTGCTAGTAAAAGGAAAAGGCCTGCCGCGTTCGCGTCGCACCCCCACACGCCCGGGAATCGGGATTACTCCACGGCCCGTCCCGCATGACACATAGCTTAGGGAAGGCGTCTTGCCTAGCATTTTCACTTTCATGTGGGACCACCGTTGAGAAAACCGACACCCGGCCCGTCGCCGGGTTGGAAAATAGAAACGAGGGGAAGATCTAGCTGTAGCACGGAAGCCAAGAAATTTGGTGTCAGATGGGGCTACTTGATAGAGTAGGAGCATTCCGTACTAGTACTACTCCTACTAGTACCAAGTTTGTACTCCTAATACTATATTACTAGTACTACCACTATACAACTAGTAGGTACGTGCACGACACAACATCGTAGGAACAAAAAATGGGAAGATCTTGTTTTGGGTGATTTATCTTTTTTTCAATCAATGTAGTATGAATAATATGATGTGGGGGGCACCCATGAAGCTTATGTGGCTTGGTTGCATGGCTATGAAAGGTTAGAGAAAATAAATAGATAATGTGTTTAGACTGCACTCCACTAAATAGATATACTTTGGATCCATTGCAACGGACCAGCACATCTATATCTATACCCCCTATATAGTGTGTGAAAAACTTTGAAAGTTGGTCGTTGGATGAAGCCAATCTGATGGTACAAAGATGGCAAATCCGAGCACTACTGGCCGTTGGATATCACCCACCAGATTCTGCCACATGTATAATCTAGAAGACTCCATGGTTGAACTTAATTCATGACTAACTTTGCCACAACTAAGCTCAGGCAAAGTTATTAGTTCTTCAAAATGAGAGCCACAAGTTGGCAAGCCTAAGGGAATCTTGCCACATTTTTTGTGTGTATGTCATGTGGGGCATTAGTGTGGATTGCCTAAGGTGTGGCTTGAACCAAACACTCACCTAAGTTAATCCAACTTGCCTAACCTTACATTCCACCAGATTTTGCCACATGTTAGAATCTAGAAAACTCCACATATAGAAGCATAATGCACAAACCACCAGAATCTCATGCGTGCAATGCACGTGTACCTTACTAGTACTAGTTGGTAGTAGTAAGAAACAAATTCCAGTTTTGGCACAAGCTCGTACTGCGGGAGCACCACAAGGCCTGCCGCAGGAGTTATATTTCCCTCTCGAGGCCCACGAGACCGAACTTCAGTGGCTTAGTACCCGACCTATGAGTCAATGACATGCGGACCTTAAATGCGGCTGGCCCACATGTCATTCTCATGGTGGTGGCGTGATTCACGACTCACTCGTTTGGTGGTGGTGGAGTGGCCATGGTGAGGGTGCCACAGCTGGGCGTCGGGGCGTTACGAGGCGTAGATGGCCACACCGGCGGGTACTACATGTAGTACATAAGTACTCCAGCTGAGGTTTGATGCCCGGGACGAAATGTGTCACAGCCGCTGGATGAAAATTCAATGCTGCAGGAGTACGGATCAGAGCACAGTAGCTGAGCAGGAAAACCGCGTCCAATCGGGTGTGTCTATGGTAGAAAGTTGATGGTCGCCGCAGTTCAGCTGGCCCGCATGTCATGCACACAAAGGCAGAGGAGCGGTGGGGCCGAGAGGGATGAGGGGCACGTCGGGGGGATGAGGATCCCCTGACGCGAACAATCCTATCATTCTGTCACTGACATGTGGGACCCATGAGCGTGGGTCCCACTTGTCAGCGAAGGAAAGGCAGGGCAAGGCAGTGATAGCCACGTCAGAGGATCCATGTCCACGTCGGGGGACGTCGTGCCGTGGGTTGGATCGGTGTCGTGGGAATCGCGTGTGGGTGTGGCAGTGGTAGAAACAAGAGACGTGATGGTCGTCGTGGTTCAACTTCCATGGACAAGCTGTCATGTCTGGTGACACATGTATATCAAAACTAGAGTGTTTATATTTCAAGCACGTGAACAAGTACTATTCTACTACTTTGGATCCATTGCAACGCACGGGCCAGCACATTGGTAGTAGTAGTGTCCATCCCTATCTCTAGAGGCCTTCCCTCGTTCATCCTTTTCTCTCACAAGATAAACTACTCATACAAATGCATCTTGATGTTCCGTGGAACGCACGAGGATGTTTCCTTGGGGGTCTCTCCAGCGCGTCGTGGCCATAGTTGCAAGTTGACACCCCTTGAGATGCCGACGTTGAGGGGCACTCGGATTTCTTCCGATGAGCAGGTAAGATGAGTTTGATCACGTAGTAAATGCATTCTAAAGACTACTTCTGTGTCCATTTCCTAATTCTCCCCCAGCCCATTGTTTCATAGGTTAGGCTCGGTGCGAGTGGAGATTGGCTTGCATATGTATGGGAGGGTACCAACATCAATTTGCACAACATTTACAACGGTGACACCGTTCCCGTAGAACCTTTGTCTAACATTGGGATCAGCCATGCAACGGGCCACCGCATGAATTGGTACGATGGAACCACGGTGAGATTGAATAAGATAGCACGAACCTTGCACATGGTGGTCAAAGGCAGACCATGCTGTCTGCGGTCGATTTGTTGCCGTACGAGTACGAATACGCTATGCTCCTTTCTAACCACATCTTCGCGGTGACAAACCAGGGGACTTATTTTGTATGGGACACATCCTACGATATACTCCCTCTCTCCCAGTTTATTTGTTTTGAATCTTTTCATTTTATAAGTTTCAAATTCAAATTTAGAGCTCCCCATCACATGTTGAGATTACAATGTCCATTAAATCGTTGTGTGCATGTATAGTAAAGAAACAAATCTCGAGTTTGGCACGAGTTCGTGCAGCGGTAGCACCACAAGCCCTGGCGCAGGAGTTACATTTCCCTCTCAGGGCTGTCGGGACTGAGCTCCAGCGCCTTACTACACCTACCTTTGAGTCAATAACATGTCAACCCGATAGGTGACTGGTCCACATGTAATGCTCCCGAAAGCAGAGGGGCAATGGGGCCAAGAGGGGTGAGCCGCAGGTCGGGGGACGTGTGGTGTCATGGGTTCGAGCGGCATCGTGGGAATCGCGTGTGGATGTGGTAGAAACTTGATGCTCGCCGCATTTTAGGTGGCCCACATGTCATGCACACAAAGGCAGAGGGGCGATGCGGCCGAGAGGGGTGAGGCGCACGTCCGGGGACGTGGTGCCATGGGTTGGGGAGGCGTCGTGGGAATCACGAGATGAAACGTGATGGTTGCCGTAGTTGAACTTCCATGGACAAGCTGTCATGTCTACGGACACATGCACTGCATACCGATCACTAGAAGGAGTAGCATAGAAAGCTATATATGCAGATAAATAGTTCCTTATAGTCAAGCGGACCCACGCTACTACTACCTCCGTCCTGGTTTATTGGTCCCCATCGTATTTTGTGCAAAAATTTTAACCTTAAATTTAACTAACAACATATTAATGCATGTCATCGAAAATAACATTTTTGAAATCTATATTCAAATACGAATCCACCGATATATCTTTTGGTGGCATGCATTAATATTTTCTTAGTTAAATTCATGAGCAAAGTTTAGCACAAAATACATAACGGACCAATAAACCAGGACGGAGGTAGTACTCTGTTCCAAAGACATGCACACCATCGAAATAGTCCATCTATATCAATATACACCGAGAGGGAATAATTTTTTTTACAAGAGAGGAAATAGTTCATCCATCCATAATGCCCTCCTGCTGGTGCAGCCTCTTCTTCTTCTTCTTCTTCTTCTTCTTCTTCTTCTTCTTCTTCTTCTTCTTCTTCTTCTTCTTCTTCTTCTTCTTCTTCTTCTTCTTCCTCTTCTTCTTCCTCTTCTTCTTCTTCCTCTTCTTCTTCCTCTTCTTCCTCTTCCTCTTCTTCCTCTTCTTCCTCTTCTTCTTCTTCCTCTTCCTCTTCTTCTTCCTCTTCTTCTTCTTCTTCTTCCTCTTCCTCTTCTTCTTCCTCTTCTTCTTCTTCTTCCTCTTCTTCTTCTTCTTCTTCTTCTTCCTCTTCTTCTTCTTCCTTCTTCTTCTTCTTCTTCTTCTTCTTCTTCTTCTTCTTCTTCTTCTTCTTCTTCTTCTTCTTCTTCTTCTTCTTCTTCTTCTTCTTCTTCTTCTTCTTCTTCTTCTTCTTCTTCTTCTTCTTCCTCTTCTTCTTCCTCGTCTTCTTCTTCCTCTTCGTCTTCCTCTTCTTCTTCTTCTTCTTCTTCTTCTTCTTCTTCTTCTTCTTCTTCTTCTTCTTCTTCTTCTTCTTCTTCTTCTTCTTCTTCTTCTTCTTCTTCTTCTTCTTCTTCTTCTTCTCTTCTTCTTCTTCTTCTTCTTCTTCTTCTCTTCTTCTTCTTCTTCTTCTTCTCTTCTTCTTCTTCGTCTTCTTCTTCTTCTTCTTCTTCTTCTTCTTCTTCTTCTTCTTCTTCTTCTTCTTCTTCTTCTTCTTCTTCTTCTTCTTCTTCTTCTTCTTCTTCTTCTTCTTCTTCTTCTTCTTCTCTTCTTCTTCTTCTTCTTCTTCTTCTTCTTCTTCTTCTTCTTCTTCTTCTTCTTCTTCTTCTTCTTCTCTTCTTCTTCTTCTTCTTTCTTCTCTTCTTCTTCTTCTTCTTCTTCTTCTTCTTCTTCTTCTTCTTTTCTTCTTCTTCTTCTTCTTCTTCTTCTTCTTCTCATTTCTGTGGAGACGGCTTCGCAACAAGCTCTTTGGACCTTGCAGCTATCTCAAAACTCACACGGGCATCGAGGGCAGCATATTTTATCCGCTTGTACGTCAATGGATAATTCTTCCATCCAGACGACCTTAATGCCACCGTCTCGTCACCCTTCTGAAGATTTGTACCAAGCACAAAATTTGCTACGTCGAATAGGGATGGTGTCTGTTTATCACAATTTTCTACAGGAATTTTGATTCTATTTTGTAGGTCAGTGATGCTTTTCAAATCAAGGTTGTACGGCTCCAGCTTCTGTTTGTCCCCTTCGATGGCTGCCCCACAGAAGTATACGTCCTCCCGAGACAAGAAATCATGAAGCTCACCTGGTATGTAGGGCGAGTGTATGATGTGGTACACCAAAACATCATCTTCGAGGCACAACTGAAGGACGAAGGCGCGCTGGATCTTCCCAGGGGCACGCTCCGTGTACTCTACGTCAAGACCGATGACCCTCGTCTCTACCTTTTCGAGGGAGTTGGATACATTGTTGATCCACTGCCGAACAACCCTTGGGTGGACGGTGATGGTGGCAACTATGCGCATCGAGCCTTCGACGAGGACATTTTGGACGCTAAAAACCTGCATCTCGATCTCTTTCACCATTTGGAACCGCTGGAATGGAGGGCTATGGTTTGGAGAATTAGGATTAGATGGCTAGTCTAACTGAAGTAGTAGATGATTATTTAAAGAGGTTAAAACAATGTGAACGCAGTGGGGTTTGGATGCAAATGAAGACGAAGGGGAGGTGAAGAAGCCGAGGAGAATCGGTTCCCGATGGAGAAGTAAATGGGAGAAGTGGCATGCAGGCAGTTGATTAGACGGCTAGTTAGACTAAACGAAAAGGCTATGTGGGTAGACTGATGAGTCATACATGTTCGTGTACGTGCCCATCCTTCCTGATAGGTGGGACCTGTGCAAATAGATAAAAAAATGTGTCATAGCTTTTTTTAGCGCGTGAGTGGGAGACACAACATTCTCTGGTTAAGGAATACTCCCTCCATTTAGGTGAGTATAAGTCACATTATGAAAATCAGGTTTTCCCAAAACCTTTAGGCATGGAGCATTAACTTCCTGCTCGATCCCCTCCCAGCCTCATTAGCCAACGTTCTCTTCCTCTGCTGCCGTGTTCTACCTTTCCATTTTTCCTCTTCTTAAGTGTGGAACGATATGCATGCCATCCTTGATGCACCAGAACGACCACTGCATGCATCGCGACAGGGCGTTGATTGGGCATGCACGAGAATTTGGTTCTGCTTGCAATATGGATGATACCTGAACGATGAAGTGAACAGGCATGCTAGCATGTGAGACCTATTTCCGCTATACAATACTGGAGTACTCATGTTCCTACTACTAGTAGTAGTAGTACAACTGTGGTACACTTGATGGTCAAAATACAATTCATCCGGTCGTCACAGTGAAGTGACAACACCCTACGCCTGACACTAGTCCAGGCGGTGTGTTCGGGTTACCAAAGCCAGCCTCACCCTGTGCATTGTGCAGTCTGTCACCGCCGTTGTACAACACATTGGTGCCTCGCCTCGTCTCCCTCTCCGCTCCCATAGCACCACTCCATCTCCATCTCCTTCTTCGTCTCCGTCTCCATCTCACTGTGCCCCCGTGTACCGTCGCCTCACTCGTCTCCCCCAGTACCACTATTCCCTCACTAGCCGCTCCAGCACCGACAGCCTTCTCCCTCGTAAATCAAGCCCCCCAAAACCCCCCACATTCCAAACTCCACCATGGCTGAACGCGAACTGCGCAGCATCCATATGAGCCGCGATTGGAGCAATCTCCCCAGTGACATCCTCGACCTATGTGTTCGTGTATGGATATGTTGAGCGCCCTACGGCTGGCTGCATGCTCGAGGGACATGCACACGGCCATCGTCGAAGCGAGGCCTAAGATTTTCAAGACACCCTGCTTGTTGCTATCTGATCTTGCGAGATTGGCTCACCTTGATACAGAGGCGTACATGATGCCCCTCGACTTCAATCTGATCTCCATTAGCCGAAACTTCTTTGAAGGTATGTAGTGGGTCGCTGTACATCATTTCCCTCGACATCGATCCGATCACCATCGCCCGAAACTTCTTGGCAGGTATGTACTGGGTCGGCATGAACTCCCACTGGATGGCTGCCTTCAGAGAAGACGGTAAAAAGTTGGTGCTCGTGAACTTCCAGAGCTCCCATGAGATTATCCTTCCTCCGTTGGATTATATAGAGTATTACCATCGCGGTCCAAGTCATCTAGATTACCACGTCAGTTGGACGGACCTTGTTTTGCAGAAGATTGTAATATGCCAAGTGCCCACACGACATGCGAATTACGCAGACTTCAAGCTAATTGCCTTGTTCGACCGCGGACTCGCCTATCTTTACGCCGGTGCCTTCTTTAGCTGGAGACAACTCAGCTCGCAGTGGATCATCGTCAAAGCTGATACACACTTCTGTGATGCTATTGAACACAATGGCATCATCTACGCGATCGACAAAGCAGATGGCACCACGTATTGCTGGGACGGCGCGTGTAAGTTGTTTCCTCTCATGTTAATGATGACGCCATGACACTGTTTGAACTTTTTGTGATGATTGGCATATCCCTGTTTGAGCAGAATTTGAGTAGAACTATGGCAATGTATTAGAGACGCCGTAAATCAGCTATATTTGGAATGAGTTAATTCATGCGATTGTGACCATGTCATTACAGCCAATTTGTACCCTGAATAATCAAACGGTTAGGAATATATGGATATTATCCTTATTTTACAGTAATCTATATACTACTACTAAATATGAGTGTGTATCAATGGCCATGTTAGTTTCCTCATTTTCATGATGTAGAAACATGCACCACACTGTTGGTTTCATCTAACCATACATTAGGGAAGTAAATGTGCATATGGAGAACTCTATATTTGGAAGTAGTGAAATCCTGCAATGCTTACCATGTGTACATACCTATATTCGCCCTTCAGCAATCAATGGCTAGAATAATATCCTCACAAAAATTTTGCCCACAGAACACGAGTATATAACAATGCATGGTCTGTTAGTTACCTTGAAGAATTTGTTTGTGAGGACAGAACATGATTACATAACATGCATGACATGGTAGTTTCCTGTGAAGAATCGATTGCGAGATAACATGAGTATAACCATGCATGGCACTTCTATATTTTCGAACCCAGTATACATTTCCCTGTATTTTCCTCCCAGTTCCAACAGGGACATATCAATGTTGTTTCTTGCATTATCCTACTCATACTCTGAACAATGCTGATCTTACATTAACAATGCCTGTCCTTTTTGATATGATGCAGTGTCCCTACAGTTACTGCCCTTTGTAATCACACCACCTTTGCCAAAAACAGGGAAGCACAACTGGTTCCTCGCTCGATCAGACGACGGCAAAAGACTGATGATCATTCGGACACATGAGCCGGAAAAGTTATATTGCAAAAACCCCACTGTATACAAGCACCGTGTAATACGTGAGTATCCGGACAGTGGCTGTTACGTCTATGAGCAGGATACCAGCTTGTTGGGGCCTTTAGGATTTTTTAGTTGGAGGCGGGTAAACAGCCTTGGTTCACACTCTCTGTTTCTCGGACTCAATTATCCGATTAACCAGGAGATCACCGTTGGCAAGGACCTTGATGGCAGAGAGGCTCTGTTTGCTATGGAAAACTGTGTCTACACGGCGAGCCCTAGGAGTTCGGGAGCAAACTCCCCTGATTGTCAACGATACAGCCTGCAGCCAAAAGAAGGTGAGAATGACAAAGGCATCCGGATTAACTTTGATCCTTGGATGTCTCAATTACGACAGGCAGTGATGTGGTTCAAGCCTTCAGGTTGATAGGTAATTGGGCTGTTGCATCGAAAGGGTGGAGTACTGGTGTCTCCGGATCACTGGTCGCTGAAGCGGGGCTGCAAATTATGATGGTGTTGGATCATCTCTTCGAATGACTTTGTTGTCTTTGCTGCTGGTTCTGGATGGGTAGTTCTTTCTTTTGTTATGCATATTCCTTGTCATTTGGTCATCCTCGTCTATGTCACTCTTACTATGTAATAGTTGCTTCTGTTTAGAATGTCATTCTCGTCTGGATCACGAGAGTCTGAGCGCTGCAGATGGGTGCGTTTTGGTGGTGTAGCAAGACTTCTTATGAACTATCATGTCTTGCTGTTTATGTCAGTAGTAGTCACTAGTCAGTGTTTGAATGTTGTATATATCGTTGTTTCGAACTGTTTATTGTCTCGAACTACTGGTGGGCTAAATGAGGGCATCACCATTCTCCAGTGTTCAGAGTATATCTCCTTTTTTCAAGTTATATAATTGGAGCTTAGTGTCTTTTCGATGATGTACACTTGTTTGGGCCAGTGAGGTGTCGTTGAATATGGGCCGAGTAGTAACGCAATGCCAAACAGGTCAATTATGACTCTTAGGCCGGGCTCTCAAAAGATCCTGAAAAAAAGGCTGGGCTCTCCAAAAAAGAAAGAATAAGGACTCTTAGGCCGACATGTGGGCGCCACCGGTGTTTTCGTGCGCTTGCGCGCCGAGAGCATATTGGCGTGTGCTCGAAATTCATGCTACCTTTTCATCCCCAGTCTCTCGCCCCTCCCCCACCTCTGGGATCTCGATTCCTACTCCAGTTCCCCCAAATCCCCCTCTTGTACTCCATGTACTCAAGCGCAATGTCATGTCGCCGATCAACACGGATCTCCGAGCCGGAGATCCCGAGGTTCATCCTGCCTTCGGTCGCTGCGTGCTGTCGCTCAACAGTGGCATGGCGGTGCTTGACGACCAGTTTGCCGACAAAGTGCTGATGGTAACCATCAACGGAGACCGGCCTCACATCTCGCCGGACGACCTTGTCAAAGCTCTTGGCATTGCGCATGGCATCCAAATAAGTGACTTGCTCGTCGAAGTCTGTCTGTCACTGGCTGATTTCTTCGTCAGGTTCTGGACAACTTTTGACTGCAGTCATGTGTTCGAATCTTTCCAGGTTTTCTTCTGCGATGGCGCGCTGGTGAGCTTTTATCGGTGGCACCCAGGATGGGGCTCGGTGCCCTCTGAGCTTGAGTTTTTAACAAAGCTTACCTTCCACGGCATGCCTCGACGTGCTTGGAACAGCGAGTCCATGAATGAGCTTATCAACGACCTTGGAGGTGAGCTTGTAAGTATGTTTATTCCTCCAGACAGCTGGGCTTTGACGATTATGGCATGGATGAAGAAGCCGTCCACCATACCGAAGGTGATTGGTGTTGAGATACTGGTGCGGGAACGAGGGTTGTACTATTCGTCACCACCAAGGCCGCCGCGGACCACGTTAGGGATGTACCTGTATCGAGTGTTCGTGCATGTCGAAGAAGTGGTCAATCCATCAATCGAAGTCCTGCCGCCGCCGCTGGTGCCAGGGTCCGTCGATGACGTCCGTTACAGGAGTCAACATCAGACTTTCCTTGTGTTGCTCGGAATGATGGATGGCACAGGGCCTACTCCATCGCGCGGCGGAGGCCACTGCTTCTTTGGGAGAAGAGGCAGGGCTGGCTGCCTGGATGTGCTCTAATTTGAGGTAACAACTGAATCTTGTCAGATACTAGTTAAATCCAAGCTATGGGTGCGAAGCACTGATATGCCAGTACATTTGATTGTGACCTATTCTAATTTTGTACCTGAACTTTTCTTTAGAAAGGGTTGTACGTCAACTTAATGTGCTAGCAGAACTTATTGTGTTGTATGTCTGTTTTCTTTGCACGACATTCAAGATATTTCCTCGTCATTGATAAAGACAATGAACCGTTATGTACGACTTCGTTGGTTTCAACATAGCCCTACCCGTAGCGATCCACTGCTTCCATCCTGATTGTGCCTCCTGCGTGAAATTTTTGCATGCAAGTTCAGTGTGCTATGATGTTCTATATGATTGTGTCAACTATATAAGTTTTTACTGAGCATCAGCAATGCATATGGCTGAAAGATGTATTTACGAGCATCGACCGATGGGTCTCTCTCTCTATCTCTCTCTCTCTCTCTCTCTCACACACACACACACACGCACGCACGCACACACGCGCACATGCACAAGTGGGACCCGTTGAATTATTTATTTGCTCATGATAGCTTTTAATTAGGTTCCACTGTAATCTAAATTATTTCTTAAGTTATTAATTGACCTCAGTGACTTCAAAAAGTTGTACAAAAGCCTTGTTTGGGCCTTTCCGGCATCGCTGAATGTGGGCTGAGTAGCCATGTTAGGTTGTATTGTACTACACATGCCTTTTTTTTCAACATCAACAATGCAAGTGGGTCGACAGTTGTACACAATATCTGGGTCAACTTGTTATTCTCCGCCCCGCTGGGCTGCAAACTTTCCTAGGAGGTGCATTAGGCTTAACAAGAAAATGGACTTTAAGAAACAATAAATGGGATGTAATTATAATAACTGGGCAATAACTATGCACCAAACGCGTAATTAGTTTAAAGAATATTTTTTTTTGGAATTTGAAAATTTTAATTTCATTACTTGTTGCGCGCGTAATATTTCGTTGGATTTTACGTAATACAACTTTATTTTGAAATTATATTTAACCTGACTAGGAATTTCGGATAAAAATATTTCGGATCCCATCAAAATGTGGGAATTTTTTTTGAATTCTGTTTTGAGCGGTTGTTTGAAATTATTAATCGTTGTCCTAGCTAGAAGTTGGGCTATACTTTTAACAAACTATAAATGGTTGTAGCAAAATTCCATTAGAATTAAAAAATGGGTTGTACATTCTTACAAATCGCAAATGGGCTATATGTTCTCTGTCAAATCCGAGCTGTGGGCCTACTAAGTTGACGCGTACCAAGGGCTTTGTCAACTTAGTCAATATAAATGATTCTAGCTGCAGTGACCGTACGATGTCCATCCAACAACCGTAGTGCTTCTTCAACCTCTGGTCTTCTTGCTCCAACCGCCCAAAGTAGCGTCGGTCGTGCCGCGTGCTCCTGCCTCCTGTGGCCGGTTGTGATGCCGCGGAGGCCTCACCGCCCGTACTACTCCCACCGTTGGCCAGGCCATCCCTCTACTTACCCACACCCCCTATTATTCTGCGGCCACGACAGCCTCACACCGCAGCTGAACCAGTGAACCCTCGTACTCCTCTCTGCGCGGGGTTCCACTACTGCGTCTTCCCCGGCTCCGCGTCGTCCCCTTCCTAGGCCTCACCGTCGTCCACCGCCCTAGTGCTCTCAGCGCGACATGGTCAACATGGTCAACGACCGACTTCCATCGGAAGAGTAGTGTACGTGGAGAGGCTAACAGCTGGGTCCAGGCGGCCGCAAGGAAGTGCCTCCTTATTACACGCAAAATAATTATTCCTCCACCTGACAGCAGGGACCCACCGGACGGGCCACCTTATTTCGCAAAAAAAACGTTCCCCCCCTGACAGCTGGGACCCACCGGACGGGCCAGCGTATTTTGTGAAAAAAACGTTCCTCCCGCTGTCAGCTCGGACCCACCGGAAGTGCCTCCTTATTACGCACAAAAAAATGAATACCCCCTGCTAGCTGGGACCCACCATGGTGGGAGCCTGACTTGTGGGCCTACTAAGTTGACTGGGATGGGGGCCTTTGTCAACTTTAGTCAATATGAATGATTCTAGCTCCAGTGACCGTACGATGTCCATCCAACGGCCGTAGTGCTTCTTCAACCTCTGGCCTTCTTGCTCCAGCCACCCAAAGCAGCGTCGGTCGTGCCGCATGCTCCTGCCTTCCGTGGCCGGCTGTGCTGCTGCGGAGGCCTCACCGCCCCTACTATTCCCACCGCTAGCCAGGCCCTGCAACGACGACAGCCTCACACCGCAGCCGAACCAGTGAACCCTCGTACTCCTCTCCGCGCGGGTTTCCATTGCCGTGTCTTCCCCGGCTCCGAGTCGTACCCTTCCTAGGAATCGCCGTCGTCCACCGCCATGGTGCTCTCGGCACGGCGTGGTCAACATGGTCAAGGAATGACTCCCATCGGACGTGGACTGTACGTGGAGAGGCTGACAGCTGGGTCCACGGCCGCAGCAAGGAAGTGCCTCCTTATTATGCGGAAATAATGATTCCTCCACCTGACAGCAGGGACCCACCAGATGGGCCACCGTTTCCCCCCTGACTGTTGGGACCCACCAGCTACATCTTCGCACGCAAGGAAGTGCCCCTCTGACTGCTGGGACCCACCAGCTACATTTTTGCACGCAAGGAAGTGTCTGACAGTCGGGACCCACCTGGTCGAAGCGTACGTAGCGTTGTCATTCTGGTCGCGAACGTGTACGTACATATATACTGGTCGATGTAGAGGCGTGCACGTGTCGTAGTAGAGGCGTGTACGTGTCGTACTAGAGGTGTGCACATAGCATGTACACGTACGTACAGCGGCCAGTGTGCAAGAAAGAAAATACGGCCACGTATGTGTACATACGGGCGGGGTCTCAAACGCCTACTCGCGCATACGTACGGCCAGGGCTCGTGTACATGGCTGGGTCGGAACGGAGAAACAACATCGTCGTCGTGTTCATGGGGAGCCAACCGGCTGGGTCGGAACGGAGAAACAACATCATCGCCGTGTTCATGGGGAGCCAACCGGCTGGGTCGGAACGGAATGTGTCGTCGTGTTCATCGGGAGGGCTTGGATGGAACAGGCGATGGAACGAGGCCCGGCGTACCGCAGAACGGAGGAAACGGCCTTGTGTTCGACCGGCCACGTTCAAAACGGGATCCTGTTCATCGGGAGGGGTCTAGCGTACCGCAAAACGGAGGAAACGGACCTCCTAGGGTCGAAACGGGGGTCCTGTTGATCGGGAGGGTTGTGGCGTACCGCAAAACGGACGAAACGGACTTGTGTTGGAGCACTACGGTCGAAACGGGGGTCCTGTTCATCGGGAGGGGTGTGGCGTACCGCAAAATGGGACTCCATGAGATACTATTCATCTCCACCGTCGACCTCCTCCAACCTCCACGAGCTACTGTTCATCCACTGTCGACCTCCTCCAGCCTCCACTTGCGACTGTTCATCCACGGGCTCCTGTTCATCCAGCCTCCACCACGCGCTACTCCACCGACTACTGTTCAACCACCCCTCTCCGCAGGCTCCTGTTCAACCACCCCTCCACAGGCTACTGTTCATCCACCCCTCCACCGTCTACTATTCATCCAGCCCTTCACGGGGTCGTCCTGTTCATCCAGCCCTCCACACCACGGGGTCCTGTTCATCCAGAGGCAACGCCACCGCTCACTGTTCATCCACCCCCCCCCCCCCCCCCGCAACACTCACTATTCATCCAGAGAGGCAGCATCGATCGGCTTCAGTTAGCAGCAGTAGCGAAGGAATCGCTCAATCGGGTTCAGTTAACAGCCATCGATCGATCGCTCGGGTTCAGAAACGCGTAGCCTGCAGTGCAATTGCTCGGGTTCAGTTAGAGCCAACGCCTCGCACACACGCGTGTACGTGTACGAGAGAAACGCGCATCGCTCGGCCCCCGACCGCCCAACGTAACCGGGAACTCCCCGAAATTTTCCTCGCCCTTGCTTCTACCACGGGTTTTTCCATTATGGACGGCCCAAAGAATGTCATGCAGCTGCGTCTCTGGCCCGCCCAGGATGAAAAGCCCATTTCCTGTCATTATTTTTTTTCATAGAAGTAGGAGCCCACCACATCTATGATGATACCGGGTTTTGTCACAATTATCCTCATAGAAGTGTCATATGTATGACAGGAAAAAAATTCGTTCGGCCCAAAATGTCATGGATGTGTCTTTTTTTTGTAGTGAGTAAAGGCCAATACATAGTATAAATAGTTTCTTGCAATTTTATCGTATTGGAAATATAGGGAGGTGGAGATGTGGTTCCTCTCTCATAATAATTGCAATTAGGAGCAACAAGCACATGCATATTATATTCATCAACATCATCATGTGTAGTGGTAGAATGCAACCCATCAATATAATCCTTAATAAGCACAAACTTCTCCTATATAGTGTAGTTGGGAGGATTCAAAAAGATAATAGGACTATTATGTGTGGGTGCAATAGCAACAATTTCATTCTTAACATAAGGAGCTATAGCAAGTTCATCTCCATAAGCATAATTCATATTGGCATCATGGACACAAGCATAGCAAGCAACAATTTCATCAAAAAGGGATATTTAAAACAAACCCAAGGGATCATAGCATTCATCCTTCGGTAAGCACGAAGGGAAATTAAACTATGTATGAGTTGAAGAGTTACTCTCATTAGAAGGTGGACATGGGTAGCTAATCCGCGCTTCCTCCTTTTGTTCTTCTCTCTCCTCATCATCTTTTTCATCTAATGAGCTCACAGTGTCATCAATTTGTTCTTCCATAGTTTCCTGCAAAATATTGGTCTCTTCTTGGATAGCGGAGACTTTGTCAATAACAATATCGGCATTATATTCATAATTCTCATATCAATATTTAAGTATAGCATAATTTTCAGGTATGTAAACAGCATCATCATAATTTTCACACTTTTCAAACAAAGATTCAATTTCATAAGCACCCTTAAAAGCAACAAATTCTTCTATTCGTTCCACATCATAGTAATCATATATACCATTGGCATAAGAAGCCAAGGTTTCATTATCATTAAATTCACAAGAAAAGGGAAGGTGTTTAGCCTTCATCCTAGAGCAACAAGTATAATCATATCTCAAGCATAAATTCCAAGAATACCATTGCAACGTTTCAATTTGATCCCATAATAGTTTCCCTTTTTGAGTCAAGAGATAATCCCTAAAGTATTCACGTTGATCCAACGTGTCTCCCATTATCAAGTTGAACAGGGTTTTCTCAGGATTATCAATGTAGTGTTTAATATTTTTCACATAACGAGCATCGAGGGTTTTAGGAGGTTCCCAATCTCCATGAGTAGCAAGTACACCTAATTTTTTTGGTATTTCATGTTCCATATCCATAACTAAAGATGGAGAACAACTTAGAACAACAAATAAAATATACTTAGTGATAAAGCAAAAAAGCACACACAAGAATATTCAACCCACGCTATTGATCCCCGGCAACGGCATTAGAAAAAGGTCTTGATGACCCACAAGTATAGGGGATCAGTTGTAGCCTTTCTCGATAAATAAAAGTGTCGAACCCAATGAGGAGCTAAAGGTAGTACTTGTGTTCCCTTCAAGTTCTATCGACCACCGATACAACTCTACGCATGCTTAAAGTTCGCTTTACCTAGAACAAGTATGAAACCAGAAGTACTTTGTAGGTGTGGTAAGATAGGTTTGCAAGATAATGAAGACCACGTAAATAAAAGTTAGGGGCTGTTTAAATAAAGAAACAATTAACTTCGTATAACGAGTGTGGATTGGTGGTGGTAGGATTTGCGGAATTTTTCCTTAGCAATTCACTATGTTACTAGACCGATAATGAGTTTTTATGTGGGAGAGGCCACTGCTAGCATGTCATCCTTTACATGGAATTCTATGCACTTATGATTGGGACTATCAGCAAGCATCTTCAACTACTAAAGTTCACTAAGGTAAAACCCAACCATAGCATTAAGATATATATTGGTCCCCCTTCAATCCCGTATGCATCAATTTCTATGGTAGGCTGAAGCTGTTGTCCCCCTTGCCCTCCAATGCATAGTCCTATCAACATACAACTAACCCTATGGTGTGATCCACACGCATGCTCATATGACGGGCACCAAAGGACAACAACATAACCACAAGCAAATTAAACCAATCATAGCAATTCACCAATTACCCGATAGGACAAGAAAAATCTACTCAAACATCATAGGATGGCAACACATCATTGGATAATAATATGAAGCATAAAGCACCATGTTCAAGTAGAGGGTACAGCGGGTTACGGGAGAGTGGACCGCTATAGATAGATGGGGGAAGGTGATGGAAATGTTGGTGATAGGATCAAAAACACAAATATATTCATGAAAACATAAAGGGTTCAGATCTGAAATCATGGCACTTGGGCCCTAGTGACAAGCATTAAGCATAGAAAAGTCATAGCAATATAAATCTTAGAACATAGTGGATACTAGGGATCAAGCCCTAACAAAACTAACTGGATTACATGATAAATATCATCCAACCCATCATCGTTCAGCGAGCCTACAAAGTAATTACTCACTCCCGGTGGTGAGCATCATGAAATTGGTGATGGAGGCTGGTTGCTAATGACGATGGCGACGAATCCCCCTCTTCGGAGCCCCAAACTGACTCTAGATCTGCCCTCCCGATGAAGAATAGGAAGTGGCGGCTGCTATGTATCTTAAAATGCGATGAAACTTCCTCCCTTATTTTTTTCTCAAGAAATAGGAATTTATAGGCTTGAGATTAGGGCCGGCGAAGCCTTGTGGGCCCCACGAGCCACCAGGGCACGCCCGGGGGGGGGGGGGTGAGCATGCCCTGGTGCCTCGTGGGCAGTGGGTGACCCCCTTCCAGTGGGTTTCACTCCAGTATTTTTATTTATTCCATAAAAAATCTCCAAAAAGTTTTGTCCAATTTCGAGAACTTCTATTTCTGCACAAAAACAACACCATGGTAGTTCTGCTGAAAATGTCGTCAGTCCGGGTTAGTTTCATTTAAATCATGCAAATTAGAGTACAAAAAAAGAGCAAAAGTGTTTGGAAAAGTAGATACGATGGTGACGTATCACTAGACACACCTTTTAAGAGGGACACACATTTTTTGTGATTTGTAGAATACTCTATGTGCTTCACTTATATCTTTTGAGCTAGACAATTGCTCTAGTGCTTTTCTTAAATCTTTTAGAGCAAGGCGGTGGTTATACTTTAAAGAAATAGTTGCACTCTCATGCTTCACTTAAATCTTTTTGAGAGTTTAATAAATAATAATGGCAATTTGCACGGGTTATAAGACTAGTCCATAAAGGATAGGTATTTAAGAGGGATATAATAAAAACTTTCATGTAGATCACTCAATATGATATGTTTGATTCCTTGCAATAGTTTTGCGATATTAAGATGGTGATATTTGGGGGTACTAGTAAATGATTATGGTTTAGTAATAATATTGGAGTCAAGTTTTTTGATTCCCGAAGCATGCATGTATAGTCTCTAATTATGCGACGAAGTTGGTGCATGATTTATAATTGAGTGTCTACCTTATGAGTTGCGGTCGGGAATTAGCGATGGTCTTTTCCTACCAATCTATCCCCCCTAGGGGCATGCGTAGTAGTACTTTCCTTGGAGGGAAAATAAACTTTTGCAATAAGTATGTGAGTTCTTTATGACTAATATGAGTCCATGGATTATACACGCTCTTAACTTTCCGCAATTTGCTAGCCTCTTCGGTATCATGCATTGCCCTTTCTCACCTCGAGAGTTGGTGCAAACTTCGCCGGTGGATCCAAACTCCGTGATATGATACACACTATCGCACATAACCTCCTTATATCTTCCTCAAAACAGCCACCATACCTACCTATCATGGCATTTCCATAGCCATTCCGAGATATATTACCATGCAACTTCCATTGTTCTGTTTTATGACATACATCTTCATTGTAATATTGCTTTGCAAGATCACATAGCTGACATAGTATTTTGGCTCAACCACCGTTCATCATTTTTATACATGTTATGCTAGATCATTGCACATCCTGGTACACTGCCAGAGGCATTCATATAGAGTAATATGTTTCAGCTTTATCGAGTTGTAAGTACATAGAAGTGTGATGATCATCATTATTAGAGCATTGTCCAAGTGAGGAAAAAAGAGAGGCCAAAAAGAGCCTAACAAAAAATGAGAGAAAAACAGAGAAGGGGAAATGTTACTATCCTTTTCCACACATGTGCTTCAAAGTAGCACCATGTTTTCCAAATAGAGAGTTTCCTGAGTTGTAACTTTCATATACTAGTGGGAATTTAACATTATAGAACTTGGCGTGTATATTCCGACAATGGGCTTCCTTAAATGCCCGAGGTATTCATGAGCAAGCAAGTTGGATGCACACTAATGTCTACTACACAACCTTCTTCTTGTAGACGTTGTTGGGCCTCAAAGTGCAGAGGTTTGTAGGACAGTAGCAAATTTCCCTCAAGTGGATGACCTAAGGTTTATCAATCCGTGGGAGGCGTACGATGAAGATGGTCTCTCTCAAACAACCCTGTATCCAAATAACAAAGAGTCTCTTGTGTCCCCAACACACCCAATACAATGGTATATTGTATAGGTGCACTAGTTCGGCGAAGAGATGGTGATACAAGCATAATATGGATGGTAGATATAGGTTTTTGTAATCTGAAAATATAAAAACAGCAAGGTAGCAAGTGGTAAAAGTGAGCGTAACCGGTATTGCAATGCTAG
This sequence comes from Triticum aestivum, assembly GCF_018294505.1. Classification (NCBI taxonomy): domain Eukaryota; kingdom Viridiplantae; phylum Streptophyta; class Magnoliopsida; order Poales; family Poaceae; genus Triticum; species Triticum aestivum. Next base: position 563,850,358 of record NC_057798.1, read on the forward strand.
GAAACAAGGCCTAAGGTTCATACTTTCACTAGTGCAAGTTCTCTCAGAAATAATAACATAATTGGATCATATAACTATCCCTCAACATGCAACAAATAGTCACTCCAAAGTCACTAATAGCGGAGAACAAACGAAGAGATTATTTTAGGGTACAAAACCACCTCAAAGTTATCCTTTCTGGTCGATCTATTCAAGAGTCCGTAGTAAAATAACACGAACCTATTCTTTCCGTTCGATCTATCATAGATTTTGTACTAGAATAACACCTTAAGACACAAATCAACCAAAACCCTAATGCCACCTAGATACTCCAATGTCACCTCAAGTATCCGTGGGCATGATTATACGATATGCATCACACAATCTCAGATTCATCTATTCAACCAACACAAAGTACTTCAAAGAGTGCCCCAAAGTTTCTACCGAAGAGTCAAGACGAAAACGTGTGCCAACCCCTATGCATAAGTTCACGAGGTTATGGAACTCGGAAGTTGATCACCAAAACATACATCAAGTAAATCACGTGAATATCCCATTGTCACCACAGATAAGCACATGCAATACATACATCAAGTGTTCTCAAATCCTTAATGACTCAATCCGATAAGATAACTTCAAAGGGAAAATTCAATCCATTACAGGAGAGTATAGGGGAAGAAACATCATAAGATCCAACTATAATAGCAAAGCTCGCGATACATCAAGATCATGCCAAATCAGGAACACGAGAGAGAGAGAGAGAGAGAGAGAGAGAGAGAGAGATCAAACACATAGCTACTGGTACATACCCTCAGCCCCGAGGGTGAACTACTCCCTCCTCGTCATGGAGAGCACCGGGATGATGAAGATGGCCACCAGTGAGGGATCCCCCCTCCGGCAGGGTGCTGGAACATGGTCCTGATTAGTTTTTGGTGGCTACAGAGGCTTGCGGCGGCGGAACTCCCGATCTATTGTGCTCGTGGATGTTTTTGGAGTATATGGGTATATATAGGAGGCAGAAGTAGGTCGGTGGAGCTGCAAGGGGCCCACGAGGGTGGGGGCACGCCCAGGGGGGAAGGAGTGCCTCCCTACCTCGTGGCCTCCTTGCTTCTTTCTTGACGTCCAGTCCAAGTCCTCTGGATCACGTTTGTTCCAAAAACTATTCTCCCGAAGGTTTCATTCCGTTTGGGCTCCGTTCGATATTCCTTTTCTACGAAACACTGAAATAGGCAAAAAACAGCAACTTGCATTGGGCCTCCGGTTAATAGGTTAGTCCCAAAAATAATATAAACGTGTATAATAAAGCCCATTAAACATCCAAAACAGATAATATAATAGCATGGAACAATCAAAAATTATATATACATTGGAGACGTATCAAGCATCCCCAAGCTTAATTCCTGCTCGTCCTCGAGTAGGTAAATGATAAAAATAGAATTTTTGATGTGGAATGCTACCTAGCATAATTCTCAATGTAATTTTCTTTATTGTGGCATGAATGTTCAGATCCGAAAGATTCAAGATAAAAGTTTAATATTGACATAAAAATAATAATACTTCAAGCATACTAACAAGGCAATCATGTCTTCTCAAAATAACATGGCTAAAGAAAGTTATCCCTACAAAATCATATAATCTGGCTATGCTCTATCTTCATCACACAAAATATTTAAATCATGCACAACCCCGATGACAAGCCAAGAAATTGTTTCATACTTTTGATGTTCTCAAACTTTTTCAATCTTCACGCAATACATGAGCATGAGCCATGGACATATCAATATATGTGGAATAGAATGGTGGTTGTGGAGAAGACAAAAAGGAGAAGATAGTTTCACATCAACTAGGCGTATCAATAGGCTATGGAGATGCTTATAAATAGATATCAATGTGAGCGAGTAGGGATTGCCATGCAACAGATGCACTAGAGCTATAAGTGTATGAAAGCTCAACAAAAGAAACTAAGTGGGTGTGCATCCAACTCGCCTGCTCACGAAGACCTAGGGCATTTTGAGGAAGCTCATCATTGTAATATACAAGCCAAGTTCTATAATGAAAAATTCCCACTAGTATATGAAAGTGACAACATAGGAGACTCTCTATCATGAAGATCATGGTGCTACTTTGAAGCATGAGTGTGGTAAAAGGATAGTAACATTGTCCCTTCTCTCTTTTTCTCTCATTTTTTTATCTTTTTTTCAGTGGGCTTCTTTGGCCTCTTTTTCTTATTTGGGCTTCTTTGGCCTCTTTTATTTTTCATAAAGTTCGGAGACTCATCCTGACTTGTGGGGGAATCATAGTCTCCATTATCCTTTCCTCACATGGGACAATGCTCTAATAATGAAGATCATCACACTTTTATTTACTTTTTTTTTGCGAAAACACTTTTATTTACTTACAACTCAAGAATTACAACTCAATACTTAGAACAAAATATGACTCTATGTGAATGCCTCCGGCGGTGTACTGGGATATGCAATGAATCAAGAGCGACATGTATGAAAGAATTATAAAGGTGGCTTTACCACAAATACGATGTCAACTACATGATCATGCAAACCAATATGACAATGATGGAGCGTGTCATAATAAACGGAATGGTGGAAAGTTGCATGGCAATATATCTCGGAATGGCTATGGAAATGCCATAATAGGTAGGTATGGTGGCTGTTTTGAGGAAGGTATATGGTGGGTGTATGGTACCGGTGAAAGTTGCGCGGCACAAGAGAGGCTAGCAATGGTGGAAGGGTGAGAGTGCGTATAATCCATGGACTCAACATTAGTCATAAAGAACTCACATACTTATTGCAAAAATCTATTAGTTATCAAAACTAAGTACTATGCGCATGCTCCTAGGGCGATAGATTGGTAGGAAAAGACCATTGCTCGTCCCCGACCACCACTCATAAGGAAGACAATCAATAAATAAATCATGCTCCAACTCCATCACATAACGATTCACCATACATGCATGCTACGGGAATCACAAACTTTAGCACAAGTATTTCTCAAATTCACAACTACTCTACTAGAATGACTCTAATATCACCATCTTCATATCTCAAAACAATCATAAAGAATCAAACTTCTCATAGTATTCAATGCACTTCATATGAAAGTTTTTATTTTACCCAACTTGGATGCCCATCATATTAGGACTAATTTTATAACGAAAGCAAATTACCATGATGTTCTAAAATGCTCTCAAAATAATATAAGTGAAGCATGAGAGACCAATAATTTCTACAAAATAAAACCACCACCGTGCTCTAAAAAGGTATAAGTGAAGCACTAGAGCAAAATTGTCTAGCTCAAAAGATATAAATGAAGCACTTAGTGTATTCTAATAAATTCCGATTCATGTGTGTCTCTACAAAAGGTGTGTACATCAAGGATGATTGTGGTAAACTAAAAAGAAAAGACTCAAATTATACAAGACGCTCCAAGCAAAACACATATCATGTGGTGAATAAAAATATAGCATCAAGTAAAGTTACCGATAGAGAAAGATGAAAGAGGGGATGCCTTCCGGGGCATCCCCAAGCTTAGGCTTTTGGTTGTCCTTGAATTTTACCTTGGGGTTCCTTGGGCATCCCCAAGCTTAGGCTCTTCCCACTCCTTATTCCATAGTCCATCAAATCTTTACCCAAAACTTGAAAACTTCACAACACAAAACTTAACAGAAAACTCGTAAGCTCCGTTAGTATAAGAAAATAAAACCACCACTTAGGTACTGTTGTTAACTCATTATAAATTCATATTGGTGTAATACCTACTGTATTCCAACTTATCTATGGTTCATACCCTCCGATACTACTCATAGATTCATCAAAATAAGCAAACAACACAATGAAAACAGAATCTGTCAAAAACAGAACAGTCTGTAGAAATCTGTATCAAACGCATACTTATGTAACTCCAAAAATTATGAAATAAAGTGGTGGACCTGAGGAATTTATCTATTGATCATCTTCAAAAATAATCAACCTAAAATCACTCTCCAATAAAAAATGGCAGCTAATCTCGTGAGCGCTAAAGTTTCTGTTTTTTACAGAAAGATCATAAAGACTTCACCCAAGTCTTCCCAAAGGTTCTACTTGGCACAAACACTAACTAAAACAATAAAACCACATCTAAACAGAGGCTATATGAGTTATTTATTACTAAGTAGGATCAAAAGGCAAAGAACAAAAATAAATTGGGTTGCCTCCCAACAAGCGCTAACGTTTAACGCCCCTAGCTAGGCATGATGATTTCAATGATGCTCACATAAAAGATAAGAATTGAAACATAAAGAGAGCATCATGAAGAATATAACTAGCACATTTAAGTCTAACCCACTTCATATGCATAGGGATTTTGTGAGCAAACAACTTATGGGAACAATAATCAACTAGCAAAGGAAGGCAAAACAAGCATAGCTTCAAGATTTTCAACACATAGAGAGGAAACTTGATATTATTGCAATTCCTACAAGCATATGTTCCTCCCTCATAATAATTTTCAGTAGCATCATGAATGAATTGAATAATATAACCATCACATAAAGCATTATTTTCATGATGCACAAGCATATAAATTTTACTACTCTCCACATAAGCAAACTTCTTCTCATTCGGAATAGTGGGAGTATCATAAGAAAGTCGAATACTATAAATTGTTTCCACATTAAAAGAGTAATATTCATAAAAAGGGTAATAATAATCATGACAAGCTTCATAAATATAATCATCACTACTTTTTATAGCATAAGTATCATCACAATAATCATCATAAGTAGCAACTTTGTTCTCATCATAATCAATTGAAACCTCTTCCAAAATGGTGGATTCATCACTAAATAAAGTCATGACCTCTCCAAATCCACTTTCATAATATCACAAAAAGATTCAACACCCTCCAAAATAATGGGATCACTAATTCCTAAAGTTGACACTCTTCCAAACCCACTTTCATCAACATAATCATCATAAGTAGGAGGCATGCTATCATCATAATAAATTTGCTCATCAAAACTTGGGAGGCGAAAAATATCATCTTCATTAAACATAGCATCCCCAAGCTTGGGACAAACATTAATTGTAGCAAATATATTCTCAACCATGTCATTCTTATCAAACATAGCATCCCCAAGCTTGGGCCTTTTACTATCATAATCATAATCACTCTCATAATTAATAGTATGGATAGCACCAATAGTATAGCAATTATCATCATCACAGTGAGTAATAGGAGCAACATCATTTGGGAGGGATACCTTTCTACCTTTGCTTCTCCATCTTTTCCTTTTCTTCTTCACATCATGTGTGGGTTTAAGCCTCTTTTTTGAGCTCCTTATTAATGAGATTGGTTGAATAGAGAGCTCCTCCTCATTACCTGATTCATCATAAGAAATAATAGGAGGATATTGGGAAGTCTCTTCCCTTTCCTTAGTATTCTATTCATCTTATATTTGTTTTATTTTCTTTATGTAATTGGCAATATAAGGATTTTCAATGCAATTCACCGCATAATACATATAAATTTCTTCTAGATCAAAATCAAGAACTTTATCAAGGACAAATTCTGGAAGATCCTTAGTTACACATTTCATTTCTTCATAACCCACAAGCAAACTAAGTTCATTATGATGCGCAAGGGAAATCAAGTCATCACAACTTTTGGACACGATTCGATCATGAAACAATTTGCATTAGAGATTTAAATGATCATGTTCATTGCAAAGTTCACAATGATGGCAAAGAAATTTTAATTTTTCAGCACAAGCATCTAGCCTCTCTTGCAACCATTTAGTTTCTAAATACTTATGCCTCTTGTAAAATCTATCTTCCCTATTTGGTGTGTACTTGCCAACTCTATGCACTCCATAAAAATTGGCATGCTTATAAGAGACATTTTCATCATGACTAGTGCAATCATCTTTAGTATTATGGATATTCAAGGAATTCATACTAACAACATTGCAATCATGCTCATCATTCAAATATTTAGTGCCAAACATTCTAATGCATTCTTCTTCAAACACTTTGGCACAATTATCGGAATTCTTATCTTCATGAAAGACATTAAAAAGATGAAGCATATGAAGCACCCTCAATTCCATTTTTTTGTAGTTTTCTTTTATAGAATAAACTAGTGATAAAACAAGAAACTAAAAGATTCGATTGCAAGATCTAAAGATATACCTTAAAGCACTAACCTCCCCGGCAACAGCGCCAGAAAAGAGCTTGATGTCTACTACACAACCTTCTTCTTGTAGACGTTGTTGGGCCTCCAAGTGCAAAGGTTTGTAGGACAGTAGCAAATTTCCCTCAAGTGGATGACCTAAGGTTTATCAATCTGTGGGAGGCGTAGGATGAAGATGGTCTCTCTCAAACAACCCTGCATCCAAATAACAAAGAGTCTCTTGTGTCTCCAACACACCCAATACAATGGTATATTGTATAGGTGCACTAGTTCGGCGAAGAGATGGTGATACAATCGTAATATGGATGGTAGATATAGGTTTTTGTAATCTGAAAATATAAAAACAGCAAGGTAGCAAGTGGTAAAAGTGAGCGTAACCGGTATTGCAATGCTAGGAAACAAGGCCTAAGGTTCATACTTTCACTAGTGCAAGTTCTCTCAGAAATAATAACATAATTGGATCATATAACTATCCCTCAACATGCAACAAATAGTCACTCCAAAGTCACTAATAGCGGAGAACAAACGAAGAGATTATTTTAGGGTACGAAACCACCTCAAAGTTATCCTTTCTGGTCGATCTATTCAAGAGTCCGTAGTAAAATAACATGAACCTATTCTTTCCGTTCGATCTATCATAGATTTTGTACTAGAATAACACCTTAAGACACAAATCAACCAAAACCCTAATGTCACCTAGATACTCCAATGTCACCTCAAGTATCCGTGGGCATGATTATACGACATGCATCACACAATCTCAGATTCATCTATTCAACCAACACAAAGTACTTCAAAGAGTGCCCCAAAGTTTCTACCGAAGGGTCAAGACGAAAACGTGTGCCAACCCCTATGCATAAGTTCACGAGGTTACGGAACTCGCAAGTTGATCACCAAAACATACATCAAGTAGATCACGTGAATATCCCATTGTCACCACAGATAAGCATATGCAAGACATACATAAAGTGTTCTCAAATCCCTAAAGACTCAATCCGATAAGATAACTTCAAAGGGAAAATTCAATCCATTACAAGAGAGTAGAGGGGGAGAAACATCATAAGATCCAACTATAATAGCAAAGCTCGCGATACATCAAGATCGTGTCAAATCAAGAACACGAGAGAGAGAGAGAGATAGAGAGAGAGAGAGAGAGATCAAAGACATAGCTACTGGTACATACCCTCAGCCCCGAGGGTGAACTACTCCCTCCTCGTCATGGAGATCGCCGGGATGATGAAGATGGCCACCGTGAGGGATCCCCCCTCCGGCAGGGTGCCGAAACAGGGACCCGATTGGTTTTTGGTGGCTACAGAGGCGTGCGGCGGAGGAACTCCCGATCTATTGTGCTCCTGGATGTTTTCGGAGTATATGGGTATATATATGAGGAAGAAGTAGGTCGGTGGAGCTGCGAGGGGCCCACGAGGGTGGGGGCGCGCCCAGGGGGCAGGCGCGCCTCCCTGCCTCGTGGCCTCCTCACTTCTTTCTTGATGTCCACTCCAAGTCCTTTGGATCACATTTGTTCCAAAAACGATTCTCTTGAAGGTTTCATTCTGTTTGGACTCCGTTTGATATTCCTTTTCTGCGAAACACTAAAATAGGCAAAAAAACAACAATTTACACTGGGCCTCCGGTTAATAGGTTAGTCCCAAAAATAATATAAAAGTGTATAATAAAGCTCATTAAACATCCAAAACAGATAATATAATAGCATGGAACAATCAAAAATTATAGATACGTTGGAGACGTATCACCCACCCACTTAGTTTCAGTTTGAGCTTTCATACACTTATAACTCGTAGTGCATGATACGTCCATTTTGCATCATGTTTTCCTACTGTTATTTATGTTGTTTTATTGTATAATAATGCTTTTTGGAGTAATTCTAATGCCTTTTCTCTCATAATATGCAAGGTATGCACCAACGGGCGAATTTTGGCAGCTGGAAATCTGGACCTGAAAAAGCTATGTCAAGCTACCTATTCTGCACAACTCCAAATGAGCTGAAACTCCCCGAGGATTTTTATGGAATATTTAATGAATATTGGAGCAAATAAGTACCAGAGGAGGGCCACCAGGTGGGCACAACCCACCTGGGCGCGCCCTGGTGGGTGCTGCCCTCCTCGGCCCACCTCCGGTACCCATCTTCTGGTATATACTCCCTCCTTTCCGGTTTATAAGGCTCAATTCAAAAATCTCACCATCCAAGGTAGATGGTGAGTGGTGGAACACTTTTTGTAGTTTGCAAAAGCACCTAATTAATGCTCTTGTTTTTCTCAAAAAATTATGTTTATCAATGCATTAATTGCATTGCATGCATGCATAAAGTACATGCATTGGTCAATTTTCTCTCAATACTTGCATGCAATGATTTAATGCACCTTGGAATCTGAACATGTGATGGGAAACAACCAAATTGAGCCTTATAAAATGGAAAATCTAAAATTTTGAGATAAGCCCTATAAACCGGAAAGGAGGGAGTAAGCCATTTTGACCTAGAAAAAATAAGGAGAAGACATTCGGGACGAAGCACCGCCACCTCGAGGCGGAACTTGGGAAGGAACACTTTTGCCCTCCAGGGGAGCGATTCTACCGGGGGAACTTCCCTCTCGGAGGGGGAAATCATCGTCATCATCATCACCAACAACTCTCCCATCTTGGGGAGGGCTATCTTCATCAACATCTTCGCAGCACCAACTCCTCTCAAACCCTAGTTCATCTCTTGCGTTCAATCTTTGTATCAAAACTATAGATTGGTGCCCGTGGGTGACTAGTAGTGTTGATTACATCTTGTAGTTGATTACTATATGGTTTATTTGGTGGAAGATTATATGTTCAGATCCATTATGCTATTCAATACTCCTCCGATATTGAGCATGTTTATTATTTGTGAGTAGTTACTTTCATTCTTGAGGTCACGGGAGAAATCATGTTGCAAGTAATCATGTGAACTTGATATGTGCTCGATATTTTGATGGTAGGTATGTTGTCATTCTCTTAGTGGTGTCATGTGAACGTCAACTACATGAAACTTCACCATATTTGGGCCTAAGGGAATGCATTGTGGAGTAGTTATTAGATGGTGGGTTGCAAGAGTGAAAGAAACTTAAACCCCAGTTTATGCGCTATTCCGTAAGGGGCCGATTGGATCCAAAAGTTTAATGCTATGGTTAGAATTTATTCTTAATACTTTTCTCATAGTTGTGGATGCTTGCGAGAGGGTTAATCATAAGTAGGAGGTTTGTTCAAGTAAGAACAACACCTAAGCACCGGTCCACCTACATATCAAATTATCAAAGTACCGAACATGAATTAAGCCAACATGATGAAAGTGACTAGATGAATTCCCATGTACCTTCAAGAACACTTTGTTTATCATAAGAAACCGTTTTGGCCTGTCCTTTGCCTCAAAAGGATTGGGCTACCTTGCTGCACTTTTGTTACTACTATCGTTACTTGCTCATTAAAAATTATCTTGCTACCAAACTACTCTGCTACTTACAATTTTAGCACTTGCAGACATTACCTTGCTGAAAACCACATGTCATTCCTTCTGCTCCTCGTTGGGTTTGACACTCTTACTTATCGAAAAGAGATGCAATTGACCCCATACACTTGTGGGTCATCAGTGCATCTATCGCATGGCAATCCCTACTCCTCATTTCTAAATCAATTGATGGGCATCTCCATAGCCCGTTAATTAGCTGCGTCGCTGCGAGACTATCTTCCTTTTTGACTTCCCCATATTGATCTCTATCACCACATTCTATTTCATCCATAGTGCTAGATCCATGGCTCACACTCATGTATTGCGTGGGGTTGAAAAAGTTGAAGCACGTTAAAAAGTATGAACCAATTGTTTGGCTTGTCATCGGGGTAGTTCATGATTTATACTTTGTGTTAGGAAAACTGAGCATGACAAGGCTAGATGATTTTGTAAGGATAGCGTTCTTTAGCATTTTTATTTTGAAAGGCATGATTGTTTGTTGGTATGCCTGAGTATTCATGTATTTATATCAAATTATAGATTATTGCCTTGAATCATTTGTATCATAAATATTCATACCATAGAAGAGATTACATGATAAACATGTTGGGTAGTATTCGACATCAAAAAAATTGTTTTTTTATCATTACCTACTCGAGTAAGAGCATGAATTAAGCTTGGGGATGGTGATACGTCTCCAATGTATCTATAATTTTTCATTGTTCCATGCTATTATAATATCAAATTTGGATGTTTTATATGCAATTATATGCTATTTTATGTCATTTTTGGGGACTAACCTATTAACTAGTGCTCAGTGCCAGTTGTTGTTTTGCTTGCTTTTGGCTTTTCAGGAAATCGATATCAAACCGAGTCCAAACGGGAAAAAAAATCTTTGGATTAATTTTTTTGGACCAGAAGGGACCCTAGAAGGTTTGTGATGTTGGAAATATGCCCTAGAGGAAATAATAAATTGGTTATTATCATATTTCCCGTTCATGATAAATGTTTATTATTCATGCTAGAATTATATTGACCAGAAACTTAAATATATGTGTGAATACATAAACTACACCGTGTCCCTAGTAAGCCTCTAATAGACTAGTTCGTTGATCAAAGATGGTTATGATTTCCTAACCATATACTCCCTCCGTTCCTTTATATAAGGTGTATTTGTTTTTTGATAAAATTCCACAATATAAGGTGCATTTGTTCTAATTCCTCGTAATTCCGATCTTGGCCCTCCAGAGAAAGGAAAGTATCTCTCCCCTGATTGCATGTATCTCTCCTTATAGAGAAACAAAAGGAAACTATCTCTCTCCTGATTATGTGTATCTCTTCTTTTTCTAGCCTAAATGATTTATTGCCGTTAATCTATGAATTAGACAAGGGTAATTTCGTCCTAAATAGTACATAATTATGTGCCTTGGTTAACGTGTTGAAAATAATACACCTTAGATATTGGAATGGAGGGAGTACATGAGTTTTAATTTGATATCGGGGTCACATCATTAGGAGAATGATGTGATGGACAAGAACCAACCGTAAGCTTAGCAATAGATCATATCGCTTAGTTATTTGCTATGGCTTTCTTCATGTCAAGTATCTGTTCCTTCGACCATGAGATCATGTTACTCCCAGATATCGGAGGAATGCCTTGTGTGCTATCAAACATCACTTCACAAATGGGTGATCATAAAGGTGCTCTATAGGTATCTTCAAAGAAGTCTGTTGGGTTGCATGGATCGAGACTGGGATTTGTCACTTTGTGTGACAGATAGATATCTCTTGACCCTCTCGATAATACAACATCATAAGAATCTTCATGTGATTAAGGAGTTTAGTCACGTGATCTTGTATTATGGAACAAGTACAGAGGCTTGCCAATAATGAGATTGAACTAGGTATGGAGATATCGACGATCGAATCTCGGGCAAGTAACATATCGCCGGACAAAGGGAATTGCATACAAGATTACCCGAATCCTCGATATTGTGGTTCAACTAATGAATATATTTGTGGAATCTGTAGGAACCAATATGGGCATCCAGTTCCCGCTACTGATTATTGATCGGAGAGGTCTCTCCATCATGTCTACATAGTTCCCGAACCAGTAGGGTCGCACGCTTAATGTTCGATGTCGCTAGGGTAGTATTGAGATCATAATAGTGGAAAGTCTGAAGGTTGTTCGGAGTCTCGGATGGGATCCGGGACACCATGAGGAGCTCTGTAATGGTCCGGAGGTAAAGATTTATATATGGGAAGTCATATTTTAGGTTCTGAAAAAAGTTTGTCTTTCGATATTGTACCGCGAAGGTTCCAGAGGTTCCATCATGGGTCCCAACGACCTAGGAAGGGCCCACATGGACCGAGGGGTGGGACTACAGCCCACATAGGCTGGCCGCCCCATTCCCCAAGGCACATGTTGTTTAAATCTAGAGATAAGGTCTTATCTCTAGATTTAAAGGGTTGAATGTAGAGATAGGATATTATCTCCAAGTTTAAAGGGATTTCAACCTTGTGGCCAGCCCTAGATGGGTTTTGGATGCCCTCCCCTGCCCCTAGACTATATATATATGTGGGAGGTGCATGGGGGCAGCCATCCCTTCACTCTGGCCCGTTCTCGCTTCCAATTCCTTCCACGTCCCTCTAGTACACGCTTGGCGAAGCCCGGCCGGAATTTCGCCGCCACCACCTCGCCATTGGGCGGGTTCCAATATCATCTACCACCTCTCCCTTTCTTATGGATCAAGAAGGAGATGACGTCACCGAGCCGTATGTGTGCTAAACTCGGAGGTGCCACGTGTGGTACTAGATCGAATTGGATCGTGATTGGATCGTGAAGAGTACGACTACATCAACCGTGTTACGATGCTAACGCTTTCGTTCTACAAGGGTGTGTAGACACACTCACCTCTCGTACCTATGCATCTCCTAGATTAGATCTTGTGTGTTTGTAGGAATTTTGTTGATTTTCATGCAACGTTACCCATCAGTAGTATCAGAGCTAGGTCTATGCATAGATGTATATGCACGAGTAGAACACAAATAATTTGTGGGCGATGATGTTCAGATTGCTTAACTCCCTTGACCTATTTGGATTCGGCAATATTGTGGGATGAAATGGCTCGGAATAACCTTACATGTTCTCGCACATGAGACCGGTTCCACCGACTAACATGCAACTTGTATTGCATAAGGTGGTCGGCGAGTGGCTGTCTCTCCTACTTTAGTTGAATCTATTTTGACAAAGGCGGTCCTTGTAGAATGTTAAAATGCAACTTGATTATCACCCTTGTGGCTTTGTGTAGGTAAGAACGGTTCTTGCTAGTTGTTTTTGCAGGGCATATGTTGTGATGTGGTATGGTCAGAACATGATGTGATATATGTTGATGTATGAGATGATCATGTTTTGTAATAGGTTCACGACTTGCATGTCCATTAGTATGGCAACCGGCAGGAGCCATAGGGTTGTCTTTAATTTATTTTATGACCTTCTTGTCAACTAATAACGCCATGTAATTGTTTTACTTTATTGCTATGCGTTAGCAATAGTTGTAGAAGTAATAGTTGGCGAGACAGCCATGTGATGACATGATGATGGAGATCATGATGATGGAGATCGTGGTGTCATGCCGATGATGATGGAGATCATGTCGGTGCTTTGGAGAAGGAGATCAAAAGCACAAGATGATAATGGCCATATCATGTCACATATTTTTGATTGCATGTGATGTTTTTCTTGTTATGCATCTTATTTTGCTTAGGACGACGATAGAATTATAAGATGATCCCTTCACTTAATTTCAAGATAAAATGTTCTCCCTAAGTATGCACCATTGTGAAAGTTCGACGTTTTGAAGCACCACATGATGATCGGGTGTGATAAACTATACGTTCACATTCAATGGGTGTAAGCCAGTTTTACACATGCGGAATACTTGGGTTAAACTTGACGAGCCTATCATGTACAGACATGGCCTCGGAACACGGAGGACCGAAAGGTCGAACATGAGTCATATAGCAGATATGATCAACATAGAGATGTTCACCATTGATGACCACCCCATCTCACGTGATGATTGGACATGGTTTGGTTGATTTCAATCATGTAACACTTAGACAACTTGAGGGATGTTGATTTAAGTGGGAGTTCATTAGTAATATGATTAATTGAACCAATTATCATGAACATAGTCTAAATTATCTCTGCAAAATTATGTTGTGGATCAATGGATCACGTTGTAGCTCCCCTGAATTTTAATGTGTTCCTAGAGAAAGAAAAGTTGAAAGATGATGGAAGAAACTATGCGGACTGGATCCGTAATTTGATGATTATCATCACTAGTGCATAGAGGGATTATGTCCTCAAAGCACCGCTAGGTGTGCCACCCGCTCCTACAAATCTGGACGCTATGAACATCTGGCAGACTAGAAGTGATGACTACGCGATAGTTCAGTGTGCCATGCTTTACGTCATGGAACCGGGGCTCCGAGCACCACGGAACATATGAGATGTTCCAGGAGCTGAAATTTGTATTTCGGGCTCATGCCCGGGTTGAAAGGTATGACACCTATGACAAGTTCTTTAGCTGTAAGATGCAGGAGAACAACTTCGTTAGTGAGCATGTACTTAGAATGTCTGGGGTACTACACCGCTTGAATCAGTTGGGAGTTAATATTCTGGATGAAGTAGCGATTGACAGAGTTCTTCAGTCACTGCATCCAAGCTACAAAGGCTTTGTGGTGAACTATAACATGCAAGGGATGGAAAAGACGATCCCCGAGCTATTCACGATGCTTAAGTATCATCAAGTGTTGATGGTCAATAAGAGCTCCCATGAATAAACCCAAGGCTGAACCCAAACCTGAGACTGAGTGCTTCTATTGCAAGGGGAATGGCCACTAGAAGCGAAACTGCCCCAAGTACTTGGCAGATAAGAAGGCTGGCAACATCAACAAAGGTATATGTGATATACATGTTATTGATGTGTACCTTATTAGGGCTCGAAGTAGCGCCTGGGTATTTTATATTGGTTTGGTTGCTAATATTTGTAACTCTAAACAGGAGTTGCGGAATAAATGGAGACTAGCTAAGGACGAGGTGATGATGCACGTCGGAAATGGTTCCAAGGTTGATGTGATCACCGTCGGCATGCTCCCTCTACATTTACCTTCGGGATTAGTTTTAAACCTAAATAATTGTTATTTGGTGCCTGCATTAAGCATGAACATTATATCTGGATCATGTTTATTGTGAGACAGTTATTCATTTAAGATAGAGAATAATGGTTGTTCTATTTATATGGATAATATCTTTTATGGTCATGCACCCCTTGTGAATGGTTTATTCTTGTTGAATCTTGATCTTAATGACACACATGTTCATAATATTGATGCCAAAAGATGCAAAGTTAATGATGATAGTATCACATATTTGTGGTACTATCGCTTGGGTCATATTGGTGTAAAGCGCATGAAGAAACTCTAGGATGATGGACATTTGGAATATCTTGATTATGAATCATTTGAGACATGTGAACCATGCCTCATGGGCAAGATGACTAAAACCCCCCTTTTCGGTTCAATGGATTGGGTTGGTGACTTGTTGGAAATAATACATACTGATGTACGCGGTCCGATGAGTGTTGAAGCACTCGATGGATGCCATTATTTTCTTACCTTCACAGATAATTTGAGTAGATATGGGTATATTTACTTAATGAAACACAAGTCTGAAACATTTGAAAAGTTCAAGGAGTTTCAGAGTGAAGTGGAGAATCATCATAACAACAAAATAAAGCTTCTACGATTTGATTGTGGAGGTGAGTATTTGAGTTACAAGTTTGGTATGCATTTAAGAAATTGTGGAATTGTTCCACAACTCACGCCACCTGGAACAACACAGCGTAATAGTGTGTCCGAACATCATAATCATACTCTATTGGATATGGTGCATTATATGATGTCTCTTACCGATTTGCCACTATCGTTTTGGGGTTATGCATCAGAGACAGCCTCATTCACTTTAAACATGGCACCGTCTAAATCCATTGAGACGACGTCGTATGGATTATGTGTTGGTAAGAAACCTAAGTTGTCATTTCTTAAAGTTTGGGGATGTGATGCTTATGTCAAGAGGCTTCAACCTGATAAGCTTGAACCCAGAGCGGAGAAGTGCGTCTTCATAGGATACCCTAAGGAGACCATTGGGTATTGCTACTTCTTGAGCTTGCGTTGATTTTTTCCCTTGAAGAGGAAAGGGTGATGCAGCAAAGTAGAGATAAGTATTTCCCTCAGTTTGAGAACCAAGGTATCAATCCAGTAGGAGACAACGCACAAATCACCAAGACCTACACAAACAATCAAATAGCTTGCACCCAACGCGATAAAGGGGTTGTTAATCCCTTCACGGTTACTTGCAAAAGTGAGATCTGGTAGAGATAGATGAAGTTAAACAAAAGATAAAGTAAATATTTTTGGTATTTTTGGTTTATAGATCGGAAAGTAAAAGATTGCAAAATAGTAGATGGGAAACTTATATGATGGAAAATAGAGCCGGGGCCATAGGTTTCACTAGTGGCTTCTCTCAAGATAGCAAATAATACGGTGGGTGAACAAATTACTGTCGAGCAATTGATAGAAAAGCGCAAAGTTATGACGATATATAAGGAAATGATTATGAAATATAGGCATCACGTCTATGTCAAGTAGACCGACTCCTGCCTACATCTACTACTATTACTCCACACATTGACCGACTCCTGCCTGCATCTTGAATATTGAGTTCATGAAGAACAGAGTAACACATTAAGTAAGGTGACATGATGTAGAGGAATAAACTCAAGCAATATGATGTAGACCCCATCTTTTTATCCTCGATGGCAACAATACAATACGTGACTTGCTGCCCCTACTGTCACTGGGAAAGGACATCGCAAGATTGAACCCAAAGTTAAGCACTTCTCCCATTGCAAGAAAAATCAATCTAGTTGGCCAAACTAAACGATAGTTCGAAGATAATTACAAAGATATCAAATCATGCATATAAGAATTCAGAGAAGATTCAAATCATATTCATAGATAAGCTGATCATAAATCTACAATTCATGGGATCTCGACAAACACACCGCAAAATAAGATTACATCGGATAGATCTCCAAGAACATTGAGGAGAACATGGTATTGAGAATCAAAGAGAGAGAAGAAGCCATCTAGCTACTAGCTATGGACCCATAGGTCTAAGGTAACTACTCACGCTTCATCGGAAGGGCAATAGAGTTGATGTAGAAGCCCTCCGTGATCGAATCCCCCTCCGGCAGGACGCCAGAAAAGGCCCTTAGATGGGATCTCACAGGTACAGAAGGTTGCGGCGGTGGAAAAGTGTTTCCGTGGATGCTTCTGGTGGTTTGGATATTTGGGAATATATAGGATGAAGAATTAGGTCAGGGGAGTCACGGGGGGCCACAAGGCAGGGGGCGCGCCCTCCCCCTTGTGGCCGCTTCGTGGCTCTTCCAACTTGATTTCCAAGTCTCCTAGGCGTCTTCTGGTTCTAGAAAAATCATCGTGAAGGTTTTATTCCGTTTGGACTCCGTTTGGTATTCCTTCTCTGCGAAGCTCAAGAACAAGGAAAAAACAAAAACTCCATTTTATTCTGTTGGAGACGTATCAGGTATACCTTCTATGAAGTCCATTGCTGGCTTGAATGATGTCTCTCTTCTTCTTTGCTCGCGGGAGTGAATAAGAGGACGACCCACCGGGGGGGGGGTGGAATGAGTCATATGTCTAGACTTACCTATACCCATGCTTCCTTCTTCTTTGACTAGCTTGATTCCCCTATTGTTGCCAGGAATGGGTCCTTTTTAGAGAAGGAGTTTCTCTCGAAAGAAGTGTGTGGGAGGAAATTAGGACTTGATGAGGTAATTGTACCTTCTCTCAAACTGGAGAGTAGCGCATCACAAAAAGCACTTCCCATGATGCCCACACCAACTGGAGAGGAGCTAATGATGATAATCATGAAACTTCTAATCAAGTTACTACTAAACTTCTAATCAAGTTACTACTAAACTAGCAGATGGACGTCGAAACAACGTTCCTTAACAATTTTCTTAAGGAAGAGTTGTATATGATGCAACCGGAGGGTTTTGTCGATCTTAAGGATGCTAACAAGGTATGCAAGCTCCAGCGATCCATCTACAGACTGGTGCAAGCATCTCAGAGTTGGAATATACGCTTTGATGAGGCGATCAAAGCTTATGGTTTTATACAAACTTATGGAGAAGCTTGTATTTACAAGAAAGTGAATGGGAGCTCTATAACATTTCTGATAAGTATATGTGGATGACATATTGTTGATTGGAAATAATGTAGAATTTCTGGAAGGCATAAAGGGTTGTTTGAAAGGAGTTTTTCAAAGGAAGACCTAGGTAAAGCTGTCAACATATTGGGCATTAAGATCTATAGAGATAGATGAAGACGCCTATTAATACTTTCACACATCACATACCTTGACAAGATTTTGAAGGAGTTCAAAATGGATCAGTCAAAAAGGAGTTCTTGCCTGTAATGTAGGGTATGAAGTTGAGTAAGACTCAAAGCTTGACCACAACAGAAGGAAGAGAAAGGATGAAGGTCGTCCCCTATGCCTCAACCATAGCCTCTATAATATATGCCATGCTATGTACCATACCTGATGTGTGCCTTGCCATGAGTCTAGCAATGGGGTACAAAAGTGATCCAGGAGTGGATCATTGGACATTGGTCAAAATTATCCTTAGGTGCCTAAAGAGGACTAAGGAAATGTTTCTCTGTTATGGAGGTGATAAAGAGTTCATCATAAAGGGTTACATCGATGCAAGCTTTGACACCAATCCGGATGACTCTGAGTCACAAACTGGATATGTATAGTGGAGCAGGCATTTGGAATAGCTCCAAATGGAGCATGGTAGCAACATCTACGGTATAACATAGAGATTTGCAAAGTACAAACGGATCTGAATGTTGCAGACCCATTGACTAAAACCTCTCTCACAAGTTAAACATGATCAAACACCAGAACTCATTGGGTGTTAATCACATGGTGATGTGAACTAGATTATTGGCTCTAGTGCAAGTGGGAGATTGTTGGAAATATGCCCTAGAGGCAATAATAAATTGGTTACTATCATATTTCCCGTTCATGATAAATGTTTATTATTCATGCTAGAATTGTATTGACCGGAAACTTAAATACATGTGCGAATACACCGTGTGCCTAATAAGCCTCTACTAGACTATCTCGTTGATCAAAGATGGTTATGGTTTGATAACCATAGACATGAGTTGTCATTTTATAATGGGGTCACATCATTACGGGAATGATGTGACAGACAAGATCCAACCATGAGCTTAGCAATAGAAAGTATCGCTTAGTTATTTGCTATGGCTTTCTTCATGTCAAGTATCCATTCCTTCGACCATGAGATCATGTTACTCCCGGATACCAGAGGAATGCCTTGTGTGCTATCAAACGTCACTTCGTAATTGGGTGATCATAACGGTGCTCTACAGGTATCTCCGAAGGTGTCTGTTGGGTTGCATGGATCGAGACTGGGATTTGTTACTCCGTGTGACGGAGAGATATCTCTGGGCCCTCTCGATAATACAACATCATAAGAAGCTTCATGTGATTAATGAGTTTAGTCACGGGATCTTGTATTACGGAACGATTAAAGAGAATTGCCAGTAATGATATTGACTAGGTATGGAGATCTCGAGATCGAATCTCGGGCAAGTAACATATCACCAGACAAAGGGAATTGCATACAGGATTACCCAAATCCTTGACATTGTGGTTCAACCGATGAAGATCTTCGTGGAAAGTAGGAACCAATATGGGCATCCAGGTCCCGCTATTGGTTATTGACCGGGGAGGTGTCTTGGTCATGTCTACATAGTTCCCAAACCTATAGGGTCACATGCTTAACGTTCGATGTCGCTAGGGTAGTATTGAGATCATAATAGTGGAAAGTACAAAGGTTGTTTAGAGTCCCGAATGGGACCCGGGACATCATGAGGAGCTCCAAAATGGTCCAGAGGTAAAGATTTATATACGGGAAGTCATATTTTGGGTTCCGGAAAAAGTTTAGTTTTTCAGTATTGTACCAGGAAGGTTCTAGAAGGTTCTGGAGGTTCCGCCGTGGGGCCCAACAACCTAGGAAGGGACCACATGGACCGAGGGGTGGGGCTACAGCCCACATAGGTTGGCCACCCCATTCCCCAAGGCACATGTTGTTTAAATCTAGATATAAGGTCTTATCTCTAAATTTAAAGGGTTGAATCTAGAGATAAGATGTTATCTCCAAGTTTAAAGTGATTTCAACCTAGTGGTCGGCCCTAGATGGGTTTTGGATGCCCTCCCCTGCCCCTAGGCTATATATAGATGTGGGAGGCGCATGGGGGCAGCCACCCCTTCACCCTGGCCCGTTCCCGCTCCCAATTCCTCCCACGTGTACACGCTTGGCGAAGCCCTGCCGAAATTCTGCTGCCACCACCTTCCTGTTGGGCTGGTTCCAATCTCATCTACCACCTCTCCCTTGCTTGCTGGATCAAGAAGGAGATGACATCACCGATCCGTACGTGTGCTAAAATCTGAGGTGCCGCACATGCGATACTAGATCAGATTGGATCGTGATTGGATCGCGAAGAGTACGACTACATCAACCGTGTTATGACGCTAATGCTTTTGGTCTACAAGGGAACGTAGACACACTCCCCTCTCGTAGCTATGCATCTCCTAGATTAGATCTTGGGTGTTTGTAGGAATTTTTTTGATTTTCATGCAACGTTACACATCACGGGAGGAGACCAGAAGAGCCACGAGGGAGTGACAAGCTCGTATGGGGCGCCCCTGTGCTTGTGGGCCCCCCATGGCATGTATTGACCTAATTCCAAACCTATAAATTTATAAATATTCCCAAACCAACAAAGAGCCACCCGAAACACTTTTTCGATCGCCACAAGCTTTTGTTCTTCCGCGATCCCATCTGGAGGCCTTTCCACTACTCTATCGGAGGGGGAATCAATCACATAGGGCTTATACATCATCCTTGCTGCCTTCCAATGATGCGTGAATAGTTTACCACAGACCCACGGGTCCATAGCTAGTAGCTAGATGGCTTCTTCTCTGTCTTTGATCTTCAATACCTTGTTCTCCTTGATGTCCTTGGAGTTCTATCCGATGTAATCTTCTTTTGCGGTGTGTTTATTGGGATTGGATGAATTGTGGATTTATGATTTGAATATTTATGAGAATTAATTGAGTCTTTTCTGAACTTTATTATGCATGATTTTATACCTTTGTATTTCTCTTTGATCTATCGGTTTGGTTTGGCCAACTAGATTGATTTATCTTCAGCGGGAGAGGTGCTTTGTAATGGGTTCAATCTTGCGGTGCTCTATCCCAGTGACAAAGTATGGGTCAAGACTCGTATTTGTATTGTTGCCATTAAGGGTAAAATGATGGGGTTTATTCATATTAGTTGAGTTTACTTTGCCTACATCATGTCATCTTTCTTAAGGCGTTACTCTGTTTTATTGAATTAATACCCTAGCTGTATGTTGGATAGCTTTCGACGGGTGGAGTAATAGTAGTAGATACAAACAGGAGCCGGTCTACTTGTCTCGAGCGTGATGCCTATATACATGATCACTGCCTTGAATATCGTCTTAACTATGTGCTTTTCTATCAATTGCCCAACAGTAATTTCTTTACCCATTGTATGCTATGTGTTTGAGAGAGAAGCCTCTAGTGAAAACTATGGCCCCCGGGTCTACTTTTATCATATATAAAAACCAAAATATCCTTGCTGCAATTTTATTACTTTTATTTTATTTCATAATTTATCTATCTACCACTACGAGATTTGATCCTTGTAATTAACGAGTTCAAGGGGATTGACAACCCTCTTGCCCGTGTTGGGTGCAAGTATTTGCTTTTGTGTGTGCAGGTGTTGTTCACGAGGCTTTGCGTGATTCTCCTATTGGTTCGAAAAACCTTGGTTTTCACCGAGGGAAATACTTATCTCTATGGTGCTGCATCTCCTCTCCTCTTCGTGGAAAATCCCAATGCAGCTGACAAGTAGCAACGTCTTTCCACCAAAATGATCCAATCAGTCTCTCTCCTGAGGTATGCAAAGTATAGTAGGTTTCCCATAGAATCTTCACCCAAGAGAGGTTATGTTTATTGATAATTTTGTGTAGGAACTTCATGAGAAGGGCCTCATTGTGTGTTGAGATATCCAGTATACCTAGACCTCCATGAGGTTTTGGTAAGCAAGCCTTTTCCCATGCAATCAGAGCAGGAGCCTCCTCCTCATTGGCATATTTCCTCCAAAAGCATTGCTTCATATACTTATTGATTTGCTGGATAACAGTCACTAGTGTAGATAGGATGCTCAACTAAAAAATAGGCATAATGAGAAAACTGACTTGATCAAGACAAGCTTATCTCCATATGAGAGCAGAGTGGAGCATCCCTGTAATCTTGATTCAATTCTCCTTAGCCAAGGGAAATAGTCTACCACTTTGGGCTTGTGTAGACTCATCTGCATATTGAATAATTGGGAAATCGAGGCATGATGCATGCATAAGAGGGGATTCAATTAGTGAATTGTTCATAGCTTCATTCATCATGGATTGGAGGAGGTCTTTTGCAATAACAAATATCAATGGGGAGAGGGGGTCCCCTTTTCTTACTCCACTTTTGCAAAGGAATTGTTGGCCAAGAACTCCATTGAGTAGAACCGATGAGTAGCCAGTGTTGTAAATCTGCTTGATCCAGCTAGTCCATTTGTCTCCAAATCCTTTAGCTTTCAGTATCTCAAAAATGGTCTCATGGTTGAGCATGTCAAATGCCTTTTCAAAGTCTAATTTGAGTAACAAAATTTCTTTCTTGGTTTGGTTGCATTGATGCAGATATTCATATGACCATGCTAGGCAGTCTTGAATGCATCTGTTATTAAGGAAACCATAATGGTTTGTGTGAACCAGCCTAAGAATAACTTTTTGCAACCTGTTGACCAAAAGTTTGGTGATAATACCTTACACTTTTGGTAAGATTAGATTTGAGGATGGGTAGGGAAGGCAAGCAATGTTTTGATTCGGTTGACGTTTTGGTAAGTTATGATATGATTTTGGTATGGGTACGGAAAGGTAAGAAAAGTTTTGATTTAGTTGACCTTTTAATAAGATTTGATTTGATTAATACTCGATGTGATTTTGGAAGTAGGGATAACGACGAGTGAACAAACACAAACCTACCATCACGACCATGGACCCTCCTTAAATAGTAAAGATGTGTGGGTGGCTTTGTGCATGTGAAACAAAATGGATAAAATCAGGAGAAAAATAAAAAATCCTTTTCCAATCAAGCACCTTCGGAGAAACATATCAAAATCACAATAAAATGTAAAAATATATTTGCACAAACTAAAATCTACTAAACGGCTTCTCTATGCTAAATTGAA
Organism: Triticum aestivum; assembly: GCF_018294505.1. Taxonomy (NCBI): domain Eukaryota; kingdom Viridiplantae; phylum Streptophyta; class Magnoliopsida; order Poales; family Poaceae; genus Triticum; species Triticum aestivum. The sequence goes on from NC_057798.1 coordinate 563,873,515, forward strand.
GAACTGGATGAAAGATATTTGGAGATGTACAAACTAGGAATACTCAAGAAAGTTTATTGGAATTGAAAGGCTTTATTATATTATAATGTAAATAATCTAAGAAGAAATATCTTGACTTTTTATTGAATCATATGGGATTCCAATATATTTCTCATTGTTCTGTATTTTTTTAAATCCCCAAAACACTCTTGTAGCTTTTTTGGAATATTTATGTCTCCCGACTGAAAAAAATAGCGTGTTATAGCGCCCCTAATAGCATGCTATAGTGTGTTGAGAATAGTCTTGCTAAATAAATCAGTGTAGAACGCTTTGCTAATAGCATGATATAGCGCGATATAGCACGCTAATAGGGTATTTTGAGGCCGACGCTATTTTGTTGTAGCGTGCTATTTTTTTCCTTGGTCTTCCCCCTAAATGTTAAATATTATGTTTATACCCACAAATTTCTTAGAATTGTTTTTTCTGTGTTGATTGGTTGTCGCGCGCGTGAAACTCTCGGCATTTTCACTACCAACACCTCTTTTATGTTTTTTTGCGGAAAAGTATAAGGTCATATATTAAGCTTCACAGATCCTTCCAAACGCACCCTAGAAAACTGAAAATGCATGGATTTGGGGTGCTAAAGTATTCTTCCTTCTGCATCCACCAGCGGCATGCCGTGATCAAAACTCGTTGTCGCCCTTGGACCTCCGCCTCAACGAAGCAAACTTGTTTAAATCTAGGAGCAAGTAGTTGTCGGGAAGTCGTCGATGTAAACCAGAAGACACCGACGGTCGCTATCTGCGTAGCAAATTGCACCCTGGAGAAAAAACGTCAGAGAGAGCCTGCAAATACTCCAAAGACCACAAACATCAGCCATCACTGCAGCGCTACGACCAAGAAGGACAAAGTGTCGACCCAGATCTGAAAGAATCCAGATGACACATACCAAATAACCAAATCTATAAGAGTTTGACATTTGAGAAATCAACTATTTCTTATTGGAGTTCAGAGACCAAACTTAGACTTCCAACAATAGTTGAGAGATTATCTATGTGTACTTTTTCCTTGGTACAAAGGAAAAGGGGAGTACTCCCTTCGTTTTTTCGCTTTGAATATTAGATTTATCTTAAGTCAAGTAGTTGTAAACCCTTAGAGCATCTACAACTGAACCCCATACCCGCCCAAAATGCCTTGGCGGGCTGCCCGGTCAGTGTACGGACGAAAAATTGCTACCCGGTTGGGCTCCTCATATTCGGCCCAAACGCCTCGACTGACCGACGCTCTCCATACCCAACCGATATCTGGGGCAGTTATAGGGATGCTCGGACGCACTCGCCATGTCGGGCTGACTGTTAGGACCTACGCCAATTCGCCCATATCTGCCCCTCCTAGCCTGACCAACCCTCTCCTCTTCTCCGTTGGCCCTCGTCCGCACAGCCGCCACAGGAGTTCTGCCGCCCCCCTTGATCCGTCGCCATCCCCAACCTAGGGTTTCGTCACCGGAGGCCGCAACCCACATTGTCGCCGGCCAGGCCACAACTGGTCAAGGTCGCCGCCACCGGAGGCCGCCTTGGTACATCCAACTCCCCCATATGTACACCTCGCGCTCTACATGTTCGATGAAATGTCGGAGCCAGATTTTGATTCTTTCGGTCATTATTTCAAGGTCACCAATGGATTCATCATGGAATGATGGCTATGGGAACCCCGACCTTGACGAATTCATATTAACCGAGTTCATCGCCTCGTCAGATTCGAATGATGAGGATGCTGAAATGATGATGAGCATCCAACATGAGTTGGAGAAGGAAGATGAGCACATCCTGAACTTAAGGGTTCCATAAAGGGCCGGAGATTTATTCATCGGGATAGGATTGCCGCTGCAAGGCTTCTGTACTCGGACTACTTCATGGCGAACCCAACATTCCCTGAAAGTTTCTTTCGACTTCGCTATCGAATGAGTGGAAATGTGTTCTTACGTATTATTCATGGAGCTGCGATGATGTCGGAAGCAGAGACTCTTTGACAACTCATAATATGTTGTGTAATCTTGAACAACATGATTGGCTTTTTTTTGCGGGGGGAACAACATGATTGTTGAGGATAAGGGTGAAGGGGCAACGCGCACACATGATTTTGAGAAGCCTAGAACTCAAATCCGCCTCCCGGACCAAAAGGCAGAGAGCATTGCCAACTTTCTGAAGATGCATCGACAACTGCAAGATTAACATACGTATATGCAACTTTTGAATGATCTTGTGAAGCATATGTGGGTCCACACTAAAAACCAGTGAACTTTGCTATTATTTTATCAATTATGCACTATGAACAATATTTATGTTTGAACTATGTTTGCATTATGTATTCTTAAGAACGAACAATTTGTATTTGTGTGCATTGAACTATGTTTGGTCAAGATGATCGACGTGCATGTGTTTGTATGTGTTTGATGTTTTGAAAATTAGAATTATGGTTGCAAATGGTAATATTTGAGGATTGTCCAGTCACTGTCCGCAGACGCGTCTGCGGATGTATAGAGACCCAGATTAGCCAATTACGATTGTAGATGCTGTTAGAAGAAAGACAATTGAAGACCGAAGCCTACACGAGCCTTCTTTTTTGCGACAATATAGATGAGTCTTGTTGATGCCCTTTCGGAGTGCAGGGATGAAATGTCGAACAAACAATCTCAAAACAGAAAATGTCGAACAAAAAAAACACCAGGTGTCATTTATGCATTCCTCTTCACTCGTTTTAAGTGGGCTTCAAATTAAGCAAGAATGTTCTTGCTGTTGTGCATCCACAATGTCCAAATATACGTGGAAGCTCCACTAGGTATTACCCATTTTAATTCTTCTTGGATAAAGTATTTAGTTTGTTGAGACACTATGAATTATGCTACACCTGTGAACCAAAAATACATCCTGCTCGAGTAGTATGTTCCATAAACAGTGTATCCGTGTAAACATATACTATTATTTTCAATCAGTTTTGATATCCCCAGACCCAAACACATGCATGCATGTTGCATGTTTGCGCGTGGGACTCAGAATCAGACCCCAACTCGAACCTTGTGATTTTAGCACCGCAAGGTGCTGTGACGGCCGTGGACGCAAGGCGTGCCAAATCACGAGTCATACATGCTGGGCTGCGCAAAGCCGTCCGTGTTTTCTAGCAGTAGTACGTTGGCGCGGGCTAGAGCAGTCAAGAGGCCGGCCGGCCAAGAAGAAACACGTTACGTTGCGTACGGCGTGCTACAACGCACACGCCATGAAGACGGAGAGGGAGAGAACCGGAGCCCGGAGACGAGATGCGGGCGCATTCAATTTTACGGAGGACGTACTGGTAGACGTTGGTGCAGAAACTTTATGGTCGCCTGCCCCCGGCCGCTGCCCCTCCGTCCGGCCATCACGCCCTTTATCTTCATTTATTTTTAGTTATCGATTCTTTATTCACTCCATCGTCCCGTCTTTAAGCTTGCTTTCTGTGGACCAGTGGATATCCAGAGCCATCCGGGCGGGCGATCGATGCAACGAACCAACACGACGTAGATTTTTACCAACACAACCCGAGCATATGCCAACTGCGATACACGCAGGAGTATCCAGTCTCGCTATTTCTTGCTGTACCTCAGTACCTGCATGCATGATTCTTGGACGAGTACTGTAGTTGCATGTAATAACCTAACTAATAATACATGGTCAACGCTTGTCTTGTGAGTCGTGAGAAGGACAGGACACGGCCGGGCACACAGGCATACAGTAGCGGCTAGCGGTAGGAGACTACTAGGAGTACGTGATACAAATGCCAAATTAGGGAATTAAACTCCCGGCGGTGCTGCTATCTGCCACCAGCGAACGGCCGGAGATGGTTATGGGGTTGACTCTGTGGAAGTTTGCTTCGATTCCAACTCCTACACATACTCTCGGCTGGCCCAGATACTTTCTCGCAAAACTGAAGAAAAAAAAAGTAGCCCGGATGGAGTCGAGTTGTTTGACTCTTCCCCTAGCTCCAGCTAGCTAGTCAAGTTGCCTCGCCTCCGCCAACGGCTTGAATGCAAAGGCGTCACGGCCGGCGCCGGTGGCTGCCGCCGAAACTCCCTTCAGATTAGCCGGCCGCGACAAGGGAACGCGCGCGTGCGTGGCCACCCGGCGCTGCCACACCGCGCCCATGTGTTCCAAAAACGATGCTATCTCGTCTCTGTTCAGCACCCCTTGTGTTTGTTTCTCTCTTCTAAAATGGACATAAATGAAAGTATCTGCTGGAAGGAAAAAAGGGACGTAGACCCCAAGTCCTCAACCACCATCCTCCCAACAAGACGATCGAGCAAGCGTCCAAGTTTGACCTAGGGAAG